>NC_139704.1:26204763-26589763 GCF_964188405.1 Protomyctophum parallelum
TTTATTTTAATGTGGTGTCATTAAAATTAATCTGGATATGGCAGACTCACTATCTAGAAAATAAAAACATGGCACTTCATTTAAAATAGGTTACAGACAGACCCCTGTTATATGCGCTTCTTTTGGGATTATTTTTATAGACCTATTTAGTTGTTTCTATGGGACATGGCAACATAGCTCTCTGCTGCGGCAAAGAGAGAGGCTTTCTTTGGTAAAATGTTGAGATTAGAAACGGCCATAATTCTTACATTTCTCAACCTTTAAAAAAATCTCCATAATCCTTGGGAAGTTTGCTTTCATACGCTGCATCACACCCGATTCAAGTCTTCTTCAATAAAATGCTACGAGCGAACTCAGCGAAGACCATACCATCGGGGCCACAGCATTACGCAGCACGCATTCAACTCATTCCTTCGTCCTTGCCGCCCCCTGACGGCTTTTTTACTAAAATGGAAAAGTTGTTTCGTAATTTTATTTGGAATAACCGACGCCCCAGGCTCCGTTTATCTTTGTTATATTTACCTTATGATAGAGGAGGGCTAAAGTGCCCTAATATGTTATGGTACTATTGGGCAGCTCAGTTGAGAACTATAATGTTCTATTATACAGAGAAGGGATCCCCCACATGGAGGAACATTGAATCACACTCTTTGAAGCTCCCACTGCCCGAATATCTTTACTCTAATTCGAGTAAAAAACTGATAAAATATACAGCCAATCCTATAGTTAAAAATATGATTAAAGTTTGGCAGGATGTCAGACTTTATCTTTTGGATATCCAACCCAGTTTTCGATTCAGCCCAATTTGGGGAAATGAATATTTCACCCCAGGAAGGGCGGATGGGGGCTTCAAGATATGGGCCAAGCAAGGGATTAAACAATGGAAGGATGTTTTTGACAAAAGGGGGAATCTACTCTCTTTTGATGAACTAGCTGCTAAATACAATTTACCCCGTACACACTTCTTCAAGTATTTACAACTCAGAAGCTTTATAGGGGTTAAACAGGTGAACTCTCTGACACTCCCTCCCCTGTCAATAATAGAAAAAGAGCTTATCAGGAACCCCTTTAATAGGGGCATCATTTCTGATTTATACTCTATGTTAGTAGAATTATCTCCTGAATCCTCTGAATCCAAATATAATGCATGGAAGGCTGATCTACAAGAGGAATTGACATTGGAAGAATGGAGCTCAGCCTGTATGGATGCTCAATCCCAGACGGGTAACACTCGGTTAAAACTGTTGCAATATAATTGGCTGATGAGGGTCTATATCACTCCAGAGATATTAAATAAATTTAGTGCAGATATTCCAGATACTTGTATCAGATGTGGTAAAGACAAAGGTACACTTTTCCATTGTCTGTGGGCATGTCCAAGAGTAAAATAATTCTGGGAAGAAGTGAGGAGGGAGATTCAGAAGATATTGTCGATAGATATTGAGCTTGACCCAAAACTGTTTCTATTAGGTCTTTACCCACCTGGCCATAAGATTCAGAGTAGCGAACAAAGATTTCTAGATTTATGTTTACTACAAGCCAAAAGGGCTATAGCCTTATCGTGGAAAAAGATAGGCAAACCCAGTATTGCTCAGTGGTTTAGGGAGTTATCATTGTGTCTTCCTCTGGAAAGAATCACTTATACTTTGAAGAATAAACAGAAGATGTTTGATAAGATATGGGGACGGTTTATCCAATATATTACGGTTAATGATTTATCTTATTTAATGGTGCGGAAACTGAAAATGTGTAATTGTATTCTCTGCAGCTGTTTGGTCTTGTGGCCATAAGGACTCTGTTGTTACCAATCTAAGTGCCCTTATTTTATTTTATTTTATTATACTGTATTTATATATGTATGTATTGTATGTTTTGGTTTTGTTTGTTTGTTTTTCATTTTAAATAATTGTATTGTCTGTATTATGTATTGTTTTGTTGTACTGTCCGTTTGTCCAAAAAAATAAATGCAATAAATATATTGTTTAAAAAATAAAAAATAAACTCATTCCTTCGTCATGACTTGAATGAAATAAAATATAATAAACGTTATTTTACTGGTGTTTTTCAATAGAAACAAATAAAGAGCGTGTGTAGGCTACTGTGTGCAAGTGCAACAGTGCATATACATGCATGCACTAGGGCCTAGGCTATATTTCTTCCGTGTCGGGATGGTGATTGAGCTCTTCAAGTTCACAGCCCGTTTGTCTTTCATAAAAAAACGTTGATATTAGCCTATAAACACTCATGGTTCTCTCATTTCTCAACCGTTTTATTAAATGTAAAAATCTCCATATTCCTTAGGAATCTTGCTTTCATTCGCTGTATGGTACATGGTTCTATCGTTATCGAATTATCAAACGAACTTGCATGTTCAATAGGAATAATTAACCCAAATGTGACAAAGGCATGTCATGTCTTCTATGGTGCCAGCCTGAAGAAATGTAATACCACGACCCCCAAAGTGCGCATTCCGTATGTGACATCAGCTGACTGGTAAAGAGAATAGTACAGACATGTTGATTGGGTACGTCTCAAACACGCCTTAAACACTCCCATGACTAATTCACGGCCGTTTTGCGCACTCCACGGGGTGTCGAAAGCGCTTCTTACCATGCCCATAATTGTTATATGACATTCCACACGCCCCCACCTCTTAAAACAGTAATATTATAATTATGTAATATTGTTCCACTTGCATAATCGACCTATCTGTCTCATATTGCATAATGTGACTGCATGATCAGCAGGTTATTCAATAGGAGTTCGCAAGCAGCTCAGAAACTTTTGTGCACAGAGATACTATGTTTTGGTGCTGATACAGAATGTAGGTCAGTCCTCCTCCTACGGTGCATATACGGTATGTTCACATTCCCTCTCTGAAACTTTTGTGCACAGAGATATTATGTTTTGGGGCTGATAAAGAATGTAGGTCAGTCCTCCTCCTACGGTGCATATACGGTATGTTCACATTCCCTCTCTGAAACTTTTGTGCACAGAGATATTATGTTTTGGTGCTGATACAGAATGTAGGTCAGTCCTCCTCCTACGGTGCATATACGGTATGTTCACATTCCCTCTCTGAATGAGGAATGAAGCGTGTTGCTGATCAGCATCTCTGCCTCGCAGAACGCCTCCTTATAATTATCCTGCGTAAACCAATATGCTGCATCTCTAAATGAGTGCCGTTTGGCTGCGGGCGTCAACAAACAGAAAAGTAGCTTACAACCTTATCCTCGTAATTTGTTTTTATTTGCTTTATTATCATTGTTATATAAGTACAACTTGTAAGCGAATTCCTTTGGGGTTAGCGTCATAATAATATCAAAACAACAATATAATCATAGTATACAGCACAAACAATTCTGACCGAAATCATGGCTGTTATACAACATTTCTAAATGAAAGGTTATGCTTAAGATTAAAACAAAGCTCTATATTATGATGGTAATCATTTGCTAATTTGTAATAGAGTGTTTGTTCAGTAAAAGGAGAGACAAGTAAGTCTCTCCAGCTCTTTAGTAAACCCAAAACAAATATTCAGGCCTATTTCATCCAATCAGGAAGAGAGTAGCCATTTATCAGTTCCAATTTTGTCTGCTCATTCCTTTGTGTCATCAATTCCAATTTCAGTCCTGTATCCTGTATGCATTATCTCACCTGATTGGCTATGATAGGGTATCCCGACCTGAACATTCATTTTCAATTGACTAATCAATGCGCGTGACACAAGTCCCACCTGACTCTTTTTTTAAACGGACTGATTTACCACATATAAATGGTAAATGGTGCATTTAAATACTGTAGCGCTTTTATCCAAAGCACATTACATATATTGTGCATTCACACCCAAAGGAACCAACCTGCACATCGGGAGCAATTAGGCGTTCAGCGTCTTGCTCAAGGACACTTCGACACCAACTGGGGGAGCCCACGGTTCCCATACGGCACGCTCTACCGGAGAACTGGATAGAAGCCTACAGTACCTATAGTAGCCTTACTGGCATTTAATTAACTATTCTGGCAAAGTCTGTCTAATCCTTCCAACTGCTTCGCTGTCACTGTTCAGTCCAAATACTGCTGGCTCAGCATCACACACATATTGTAGCATACTAGCCAGGACACATACTGTACTGTATTACTAGTGTGTACTACCCAGGACACATACTGTACTGTATTACTATAGTATGTACTACCCAGGACACATACTGTAGGCTACTGTATTACTAGTGTGTACTACCAAGGACACATACTGTACTGTATTACTATAGTATGTACTACCCAGGACACATACTGTACTGTATTACTATAGTATGTACTACCCAGGACACATACTGTAGGCTACTGTATTACTAGTGTGTACTACCAAGGACACATACTGTACTGTATTACTATAGTATGTACTACCCAGGACACATACTGTACTGTATTACTATAGTATGTACTACCCAGGACACATACTAGTATGTACTACCCAGGACACATACTGTACTGTATTACTATAGTATGTACTACCCAGGACACATACTGTACTGTATTACTATAGTATGTACTACCCAGGACACATACTGTACTGTATTACTAGTGTTTACTACCCAGGACACATACTGTACTGTATTACTATAGTATGTACAACCCAGAGGACACTACACAATTTCTAGTATGTCGTCTGTCGGGTAGAAACCTCATTATGTCCAAAACGGTTACTTGCATGATTAAAATTTTAAAAATGGCAAAGGGCAGATCTACAATATCATAAATGTGTTCTCTTCTCACCACCTTTCGAGCTTATGGATCAGAGAACACAGTCGAGTCAATTCTGAAGTCTGGAGGAAACCTTCTGGGTTCACGGATGGCAACTTCAATTTAAAATCTGAAGGGATCACGCTCATCTAATGCAATAAACGTCACCTCTATTCCATTCAAATTCAAACTGAATGCCTCAAACGCTGTGCACCGGCGTGTGAAGGAGGACAGAGACACAGACAGACAGGAGAGGAAGGGGGAGAGAGGTGCATGAGAGAGTGGTGTTGGAGATGAGGTGAGATGAGGATATGACAATAAAGATGAGTATAAACACATCACCATCGCCTCCAGCTGTTCTTTAACCCATTAAGACCAGAGGCTGATTCTTCTAAATCCTAACAGTTTTCAGAAAAACATATGATTTCTTTATCAGCGGCGCTCAAAACCATTTGATGCCAAGGACCCCCAAAATTATATTTAGCCGCCGACCCCTATCTCAAAATGTGTTGTTCTGTGGACCCCACAGAACCAAAGATTTTAGTTAAAAATGTTATGTAATAATTGCTATTTTCTAATAGACAACCAATGTGCTATACGGCAAAAATCTAAAATTACACAGATGACTCCCCGGTTTGAATGGGTTAACTAACACACTCGGGGACCACCACAAAAGGTAATTTTAAATCCCAAAGTTTTCTGTAATATTCTACTGCCGAAGACTGTATAAAACCCTGTCTCCCGGCGGTAAAAGTATTTCCATATCAACTGGAATATCCGTCCGAACAATGAGAGGTATTCACACACCGAGGAAGGCTCTGCCGAAAGGTGTCTGCATGCTGGCCATGCCTATCAAAATGAAATAAATTTGAAATAACTAAAGGACACGTCTGTGAGTTGTGGCGATCTTCCTGCTTATACTGTAATAGTGGAGGATATTAATGACATGATCGTTCACTTTATGGTACAAGCACCAAATTTGGTACACAAGTGCTTCAGAACCTACTCTCTCAGAAAAGTACGTTGTCCACTTGAAAAAACTAAATGGCCACCATTTTTCAAGATGGCCGCCAAATGAAAAGGGCCTTTTGTGGCGGTTCTGGACAACCGTGGGTCCGACCGACTGGAGACCGGGCACTGCACTCCCTGTGGGTGTGTGGAACGTGTGTGTCGAATTTGAAGTCGGTTGGGCGAACGGTTCTCGGGTTATGTGGATTACAGATGTACAGACACACACACACAGACTTGAATATATGTCAATGGGCAATGCCCATTGGGGGTTTTTTTTAGATGATGGGTAAGAAGAGAGAGATGTGATGTCAGGTGGTGTGGGCTAAGAAGTGGTCAGGGCTATATGAGATGTACAGTAAGTGCAAAGAGAGATGGTGAGGGAGGGAGAAAATTATTTGTACCAATTGACCAGACAGTAGACAGTAGTGTAACAGGTTAAGGTGAGTATAGAGATGGAAATGTTCTAGCAAGGGAAGCCAATGTATTGAGAATATGGGACATATTATGTATGTGTCAGGAGTTATTTGTGACAGAAGGCTACCAGTGGGCCCAGGCCGTAGCGTAACGGTCTGGGCACCGGACTGGTAATCCAGTCGCAGTGTGCCGCGGGTTCGACTCCCGGACCCGACACGGCCTTTACTGCATGTCATCCCCCATCTCTCTCCCGTTTCCTGTCAGCCTACTGTCTGTCCCTTCAAAAAAAATCAATAAAGGCGTAAGCCGCAAAAAAATATCTTTAAAAAAAAAAGAAAAAAGAAGGCTACCAGTGAGGGGGAAGATGTATACGATGGTAGTGAGACCAGCCATGCCGTACGGTTGGAAACGGTGGCACTGATGAAAAGGAGGCCCAGCTGGAGGTGGCAGAATTAAGGATGCTATGGTTCTCATTAGGAGTGAAAAGGAAGGACATTATCAGAAATTACTGAATTAGAGGATCAGCCCAGGTTAGAAGGTTTGGGGATAAAGCAAGAGAGGTGAGGTTGAGATGGTTTAGACATGTGAAAAGGAGGGATGAGGGTACATTGGGAGAAGGATGCTGAAGATGTAGCTGCCAGGTAAGAGGATGGCCAAAGACGAGGTTTAAGGATGCTGTGAGAGAGTCACAGAGGAAGATGCAGAAAACAAAAACAAATGGGGTCCATGTGTGGTCCAGCCCTATGGAATGTAAAATTGTGCTAATGAAAAGTATTTAAAATATATAGTTTTGATGCTCATCCTAGCTCCTACTACTATAGGGGATGCAAAGCAATATGTCAGTTTATCCGTCCGACTTCTCCTACCAAATCACTCCGTTAGCACACATCTCTCTATGCACAAAAAATGATGCATGCCACAGAAATCCATCTGCACTACATTGCATCCATGTCATATTTACTGTACAAATATTGCTTTTGTATGACATACTGTTATTGCACAACATTTCACTGTGACACAAATTACATTACAATTTCCACATTAACCGACCCCTCCCCTTTTCCCTGCACGTGCACACACACACACACACACACACACACACACACACACACACACACACACACACACGGTACTGTACAGTACACTATAGTATGTTACAGTACAGTATGGTAAAGTACAGTACGGTACAGTAACGTGCAGTACGGCATGGTACAGTATGATACCAGAAAGTATGGTACAGTACAGTATGATGCCGTACAGTACAGTACAGTACGGCACGGTACAGTACAGTACAGTACGGTACAGTATGGTACCATGCAGTATGGTACAGTACAGTACGGTACAGTATGGTACAGTATGATACCATACAGTAAGGTACAGTACGGTACAGTATGGTACCATGCAGTATGGTACAGTACAGTACGGTACAGTATGGTACAGTATGATACCATACAGTAAGGTACAGTACGGTACAGTATGGTACAGTACGGTACAGTATGGTACCATGCAGTACGGTACAGTACAGTACGGTACGGTACGGTACGGTACGGTACGGTACGGTACGGTACGGTACTGTACTGTACTGTACTGTACTGTACTGTACAGTATGGTACTGTACAGTATGGTACAGTATGGTACAGTATGATGCCCTACAGTGCCGTACAGTATTATACAGTAGTATGGTATAGTACATCACAAAGGTATAGCCAAATATATGCTGAAATGCAAAACCAGTCTAATTTTGGTGGCCATCTTGAAATATCACCGCCATATTGGATTTTTGGATGGCTCGGTTTAAAAAGTTAAAGAGTTGACCAAAGGAATGTTCACGGCAAATGTCACGCTTGTATCACCAAGCGAACAACCGTTCCAATGATCTGCTAATTGCACAAATTCTGTGTGTGTGTACGTCTGTAATCCACGTAACTCGAGAACCGTTCGCCCCACCGACTTCAAATTCGACACACACGTTCCACACACCCACAGGGAGTGCAGTGCCCGGTCTCGAGTCGGTCGGACCCACGGTTGTCCAGAACCGCCACAAATGGCCTTTTTCATTTGGCGGCCATCTTGAAAAATGGTGTCCATTTTGTTTTTTCAAGTGGACAACGTACTTTTCTGAGAGAGTAGGTTCCGAAGCACTCGTGTGCCAATTTTGGTGCTTGTACCATAAAGTGAACGATTCTCATGAAATATTGACTTAATATCCTCCACTATAAGTAGACTTGGCTACTCAGCTCTGGTTCTCAAAGTGGGTTCCGAGGTTCGCATTTTTAGATGGGGGTTCGTAGCCAAACAAAATTTCGGGGTCTTTAATGGCAGGAAAACGTTTGAGAACTATGTCTGAGCTACAGCAGAGGTTCCCGACATCCGGTCCGTGGACCGGTGCCTGTCTGCGAGAAGGGAATCCCAAGTTGGACAAACACTAGACCTGAGAACTATTAGTGGGCAGCGGATTGGCCGTTGCGCATAGAGCGCGACCCTCAATCACCCATTGGAATGCAAATGCTTGCCTTTCAGCCATTGTCGTCCTACTCGTCTGGCTCCTTTAGTGCTTCCGGTTGTGCGGGGTGGCGACGACGTTACATGCCCAAAATGTAATTCCTGGAAACGGTTTCCCGAGGATTTTCCAAACAGAGGTGAAAAGTTGACTCTGCCCGTTCGAATGAAAATACCAAGGATCATGTGTGCTCAGCGACCAGAAGCAAGTTGTAGCCTGTAGGCTATTATTGCGCTAAGGAAACAAAACGCTACACGGTGACGGTACAGGATTATTATTTATATTATATGACAAAAAGAAGATGAAATTGTAAAGTATTTCAATCCAATTCAAGTGAGATTTATGTTTAGTTATTATACATTTAGTATTATGGTTAAAACATTGAGAGCTTCTGCTCAGACAGTGACGCTGTGTTGTGGGGTAGCTGTGGAAACCCCTGCCAATGTCGCTGAGCATGGCAGCCTGCATTCAGCAACTAGTTAAAGTACTCTGCCCATATTGATTATACTAGAGGCAAAACCGGCAGCCAATCAGAAAGATAGGTGACTATGGCAGCCAATGAAATGATAAGTTGCCACTACCAAGACTACGGCAGCCAATGAAATGATAAGTTGCCTCTACCGACCTGATAGAAAGTAGACCAGCCTGCTTCGTAGCTGGTAATAAAACGGAACACAATGGATTGATTGATCATTAAAGTCAACATGCTCTGAGTATGCACGCGGCCCACCCATCTCACCACGGCTGCCATGTCAAGGCGCCTGGGAATGCTTTTAGAGATGCCCCCGATGCACAAAACGTTGAGAACCACGACCTTTGCCCTTTGGACGGAGACAATAAAACACACAACGCGTGAGCACGTTAGAAACAAAAGTACAGCTTCAGGCTTACTTTTGTTTACTTGAGCTTTTATCCATTTTAGTTTGTGTAGCCCTGGGATCGCATAAAGTTTTTTATCTATCTTCCGTTACCATGAAGCGGATATTAATAATCCATATTCAGTGAGTGATTAACTGACAAAAATGAGTAATATACCGTTCCATTCCAGAAGACAAGGGAACACAACCTTTGCCAAATAGCATCTGTGTGGCTTCTGTAACTCATAATTAAAATGTGTTATTTAATAGACTTTGTAGAGACGATATTTACTTTTCTTAGGCTCCTCAAATAGTGCGAGCGAGAGAGCGAGAGCCCGGCTGGTTGTAACGAAGTGCTGCCGCAATTACTGTTTTACCTGCAGCCATCCATACTTGGTGTGTTTAATGGTTTGCATTGATGTGTGCTGAGGCTAAATATCCTTAATCAGGTTAAGTACAAGGGGTCCAAATCCTTTGAAGCCGCGACCCTCTAAAATAATCACATTTGAACTGGGGACCCCCCCCCCACACACACACACACACACACACACACACACACACACACACACACACACACACACAGTACATAATTTGACTCGATTCAACAGATACATATTGTGCAATCACCTGGGGAACCCACAGAAATCCTTTGGGGACCCGACCCCCGGTTTGGGAAAGTACAACACCGTAACGGTTATGCAGGGACACAGGTGCTCAGTGACCAGATTATGTGGAATTATGTACATATCAAAACCATATCCACAAACGGGCCATTTCAATCCGTGCCAACGTGCCCAGAATACTAATCCAGGCTTTTCCTGTCCTTCCTCTGCGGAGGAGGAGAGTCGGTATCACTTCTTCGTCACTGCGAGCCAGAGAGTGCTGGCGCTTATCAGGAGCCCGCTACATTGTTAGCGAGCGAAAGTGTGCTTCGACGCGCATGATAAACTTCTCATTAACCTTCAGGATATTAAAGGAAACCTTGATTTAATTAGATAAAGATCATGTCACCACCATGCAGCACCGTCTCCTGTGAGATGAAATCCTATCCACCCCACATGGAGGTCACTGGGTTCCCAATGTGGAAGGGTTGTTTCAGAAGGGAAAAAAAATAAAGAAAAAGGAAAGGGAGGTTAGCGAGCCGGTTGCAGGGCATTGTTTTATCTGCATGCACTAAGGCAGACATTCTCCTACATTAGCCTAATTGGAAGGCAAACGTAACATTTTAGTTCCACATTTTGGCATGGCCTGCCCTCACCCTCTCCCAGACCAAAATATGCTTTATGACGGCTACTTTCTGAGCAAAGATGAAAGGTTGCACTACTGCTCTGAAGTGGCCATCAACGTAATTGCCCATTCATTGTAGTGTTATATTGTGATAAAGTTTTGACGTTATTAACTATGGCAGGGACGATTTATGCAATGATTAAATGTACATAATGGAATCAGGCAGCAGTAACCAGTGCCGAGACAACAGCGCAGTGACCTGAATATATTAAGCCATTTCGGTCCTCAAACATTTCCATGGCAAGGGCCCCCCAATTGATTATGTATTTGCCCGTCGACCACCATTTGAAAACATTTAAGACGCCCATGAGGGTAGATTTTGATGTGACGCGATAGGGCTTAAATTGCAGGTCGATAAAAAAAAAGGCTTCTAAATCCTGAAAAACCCATGTTTCTATGTCAGTGGTGCTCAACCTTTTTCATATCAAGGACCCCCAGAATTAAGTTTTCAAAAATAGCAGACCTACAATTAAGCTCGTAGCGCTATGAGCTTGTAGATCTGCTATTTTTCAATAGCTAAAGTACAACAGAATGCTTAAAACACCAAAAGGGGTTCCCAAAATAAGTGAATGTATATCCTGTGTGCAGAGCTGAAAACGCTTGGGAACGGCGTGGCTGGGACGGGACGATTACACACGTCACGATTATTCTGGAAAAAATACACAAAATCACATCACGTGATCCACATCAAAACATGCTTTAAACTTAAGATTCTACCTTTGTTAACCACTGGAACCCCCCCCCCCCCAACATCTCTGAGGGGAACGTTCACCAAAGCTTTGCATTGTGGAGCTTGTAGATCTGCTATGTTTATCAAATTGATTTGTGTAGAGGGTACAGAATTTACAGCTCAACAAAGTTCGAACTACTGTATGACGGAGGGCAAGGGCAGGTGAACCTTTTGTGTTTTATCGTAAATTAAAGCCCCTACTTGTAACTTGATCATACTACACTACAGCGTCACACAAGCATTAAAATCGCTACAACATTTATTTTTGACTATGAATCCTGAAATGTAACAGTTTTGAGCCTTGGAGGTTTGCACCTGGCAGAAACGATATGGTGTTGTGATCTCAGAGTGTGTCATGCGGGAGCAGAGCCAGAGAGTCAATGCAAACATCGCAAGAGATGGTTTATGTTGACGAAAAGTGTCTCACTGAATATATTGAATTGTGAGAGTGTGGGTTGTCACAGAGCCTGGGGCCTTCGAAAACACTAAGCTAAGCTGCAGTCTGTCCCCATACCTCCCTCCCTCCATCCATCCACCAACCCACCCACACCCATAGACATAGAAAGGCGCCTCCTTCGGCTCTGGGGCGTGTGTAAGCTTGTTTCCAGCATAGTGGAAGCTTGCCAAGCTTCCGCTTGCGTCACAGAAGGGGACACTCTGTAGGCCAATCAAGGCAATGTAAACTGCTCCTTTGGATTTAATTGATAAGTCCCGAAAAGACGCGCTGTTATTGGCCAGTAGTCGCTTGAGTGGCAGCGACGCAGCGTGCCTTCCACACTTCCGCTTGTCTTCCTCCTTACACTGCGATACACATGCCTCCAATGAACTGCAGTGGCCAATGAGGCTCTATCTATGCTGACACCTGTAACCTTTCCGCTGTCCATACGTCTGATGCTGGGATTAACGGCTAGCCTGCGGCGACAATGAGATCAATCATCATTCAAATAGCTGCTGTGACTGAGACAACCCGTCGTTGTGAAAAGTTCATCGGCACGCTGCCTGGAAGTACTAAGCTGCGCACGTCCAGACTGCCTCTCCCTCCAGCTGATTTTTTAAATAGCTTTATCAAAGACTGTGCATTTCTCTAATGCAGCAGTTCTGAAACGTGTCAAGGACAACCAAGTTATTAGTATGTATTTTGGGCACTGAACAATTCATTGCATTGGATTCAAATGTATACATAATTCATAGGATATGGAGTACTACATGAGGTCAAGAATATAGAGAAAAGACAAGGGTCCAGTAAAGCTCCTTAAGGAGTCCTATTTTGTGTGTGTGTGTGTGTGTGTGTGTGTGTGTGTGTGTGTGGGGGCGGGGGTACTTAATTGACATGTGCATTGACATGTCTGTCGGGTGGAAACCGGTTACTTTTCAGGATTCAAATTAAAAAATGGTAAAATCGGCAGATCGAGCTTCAAGCTTGTGAATCTGCAACATTTTGATACTTTTGTGTGAATTAGCGCGCTCATTTATGAAAAAACACTAAAAGTTAAAATGATGGAGATAGGAGGTTTCTGCCCAACAGCGAGCATTCATTGAACACCGATGATTTAAACCACACACTGGGACACGTGGCCATTGACTTTAATATCAGTAAGCCTTTTCTGTTGTCGCAATATGCGACCCCACGATCCCCACCGTCAGTCTCTCGTCTCCCTGCAGGATTGGAAATGGCACATAAAAGTTGTAATATACAATCACCTCTCAGCACCTTGCATGTACAGCACAACTAGGTTCCTCCCCAGAGCTGTGGCTGTCAAACAAGTCAGACATCACACAACACAACACAACAGTGACATTTGTGACCTTGACAATATTAACGCTGATGGGAAAAAATGAACAAAAAAAGCCAGACAAACAGATCACAGATTGAGGCTTTAACCTTTGCTTTTATGAAATATAAATGCTTTAGAAAATAATTGCTAGGTTGACCACTTCAAATACTCAAATAGCTTGTAGATTGTAGACCGGCAATTTTCGCTACACAAAATGCATCCATATAGAAGACATTATGGAATCCAAGTGACTAAAATCAGCCGTGGCGACTGAGAACTTTGAATCCACGGGAGAGTTGAGAAAGAGTAGACACTGCCTCTGGTTGTACTTTGATGTGCGGAAGGCTTTGAAGTGAACTGCTGCACTGATGCAACGCGGTCCAGAGACGGCAGAGCGTCGAGGCATTTCATTAGCACAGTGCCAGCACCCCTGATATAAGCAAAGCATCAGAAACACAGTTGTCTCCACCTCTCTGATTCAACCAAACCGAGCCACCGGTGGACGGACTGACGCAGCAACGCGTGGCTTTCACTTCCACGCACACTTCAAAAGACCAATATTGTTGCTGTCAGGCAGTAAACCTTTCATCTCCATATTCTAACTTTTCCTTTTTTATTATTAACGCCCTAGTTTGATCATTCATACAGCGGCACACAAAAGCATCAAACAGCTTGGGTAGAGCTTGTAGGTCTGCTATTTTTGAAAAATCGTAAAAATGTGGCACAAATCTTTGAATACATATTCTTTCAAAGTGAATGTTTTTAACTCAGGTCTAAATTGGTTAGCCTGCCCTCCACCGAGAAATGGAAGCCTGCCAGGGAGTGTTGGGCGGGAGTAGGACAAAGGCTCTACGTCTCACTGGCAGGTGAGTCAGTAGGATATGACAGCAGTGACAACACAGCGTCTCTCTCTCTCTCTCCCCATCTCTCCCTCCCACCATGATCTCATGGAAAGTGTGAGCGGTGCGCGGCACGGGGAGCTGGTGGAGGCGAAGGTGTGTTTTATATAGGGCGACTGGTCTCCTCCCAGGCAACGCGAGTCCCAGCGGGGGTAAACGGATCTGAAACCTGGCTTAGCAGATGGTCCCCACTCTGCTGACTCCTGTGATAAGCAATTAGAGAGTCGAAAAATAATATGACACGAGTGACAACAGCATATTCGGGGCATAGGAAACCCGAGAGGCCGATATGGCGCGCTCCCCGCAGTGTCACCCTGACAGGAGGGGAGTCAGAGGCAGGTCAATGCTAGTGCTGAAATAATTGGAGCGTGATACAATATTGAGCTTTATCCTCACCTTGTCGGGTGAAAACCTTATGTCCAAAACCGTTAGCGGTCAGGAAATGCAACGAGCATAGCTCGGCTATTTTCACAATACATTTTCGCTTGACACTCTTGTGCAACGAAGTATGGCGTACGTACCTCAAATACAAAATAATCGTAATATAGATTTGAAGTCATATTGCCCAGCCCTAGTGTATGTGAGCATTTGTGGTGTGTGCGCACACACGTTTGCGAGTGCCTGTGCAGAGAAAGCAGAAAATTGGCAGTAAATTGTCTACTTTTCCTTTTGCGAGCTTCCAATACAGTATAGCGAACAATGAGTCCCTGGATCCCAGGGCCATAAAGCAACCATGTGACAGCCGGTTTCTGTTGCCTCTTAGTTCACTTTTAAGGGAGAGCAGAGCCGTGTCATCCATCTTTCTGAAGAGCTGCAATAACCAAACTCGTCTCTCTCTCTCTCTCTCTCTCTCTGTGACTCAGACGCTTAGATGTATGGATGGTACAAACTGATGAATAGAGGAGCGAAGGACACGGCCACTGTAAATATTTTCACAGATGGGGTGATGTATTACGCCATATAAACTTTATACGCTGAACATAAACAGTGATATAGATCGTAGGTGCCCCCCACACAACACCACCACATCACCCCACCCCCAGCCGTCCACCCACTGCCACTGTAGAGTGTCGTGTTTCTTTCCAGGGTGGATGATGCAGGTGGATGCAAAGCGAGTGTGTGATGTTGCTGTTGCTGTCAGGGCAGAAATCTCTTATCTTTTTCTTGCACATTAATGCCCTACAACAGCGTCACACAATAGCACCAAAAGAAGCCAATCCTAGCTCGTTTTCAGCTTGTGGATCTGTATCCTCAAAACAGTTTTGGACATATGTGGCTAAATTTTACTGAGGGACTGCCATTGGACTTTTTTTTCGTTTCGTTTTTTCATGTCATATGAAAGCAGCGGAATCATTGACAATTGGTTGTTCAGTTTGACCAACCAGTTTTGGACATATGGCTTATAGAGTAATAATGTCTTGCAAAAAACAGCAAGTTGAGAAAACAGTCTTGAAAGGTTCATTTTTGTGGTCTCTAACATTACACCTAGCTACATGTTTAAGCATTCATTTCATATTATTGTTGATTTCAGATCTGACACTTATTTCAGACATGCTCTAGTATGTGAAGAGTCTGCCTGTGCTATGAATAGAATTAAAACTATAGGCACTGGTGAACAAAAAACGGAGAGATGGGGTGAAAAGGGGAACAGAAAAAAGAGAAGAAAGACTTCAGTGATAGAAAGCTCGGCCAATCAAAGGGCTGACTGGACTGCTTGACCCCACTGGGCCACGCATATTTAATTCCGTCCGTCAGAGGTCAAAATGGACAAAGAAACATCTAAGACAGAACAAGGACTGATCATAAGCTGGAAAGGGCGTCTTATGCATGTACTGCATCTATAAAAAGGAAATTACAAAAAAGAACACAGCCAGAGAATCCCTCTTTAAAAGACAAGAAGGAGAACTTTGTGCTGAGCCGTATCTCTGGCTGACAGAAAGCCTTGTCTGTCTCATACAGCCCTGTCTGTCTTTTTCAGAGCTAAATGTCACACGTCTGACATTGAAGGGTCATGGTTCTCTCCTTCTAGAGCTAAATGTCACACGTCTGACATTGAAGAGTCATGGTTCTCTCCTTCTAGAGCTAAATGTCACACGTCTGACATTGAAGGGTCATGGTTCTCTCCTTCTAGAGCTAAATGTCACACGTCTGACATTGAAGAGTCATGGTTCTCTCCTTCTAGAGCTAAATGTCACACGTCTGACATTGAAGGGTCATGGTTCTCTCCTTCTAGAGCTAAATGTCACACGTCTGACATTGAAGGGTCATGGTTCTCTCCTTCTAGAGCTAAATGTCACACGTCTGACATAGCATGTTATGTAGACAGATGGCAGGTTCATTTGTTGACCTGGCAACAGGGCCGGTTCTGGGTGGGGTTGGGCACCCAAATGTGCGTCATGCCGACCCAATCAAAAGTTATGGGTAATATTTATTTTTAGCCAATATAAAAAATACAGAATTTGGGCAGCATTTGTAGAGAAATTTGTCAAACATTGTTTTGCCATCAGTGCTATTGACCGACTATTGGTCAAAGGATAGTCTCGCGGAGCCAGACAACTATTCCACAATCTCCGAATGCTATATAGAATCTCTGACTATAGCCCCCATGAGCTGAGTAACGGAAGTTGCCATTTTCCGTTCACGAAAATCTATTTTAAAATATCTTTACATATACAGCAACAAGCTATAGCCTTAGATGATTTACATTTATATTCGAATACATTTGCGCGACTGTAAAGACGAAACGGAAGTGGAGAGGAGCTTCCACTTCCGCTTTATCGCATACTTGAGACAGCTTCCGTTGGCCCAGACTGTATGATGACGCGTTTGGAAATCGCAGAGACAACAGTCTGGTAATGCTAGACTAGTCAAAGGATAAGATAGATCGATGGATCGATAAACTGATATGCATTTCGGGGGTTTACGGGGATTTGACCCCTCAAGGCTAGAACCGGCCCTGCCTGGCATCCACATCCAGTGTGTATAGTTTCAATATATTATTTTAATATTATAAAGCTTGGTTTATAATATGATCCTCCATTACTGAGGCATTACACTGTGCTACAATTATGTAAGGTGTGACGTGTGTACGACGTGTTCTGAGCCGTAGCAACGACACGACAGGGACAGAGCTGAGAGAGAGAGAGAGAGAGAGAGAGAGAGAGAGAAAGAGGGAGAGAGAAAGAGGGAGAGAGAGAGAGAGAGAGAGCGGAACACCTGCATCATGACTCTGACAGACTGCTTAGGTATCAATCTGTCTGGATGCAATTTTCTGCCTGTCTGTCTGCGACCGCCTGCCTCTCTGTCCATTCCGTCTGTCTGTCTGTCTATCCATCAATCCACTGCAGCCTGCAGTCATGTCTCATTGTGACTATAATCACCAACTCGTCGCTGTCGGGCAGAATGAATTCAATGAGTTTAATGAATCGTTGCTGTTGGGCAGAAACCTCCTATCTCCATATTCTAACTGTTTGAATGACCTCAGGTATCCCTGATGAAGGTCGTTTAGACTGAAATGTTGTCATCTAATAAAACTACTGCTCTATAAGTGAAGACGGTGTGCGGGACCCTTTTCTTCTCATGATTCGCATTTGGTTGCCGGCTCCGACGCACCTGTCCTTGTAGGAGTGCACAAGGCCTTTTCCTTACACCATAGGAGAGATAACAGGCAAACGATCAAAATAACAATTATTTTACATTCAAATTGTGTGGATTTCTTGGAAATTAACTGTAATGCAGATAATAACACAATTTTAACTCTTGAGACACTCAAGAGTTAAACTTCTACAAGGGTCCATTTGGTTACCACTGTACTACAGCCTCACACAACAGCATCAAAAGTAGCAGATCCACAAGCTTGTACATGTGCTACTTTTGCTGCTTTTTTATTATTTGAATCTTGAAAAAACTGTTGTGGACATATGAGGTTTCCCCTCCCCCTGACAGAAGCGATCTCTCATTTACCAACCAGCCCGGGGTTGGTTCCTCTGTCTGAGATTCCAGCAGAGCGTCCATAATTAGATTCCAACTTAAAACAAAGAAACTGGAAGATCCTGTGGCCATTCGCCCCGAGACACATGAGAGAAGAAAAGGCCGCATTTTAATTACCTAATGGCATCTGATGTTTCAAAGTCACCGTGAATTGGGCGGGGCCAACATTAATTTAAGCCAACATTCATTTAATTTGTATTATTTATTTATTTTTAATTAATTGTTTTGAAGGGTAGGCTTTTGTTCCTTTATTGATGGAACAGTAGACTGACAAGAGCATGATTATTTTTTAACCGGCAATCAATTGATTGTGTTCCGGTTTAGATTAATGGAATTAACATAGTGTATTTATCGGGATCGCAATGAAAACTCCTTTTCAAACTTCCTGAAGCAAGCGGTGAGCTCTTTTCTTACAGGCTGGTGATTGGTGTTTTTGTCGCCTTCACCTAACCCAAGGCGAGATAAAGCAATGAGCATCGGCTCTGTCGCCGCCGCGTCTCTGCACAGACGAGATGGCCTTATAAGTCACAGGTGACTTTGATCCAATAAAAGGAACGGGCCAGCCGGCTGGCCTGGCTAAACGAAACATCACTCCCGCCGTCTGCTCACTTGACCTTTTGTGATATAATCTGTCGGGACGGGAGACCTCATAAATCCAAAACCGTTATACCTTTTCAGGATTCAAATTAAACTCCAAACGCGCCCCCTTCTCGCCGCGTTTCAAGCTTGCAGATCTGCACATTTTCATGCTTTTGTGTGACACTGCTGTAGTGTGATTAAGTAGGGCGCTGATTTACGAAAACTAAAATCACAAAAAGTCAGAATATGGAGATAAGAGGTTTCTGATGGACAGCAACAATATAGAAGGAGGCGAGGAGGGAGGAAGAGGAGGGAGTGAGTTGGGCGTTGCAGAGACTCAGGTCTGGATCGTTGAACTCTGTTCTAATAAAGATCCAGGTGACAAACGGCCGCGTTAATAGATGGAGGCGAGAAAGCAACGAGGGACAGTGAGTCATCCCCATACAGACACAGAATTATGACGGGTAACGAAAGGTGGCTGTGGGCATAATCATTCATCGGGGCGGCGGGGGGGGGGGGGGGGGGAGGGATAACCAATCGAAATGGAGCCGAGGAGCGAAGTGCCACATTTCCATGTTGTAAAACGCTGTCCCTGGTGAGTTGCAAATTAAAGCCTGGTGGGTCGTTCACTTGTTGGAGCTAGATAGAGACAGAGGAAAGGCATGTATCGTGGCTGTCGGGCAGAAACCTCTTATCTCCATATTTTTTAACACCCTGCTTGATCATCATACTACAGCGTCACACAAAATCAGCAAAAGTAGCAGATCCACAAACTCGAAATGCAGCACGAACAGCCAGTTTTGAGCTTGTAGATCTGCCACTACCTTTGATTTTAGGTAGACAGACAATATACATCAATATGCATGCGCTGAATTAACGCCTTTCCATTGACGGCGTGCATTTTAAATACAATGAGCTCAGCCACGGTGAGCTATCTGTTCTCCAATATCCGTGCTGAGGTTTCCCTAACTCCTCCTAATAAGAAGTCTCGACCCGACAAGCTTGAAATGGAGTGCTTTCAGGATAATATAATACCAGTTGATGCAGTATACCACTCAGTATATATGCTGAGATATGCGGCAGGCCATGCCTGCTATGAGAGGTATAACCAAGAACCAGCGTGAATTTATTTGACTAAAACTATGACGAGAAATGACGACTAGTTTTTTCACTGATGAAAACTAGATAAAAACTAAGCTATGATGACTAAAGTTATGTATTGGTTGGGCGTGGGTGTCACGCTCTGAAAATAGACGATCTACACTAAGGCACTATGATGCCAACAGGGCCTGCTGAGAAAAATGGGGGAGAAAACGTAGTTGACTCAACTGTAGATTTAATCGACTAAAATCTTATATTTAATAAACTAAAATTAAAACATGTCAGATGACTAAAATATGACTAAAACGAAATGGAATTTTATTCAAAAGACTATGACCGAAACTACTTCAAAATATGCCGTCAAAATTAGCATTGCGGTCAGAAGAGAACGCCATGAAGTATTGTTGTTTCCAACACTGAACGGAAATCACATCTTACTGCGTGGCTTGGAAGATTGGCTTGGAAGAACACAAATTGTGTTACATGCTGTAATTCTACTCCAACAAGGTGTATGTGTACTCTCTGATGAAATATCAAACTACATTACCCCCTCTCTCTCTCCCTCTCTGCAGTGTTTGTCCCTTGTGGTCGAGATCTGGAATAGACAGCCATTCATCAGCGCCCAGAGGGCTGTAGTCAATGCCAATTGAATTGTCATTGACTGAACTGATAAATCATGGAAGATGACAGCTGTATGGCTAGTTAAACTGGATTTGCTGTGGATGGATGGATGGATGGATGGGGGGGTTAGGGGTTAAGGACACAAGACACACTTTCACGATTTTTCAAAAATAGCAGATCTAGCTTGTAGATCTGTAATTTCTGAACAGCCAAAGTATAAAATATGCTTTTGCTGGGTCCCCCTGATGTATTATTATTTAACAGATTCAGGTTGGGGTTAGGATTTGTAGAGGTTAAGTGTAGGGGATTTATGCATGGTGTTTAGGTATGGAGCTTGAAAACCGAGCCCATTACAAACTCAATAACACATTGAGTACCCGGAAACAAACTCAATGACACATTGAGTACCCGTCCGGAATCAATAGGCTTGTCGAGCCTGGTATCGAGCATAGCAGCCCTGACGTCATGTTTAAACAATCAAGACAAGAGCTGATCAACACTTAAATCTAATCAACCACACTGGCACAAACATGTAAAAGTGTATTGATACCTGCCAGCCAGCGCTGCCTGGGAAAACAAAATTATGCTTTTTGACATTACACACAACACTTAGCCCGCTAGCATTTATTGAAAAATTAGGATCTAATTCACGCCAGCATTTTTCCCATTTGAGCTCTTATTTTTGAAAAGCCACATTTCCAGTCTACCAGAAGTAGTATTATCCTAGTAAGCTCAACTGAGCCTGGACAGGCCTTGTTTACTAGATGAATCCAAACCGGGGCACTGGAGAGCTCCACTCGCCGGCTCTGTGCCGTCAAAGAAACACTGTTTTGACCAAAATGCCATCTGGGACAAGGAATAGGAGATACAGGCAACAGATAGAATGGATTATTATGGCAACGACGATCTAAGATGGACGTAGCTAGCTAACCGGCTAACGTAAGTAGCATTATGGCTCGATCGATCGAATGCACTATAAAAGTGCAATTGCCATTAATCAACGGCAATGGCGGTGAGCATAGTATAAAAAATAGGCTTAAATTGCCATAAATCAACGGCAATGGCGGTGAAAGAATTAACCAGTTAACAGTTTCTTCAATAATTATCTTCCAAAAGTAAAATGGTGATTTAGTTTTTGTTACATAAATGTGCTTTTTCTGTTAATAAAGAGCTATATTATATAATACTAGTCCTTACCCTTTCTGAATATATGAACAGCAAATGATATTCAGTGTGGGTAATGCGATGTAATAGATCACATTACTGATAGGCAGGGAATAGTTTACAGATGATCTTGGGAAGTTGGGTTATAGGCACAAAAGTATAGGCTAATATGGATGGATGGATGGATGGATGGATAGATAATGTTGCTGGTGGCCAACCGATAACCCTAACGGCTACCCTAACCCTAACCGATAACCCTAACGGCTACCCTAACCCTAACCGATAACCCTAAGGGCTGCTGGTGAACCGAGCAAATGAAAACAAAAGCCTACGGGGCACCCGCACTCTTATAACTTCTTCCCCGTTATTAGCCTACACTCCTGAGGGGGGGGGGGGGGGGGGGGCAAGTGGACTGTAGGACATAATGTTATAGTTGTAGATTTTCCTATGCAAGTCAATGGGAAAAATGTATTCACTAATAGATGCTGTAGTACAATCATACTGTAAGTACACCATTGATGTGTGATGTATATTTGTTGGTAATATTCTGCATAGAAATAAAGCTATTGAATATTTTCACTTTCGGTGTTGCACTTTGTAGACGGTCCCTAACCGCTCAGCTGACCGTCTGCTGCCCATAGAGATGCATATAATCTACTGTATTAAAGTCGGAGGTTGGCTTTTTGGGCTTCAAATCAAGTTGCAGTTTTTTGTGCTTTATCTAATCAGGATAAGAATGAGACATTTTTTGTGATTGAAGGTCATTACACACTGGCGAATTGGCGACGCGATATATTCGTGCGAATAATTCGCATTTAAAAAAAAAACAATTGAAGTCCATGCAAGCTTCCACATCAGTGGCGAATGTGCGAATGTGCGAAAATGCGACCGTTTTCGCTTTTATTTGTTCGCTCTGGTGTCGTATTTTGCAGAGATTCGCAGGCGAACTGCAACATGCAATATTTCGCATTTTCAGATCGCTTATTCGCATCGCGTCGCTAATTCGCCAGTGTGTAATGACCTTCAGGAATGTTTCGTTCCTGAGTACTGAAGTGGTGTCGACAGGGCAGCCAATCGTTAGTCATTGCATTTGTCTGTATGTATTTTATCATTGTATTTTACGGGATGTGTGTTTCCCTTCCGTCGAGTGGTGGCTTAAATTATTGATATGTTCTGATCCAACAGAGCCAACCCGATAGATAATCATTCCGTTGTGATCGTGGCCGTGCTGTTCAATGTTTCACATTAGGTGCAGGAAAGATGAGATCTGTAACTGCGCGACGCGCGTCGTCAGTGGCCAGGCGTGTCACCCGCGTTTGGTTTGAAGTTATAATATGAAGTGACGTTCAAACATTGCATTGCAAAGTGGTTAAATAACCTTAGTAGGCTATGCGCCGTGTGTAACAGCTGCCTGTCTGCCACAATGGTGCCTGCACTGTTTTTACCCGTGTGTGGTTTGAATCGTCAATCGCCTGTCTGTGCAAAGGGGGATCCCGGTCACTGTGAAGGCCGTAGTACTGTAAATATGACATGAATATGAATGCAAAGTAGTGGTTTAAGGTTGATGTGTGGACAGGCTAGCTGTTGCTGCTGTGCATGGTGAGATGTGTGCAAACGGTGTGGATGGCTGGCCTGTGTGCTGGTGGAGAAGTGTGACGATTATGACGTCACAGCAACTTTGCCCGTGGGATCGTGTGGTGATGTAAAAAACAATATCTGTACAGTAAATATGACAGTAGCGTCGGTAAAATGTAGGCTAGCTGGATTCTGGGAGCGTGCAGATTTTTTTTGGCATGGAGAGATGTGTGCTAATAGTGTGGCTCGGTCGGAGATAGACCACAGACAAATAAACAGGTTTTTATTCACTAATACATTCATTATTAATCTTATTGAAAAAATGGCTCCGTTAAGACCTCCATATTATTATGGTCAATGCCTGTGTGAAAAGTGGGAGCGATTGGTGCAGGCAATGAGGAGATACGCCGGTGTTAGTGACATTCATTCATTGTTAGAATTATAGTATGATAAAGCAATTAATGGTTGTTTTAATGATATACATCTTCATCTTCATCTTAACTGGCCAATAAATAAAAATATACCAGTTCTGTTCAAAAGTTGTCGTCTCACGTATTTCCACAAAATATTAGAAAATGCTCAATAGTGGGCTTGAAAAAAAAGTCTGGATCAATAAGCAGGATCGATAAGGTGCTGGTTATCTATATAAATTAACGAGTTCCATCCTAGTGATGTCGCCCACTGAAAATAGCAGGTTACTTCTCGTTTTACACACGCACGCACGCACGCAGACACTTTGTATTACTGTATACTTGCAAGGGTATCAACATTTAATTTACTCAATGTACATTTTTAATGTAAGGTTTAATAAGGGTTAAGCTTGCTTTCAAAATGTACACAGAGTAAAAGTACAATAGTACAGCAGTATAGCGAGTATAGCAGTATAGCAGAGCGAGGCGACAGAGAGACAGCGCTGCATGGCGGCGTTGGCAGCTGTATCCGTGCTGATGATGACTTTAGCGACAGCAACTAGACATTAATTCCAAACACGCCGTGGGAAAGTCTAATTAGCCGCCACAGCCCATAGCACTACACACACACTCGCATAACAGCTGCAAGGCACACGTACGCAACGTTCATTTAAATGCAGCCCAACATCTGTACACAAGTACACAGGGGTAAAATCCATCTCGCATAATACCTATGGCTGTCAGAGAAGTTCAGACAGCACAGCACAGCACATGTGCATTAGTTATTTTCTTAGATCTGCTCCCATTGTTGAGTCTTTTAAATCCAGGTTCTGGAACTCTATATTCTCAAGCTTCTGAACGTCCTTATGTTTAAGAAGGGTTTGCCTTGCCTTTTCTTTTCTCTCTACTGACTACTATGACTGGAGTGCCGTTTAATTATGGTTCTGTTTTGCTGTTTATATCGATCTGTAAAGAACTTTATTAGAATGAGAGTTGTTTTCATGAATGTATAAATAAATTTGATTGATTGATTTAGCGCACACACACACACACACACACACACACACACACACACACACACACACACACACACACACACACACACACACACACACACACACACACACACACACACACACACACACACACAGAGAGAGTGAGACGGCTGTTCACTCATCTCTGTGTTGCATCGTTTTTCTTCTTAATATAATGCCCTACTTTGTCATACCAGAGCCTATTTTTGCTATTCATTCATTTCTTTTAAAGTGTGTCTGTTCTATAAATACTACGCCGGTGCCCGTTGGGTACTGGCCTACTCGGGAACGATGCAAATAGCGAATGAATGCCCCTACACGTTATAACCATCTGTCTGTCTGTGGCCCATATGGAAAGGTGCAGTGGTAAGGTAACTGGTAAAGAGTGCAAACTGACAAGTGGACTGACTAACTAACAGAGGTGGGAGGAAGTCCCTATGTTGCAAGTCCAAGTCGAGTCTCAAGTCTTTGCTCTCAAGTCAAGTCAAGTCTCAAGTCTTTGGCATTCAAGTCCCAAGCAAGTCCAAGTCCTGAACTTTTAGTTTCGAGTCCCAACCAAGTCCTAAGCATTTTGTTTCAAGTCCCAACCAAGTCCTTACCTTTTGTTTCGAGTCCCATCAAGTCCTAAGCATTTTGTTTCAAGTCCCAACCAAGTCCTTACCTTTTGTTTCGAGTCCCAAACAAGTCCCACCAAGACATAATACTAATTAATGATATGTAAAGATTTACATAAATCATGAGCATCTATTGAGCCATTTAGATCATGTCAAAGGTCATGTCTCACCGAGACACAGGATCTGACACAAATTAAATGTTTCCCCTGAGCAAGCAGGCTATTATTATTACAATGGTAAAATGTCATTACTTGCACTGAAAAGGTGTTCAAATCCAGGGTAGAAGAGGAATGTTACATAATGCCTCGATCCACTTTTTCCACTCCCGATCCGATACCGATCTAAAATCATCAAAACCGATCCGATAACTGATACCGATCCGATATCGATCCAATCCGATCCAGCACATATTTAAGTCGCTCTATGCTTTCCCAAATCTGTCAGACATTTTTTATCTTTACCTTTTATTACAGATTTTATAGTCTGGAATGTTGAATCAGGATTGATCAAGTGATAATATTATTACTCAAAACAGAGAACAACACCTCCCCAGAATAATAGTCAACAAACAAGTTCCACATGAGTATAGGTTGAGAATAACTGACCCATTTATTTTTAACAACTTGAGCCTATACTTCAAATGTGGAAGTGTTCTAGTGACAAATTTATTTTATTGTATTCTATGCCTTTTTTTATCCATACTATTTATTAGTATTATGCACATTATGCACAAAATTTTAAGGACCCAGCAATTTGTATCTCTGTGACCCCAAATTATTATTTTGTATTTGTTTATATTGTAATAGCAATGTCAATTTAGAGTGTACTTAATGGAACCTATCATTTGGCTGGGAGTGGGGACCCCTGATCCCCAAACCGTGCATACTGTCCTACAGCTACACAGCACACTGTCTGTCCGTGACAATGGAAATAGTGTCTGTTTATTTAAGCATTGGTTAGCACTTAAGCAGTTATTAGCATCATAGCATGGTCTGTCACATAAGTATTGACAAACAGCGGTCATATTTGTCAACCAACTGTTGGGGACTGTGGGGATATATCATTTTAAGAACATGAGCATGTCGTCATGCTCAGCTGTCAGCTTGTTGCGCTGTTCCGTCTCTCGTCTAAGATGTTGACGCTAATCAATGCTAAAGATTAGCTTGCATGGAGCTAAGGCTGAAACTTTGCTGCTGTTGTTGCCACGGTGGCGAATCCATTTTTGCACTCGGCTGTTGGGTCTTTTTTGTTTTAGAATATATAATACTCCCATGCGGGAGCGGCTGTCAATGTGGCTTTCTCCACAGTCCACACTGAGTAGCAGCGCGCAGTAATAGCTAGTGGCTAGCCTAGCAGCCTGCACTGTGCAAGACTGCCATTGTGAAGTGTGACTGGGGCTGCCAATGCCTCTGTAGCGCACACTGCTGGAGGAATAAAGTCCTGGAGTGGAGTACTAGAATGGACTGGAGTGGAGTGCTTGCAGTGCTTGGAATGGATCGGTCATTTTCGCTGTAGTCCGATCCGATCCCGATCACGTTTTTTGGCTGATATCGACCCGATATCCGATCCGCGGCATCCCTTTATATACAAATACCAAACTATTTTACATGTCATAAAAAAGATAATCAGATGCTGTAAGGTATTAAGTGACTTGAAAATGTTCAAGTCAAGAGGGCTCAAGTCAAGTCAAGTCTCAAGTCCTTGGCGTTCAAGTCAAGTCAAGTCTCAAGTCTTTGGCATTCAAGTCCCAAGCAAGTCCAAGTCTATTTTTGATTTGATCAAGCAAGTCTAAAGTCATCAAAATCGGGACTCGAGTCCAAGTCGAGTCTCGAGACTCGAGTCCAAGTCCCCACCTCTGCTAACTAATCAAATGGCAGGTGTGGGGAATTCGACAGGTGTGGGGAACTTTTCAAGCTATAGGCTGAGGTTGCCATGGCAATTGATTGGGCTCATTCGGGCAACGGCCAGAGCCTTTTCTTTTTTTTTTATATATATTTTATCCCACGATTTTGTAACCCATTTTTCACCCCTGTGTCAATCATCTAATGTGATCCTGGGCTCTACACACCCTCCGCCAACCTGGGGAGAGCAACGGACTTAACTCATGCTTCCTTCATGCTTGAGTGTCCAAGTTGCTCCTTTACACCTGACAGGGGGGAGTTTCCCTGGTTGGACGTAGAGCGTGGAAGGAACACGTTATTCCAACCAGTTCCTTTCCCCTCCATCAGGCGCCCCGGCTAGCCAGGGAGAGGCAGTTTAGAGACCAGGATTACTGCATGTTTTTGTGAGGGTACCTACCCTAGGGGACACGGGGAGAACATGCAAACTCCACACAGAAAGGCCCTTTCGCCAACCCCGCCTTCGGGTATGGGCACTGATGACGCGGAGGAGGAAACACGCCGCCAGCGCCCCGAGCGAGAATCGAACCCAGGACCTTCTAGCTGTGAGGCAACAGCACTACCAACTGTGCCACCGTGCCCCCAGCCAGAGCCTTTTCTGGCCGGCTTGACGCCGGACACTGTACTCGGTCGGTCGATCCAAGGGTTTCATCAAGATACATGAACTACAGACGTGCGTACAGAGATTCTGTGCATATATTCTAAGTTTGAAGCAATGAAAAGTAATTAACAAGAGCTTGTGGCAAAATAATAACTACAGTGGATCCATTGAAACATGGGTCGTTGTTTTTTTTGTCCTTTTCCTGAAAAGTAACAGCTTTGGACATACAAGGTTTAAACCCGATAGCGCCGATGAGGAACGGGAGGAGCAGGAGGAGGGAACACGTTCACACTCATTTTCTCCACAGTGGGACGTCTCAACCGTCCAACGGTGTCCTCCTCCTCTCAACAACAACCTTCACAAGGCCTGACCTTGTGGGACGGCCGGACAGACAGAGGGAGGGACAGGACTGAGGGACAGACAGGACTGAGGGTCGGACAGAGGGATGACTAAAGGGCTGAGGGAACAGGCCGGCAGAGCAGATGGTCTCTGGTGTTTCCACCCAAGGTCCCATTAAGAAACAGAGGCAGGTCCTGACCTATTTCTGTATATTGCGCAAATCCACCAGCCGATGGAGGCGGAGCAGGGTGGTGGTGGGGGTGGTGGTGTTATAATCCTCAACCATGTCTTTTTTTTGCTAATTATGGGATGCTCATATTATAGCCATATTCTAACTTTTCATTTTTTCCTTGCTACTTGATCCTACTACTACTACAGCGTCACACAAAAGATCCGCAAGCTTGAAACACGGCGCGAAGCGTTTTGAATTAGAATCCTGAAAAACAACAGTATTGGACATTATGGCGTTTCCACCCAATAGAGACTTAGATGCTTAGATGACTGGGGGTCCCCCAGGGCTCTACTAGGTCCGCTACCATTTGCCTCTACAGTTACATCTCCATTTTGTAATAAAGAAGTATCTTTTAGGCCATGGCTCAGTGGTCCAGGTACCTTGGCTGGTAATCCAGTCTGGCAGTGTGCCGCGGGTTCGACTACCTATCCCGACAGCCTTTACTGCATGTCTTCCCCCCATCTCTCTCCCCATTTCCTGTCAGCCTACTGTCTGTCCCTCCATAAAATATATAAAATAAAGGCGAAAGCCATACAAAAAAAAGAAGTATATTTTAGCGTCTTCGGTGTGCAGGCTCTATGCCTGGACCACAATGCACTGCTGATGAGATGCCCTGTGTAGGCGAGTCTCTTCAAGTGGGTGTCGTTGCCGTCGGCCGTAAAAAACGCTACTTTTCAGGGAATGGAAGAAAAAATGTGTTCCAATGGATCCAGTGTTTTATTTAGTCAGGGGCTCTCGTTATTACTTGGTTCAGTATAATATAAAACCCACACACACACACACACAGAAAAAAAAGCGACTTCTTTGTGAGCTTGTAGATCGAAATATGGAGATACGTTTTTTGCCCGTCGATATGAACGTGTCTGAGAAAAGAAAGGGACATGCTGGCATCCCCTTGTACAGTGCAGATCATGCGTGCGTGCGTATTACTAAAATTGTGAGGACCAAACAAGCATAGTACAATTTGATAAATAGACAATGTTAGGACATTTCCGTGAGAGAAAAGATGTTTGTGGAGATAGGTTTGCAATTAGAAAAATATTCAGGTTGGGGTTTGTGTTTTGATTAGCGGGGGGGGGGGGGGGGGGGGTAAGTTTTAGGGGTTGAGCGTTAGACTTATTAGCGAAAAATAGCTATCATCTGTTATTTTAGGCCATTTTCAATACCGTCCTAAAAATAATGTTGATGTCCTCGGGGTAAAGTAAAAAACGTGTGTGTGTGTGTGTGTGTGTGTGGTATCTGTGCTGCTGTCCATCAAAACGTTTGTAACCATAGCAACTGCCGTGTTAACGGTGCCCAGTCATCCAATCTTCTGTGGTTGTCCACCGGGCCGTCTAAATGCGCTCACACACACACACACAGGTATTAACACAGACGCACACGTGCGCACACATGTGCGTGCACAAACAAGATAGAATGTGTCGGATGCTAGAAGCAGAAAGGCATGGGGCAGATTGAGACAAATAGCCTTGCGCCCTGCCTTCCCTGTTGATTCCCCTGCCTGGATCGGCTTGGCTGCTCCTGAAAAGATCAAGTATAGCCCCAGGCCTATTGAATTACCACACCAATCTAAAGCCACCAACACCAGCACTACGGTGCAGGCTCACCGCATGACACCCTGCCCGGGAGGAGACGTCAGTGCTGGACAAGGTACTCCACCAACCCCGCCGGTATACTATAAGACAGTGGTTCCCACATTCCTTTCATGTCAAGGACCCCCCCAAATTGTATTGCCCCAACCCAGGGACCCCCCAGAAGAGACGATTTAGGCTATGTAAAAAAATTAAATAAATCTACGATGAATTAGATTCTAAACAATTATATACATACATCAGACTTATGTACACTTATGTACATCTGCTAATTTTGTAATAGCCAACAGATAAATGGAAGAATTATTCCGATGCTGTATCTGTGTCATTTTCATGTCAAGACATCTGAAAATATTTTCTGACAACACTATCAAGATCTTTTTTTCTTTTTTGCAGATGTACAAGCTGTGAACTTGTACAAAACAAGGAAAAAGAGATTGAAATGACTGACACTTGCTATACTAACACATTCTGCTGTGGAAGCCCCTCCTCAAGGACCCCTGGGGGACCACGCCGGGTCCGGAACCCCACTTTGAGTACCACAGTCCCAGCTAGAGCAGACACTGAGTGGGCCAGACATGACAAGCATGTGATTGGGGAACATCATCAGCGGTGGCGGTCACGGGTGGGGGCCACGGGCGGGCGGCACACGGCTGGAAGAGAAAAGCAACGGGCCGTCGCCCCGTGGCTGGCACGGCCAGCATACGTGAGCCAGGAGGAGGCCATTACAGCCGGCGGGCATTGCTCATGCTGAGAAATAACTGTCAACAACGAGCAGCAGGTGCCGACACACAAACACACACACAGGCGAGGACCGTGACCGTGCATGTGCCCTTGTGTGTGTGTGTGTGTGTGTGTTTGTTGTGCGTGCGTGCGTGCGTGCGTGCATGGGTGTATTGATTTGCACGGACGTGCCCTGCTGAGAGACTTTACGACAAAGCAGAGTTGCAATAATACATTGTTTCCTTGCACTGGTCATTTATCAAAGACATCCGTCCATGTGATCATAGCCTCCGACACACGTGCACACACGCACACACAGACACAGCCATATATCCAATTTCGATTAGGGACACTGTCACCTTGTGTGCTTTACAAAAGCCGGGGGGGGGGAATGATTGATACGGAAGCGTTGGCCGGTCTGTGTTTGCTCGTCTCAGAGGGCTCGCTAGCTTTTTGTGTTGGTCATCACCCTTACAATATAAAGTCCAATCAAATATTTATCACCCCCAGTCACACATGGCCGGGCTCCCACAGTGTAGCTTTTAGCCCACGGCGAGATCGAGGGGTGAAAGGGAGAAGCATTAGGGGATACTTTATCGTTGCTGTCGGCGCAGAAACCTTTTATCTCCATAGTACATTGGTTGTTGTTTGATTTACCGAAAATTAACGCCCTACTTTATCATCCTACAGCGTCACACAAAAGCATGAAAAGTAGCAGATCCACAAGCTCGAAGCGGAGCCACGAAGCAGCGAGTTCTGAGCTTTTCCATCTGAATTTGAACCCTGAAAAGTGACTGTTTCGGACATGTGAGGTTTCCACCCGACAGACAATTTACTTTCAAGAAAACGGCAACACGATGCCGGGGCACACGTGGAAATCTGTTGAAACCGTCCCAACAATGTTTTAACATCGTCAACGTTTAACAATGTTTAACATACTGCGACCGGCGGCCGCAGTACCAAGGAGGGAAAGACCTCCGGATGTCTGACCATCCATCCGCTGCATGGCTACCGTCAAGACTGCTGACCAATTAAGGCCTGATCACCTCCCGTCACCAGACCCGTAGCCTGAAAGAGCCCTATGCTTTTCCGAGCATAGAGGGGCGGAACAAACTAGCGCTGGAAACCGACGCCGACACTATTGGTTCACCAACCTATGAGCCCGCCTCCACTCCCCCTGCTCTGTAGAGACTTTACTTTCCCTGTGGACAAGCCACGTAGATTTTATTTCAGTTTTGGGTTTTTTTGCACCCGACTTAATAATGCACAACATCTATGCCTGCTGCTATGTATAATAATGTATATAATGTAGATATCTTGATTTTTTTGTTGTTGCTTGGGACCCCGTGGAACGCCCACAAGGACCCCTGGGGGTCACCGGACCACACTTTGAGAACCACTGCATTAGGGGGAGGGAGGGGGGGGGGGGGGGGGGGGGGTTATGGAGTTTACGGAAAAAGAAGGGAAAAAAATCAGCCTCTGTACAATGAAGTTTGATTCTGATTGAAAGAGGTGTACTAAAAGGCTGTCTTTCTCAAAGCCCCTCGTGTGGAGTGAGAGAAGGACTTGCATGCGGGGCGGGTGTGTGTCCGTGCGGCGTGCCAGTGGGACAGAAGCGAAGATGAAAGAGAGGCTCATTTAGGAAACTGACGGCTTCCCTTCAAGGAACTAGCTCATCTCATCTCCTTCACCACGAAAGAGGCTGATGATGGAAGCCGCGGGGGCTGCCTCTCAACTCCCAGCTCCTCTCTGTCTCCCACCAGCCAGCCGCCTGCCTGCCTGTGTGTCGAGCAGATCGACTGTCACATTCCAACAGCCGCTAACAATGACACCGTATTCGTTTTGGATGGTTCCCTTCTCCATCCTGTACCGCTGTGTGTGTGTGTGTGTGTGTGTGTGTGTGTGTGTGTGTGTGTGTGTGTGTGTACACCGTCTAGTTTACAACCTGCTCCCCAGACGCGCCCAGATAGATGAAATGTCTGCGAGGAACAGACATTGTTATTATTCCCATTCGAATGAAAGTGCTGCTTGACAAACAAATGAACAGAGGCGACGGCCGGAAAGAAAGAGTTTGGTAATTCATAGCTGAACAGTTCATCGTAGTGGGAAACATCAGAGTGCTTCACGGAGCAAAGCATGCGACAAATCAGAGGAAGGCAGTGATGAATATGAATGTAATTTCAATACAATGCAGAAACAAATGCCCCTATCAGGATCAGGACAGTTCTGCTCTTAAGGCCATTCAAGATATTGGACTGTGGGCAAGTTCACAAGCTAGTGCTCACCTTTATGGCAACATTTTTTAATGTTACCTTATTTATTAAAGTGTCAACCGTCTCTGCAAGAGGGTGACACATTTTTAATCAATACACCGTTTTATGCGCAGCTTTTATGGAGGTGCATTTAGTTTATTTATGGAGGTAAAGTTTTGTTGGGCAATCACAGTGACCAATCAGTTATTCACTTCGGTTCCCCTCCAGAAACAAAGGTTGCGTTATGGAATAACAAATGCTATGAATTGCCATGCTGTGGTCTAACCCAGTGGTTCCCAAACTATTTGTCAGGACCCATTCTTAAATCGTGGACCCATTGTTTTTGCCACTTTAAGACAGCATGCAAGAGCATATTTCCCACAGATTGACAACTTCTATCCTTACTGCGCACACACTGCATATGTTCACAAATAAATGTCTCTCACACACGCCCACGTCACTTCGGCTGGCTGAGCCTCAGTAGAGTGAATTACTGAATGAGTGCAATGCAGTGGGGGGGGGGGGGGGGGGGAGAGAGAGACACACACACACACACACACACACACACACACACACACACAGGTCATACGGCCTTCATGTCAAGGACCCCCAATATGCATTTGGCTATGGAAATGTTTTTGCAATGCCGTGAAAAAGCAATGAGCGATGTGCGGGTCATCATCTCATTTATTTAACCATCCAACACAATTAAGACTTATGCCTTATGAAAACCTGCGCGGGCCCATTTGGCGTGGGCTCCATCACCATCACTCTTAGATTATGGTGCAACCGTCAACAGTTTAAGAATGTGTTTTCTGTTCATGTGATTGGGGGGAAGGTGGGTGGGGGGGGGGGGGGGATTTGGCTGCCCCCCAACATGATGAACACACATCATTTGTTATGTAACTGGGGCTTATTCTTGCCGTAACACTCGAAACATACAAACAAACAAACAATCCCAGAAAATACATTATTCTCAGGTTGGAGATATCAACTCACCAGAACTCTGCCGGTGAGCGTCTGGGCGGAGATCATGACCCCGGCCCAGTCTTTGACAGAGGTCATCCATCCCACCTCCTGAAGGGGGACCTCTGTGTTCTCCCCTTCCTTAGTCGTCCCGTCAGCTTGAATAACGGGGACGGGTATGCTCACCTTCTGAGCCTCCTGCACAAAAGGAAGAAGACAACACGCCGTCAGGGAACCCAGCAAGTTACAGACCTGTAAGTAAATGTCCGTTTGGAACCCCAAAACGGAACGGAACGGAACCCCCCCCCCCCCCCCCCCCCCCTGCTGCTGGACCCCACTTTAAGAACCACTGAAAACATGTCAACAGAACAGTAAACTGTAGGAAAAGTGCTCAACATGTTGGGTCAAGCTAAATGTGCACAAACTCTGGCAGGAATGGATGTTGCATTGGAGTAAAGATTTTTAAGATCTTTAATTATTATTAAGACACAACAAAGACAAAAAGAAAGAAAATGACACCGAGAGATGGAGGCAGACACAGCTACTGTATGAGTGTATTATTAAAAAGATAAGGGCTATTTGTCAAAAAAGGTTTAAACCAAAAGAAAAAATTGCTGCCATTTCTTTTAAGTAAATTTTAATTTGGTTTTAAATGTTTTGATTAAATACATAACAGTCCTTTGAATTAGAATTAGAGATGGGGAGAGAGGCGCGCGCAGCTGCGCTGCGCTGCAGCGCGCGCGCGCTGCGCTGCAGCGCGCGCGCACACACACACACACACACACACACACACACACACACACACACACACACACACACACACACAAATGGCCCACAACTTGGGAGCTGTGAAGCAGAAGTATCGGGGAAAACAATATTAAACACTAATTTACTGAACGAGCATCAAATTCCTGATTTCTATGTGAATTTGTTATGAAACGCTGCACTTAACTAAGTCTAATAGGGCTTTAACATCCCGTCTACAACCTCTGAGCTCCGGAGAACCACTGAAACAACTAGACCGTCACGCCACGACAGCAATAACCATCCATCTGCCTACAGTATGTTTAATGTGTCCGTGTGCACATGAGAGAGAGAGAGAGAGAGAGAGAGAGATCATGGAGGAGAATGTGCAGGAGAGCGCCTGTGCAGTCGCTCGGCTGCCATTTGGACATTTACGGGGCTGCGGCCTCATTGGGCCTCGGGGTAGAAAGTGGTTTAGAACTGCTGATCTCAGACTGTTCTCATCATCATGCAGGCTGCATATTACACGACAATGTTGTATAATATAAATACAAACTAGACTAAAATGTTACGGAGGGACTAGTGCATTGGGTAAACATCCAGTAGAACTAAAAAAAGTTATTTTATGTTTGGTGGCGCTCTGGTGTTGCACTCTGAATATAGCAGATGTACAATCACAATAAGTCGCGCTGTGACACGTTAATTGTGAGCTTGCAGATCGGCTATTTTCAGCATGTATTAAAATGTAAAATTACGACGCCATCAAGGCCCGCTAAAAAAATTCTTTGACTTACAAAATCAACCGTAGATTTAGTTGACTAAAAAAACTAAAACTTTGACTGATGATCACTAAAATATGACTAAATTAAATCGTTATTCAAAAGACTATGACTAAAAGTACTTTAAACACTTTGAACGCATAACCTGCGTTCCACGACATTTATTCCATTGTCTTTCCACGAATAATATTTGTTTAATGTGTTTAATTCGCCGTTGTTAGATGGTTATTATGAATATCCGATTTTGTCGTGGACAATGTAACGAGACGGACGCGTTATGATGATGTAACCGGAAATCAACCAACCTCCGGCTTGCAATATGTTAAACTGAGTCCAATGCAAAGTGAACGAGGGGGTAGGGACAATCTTGGCTCGCTTTGCTCTTTGTCTGTGACCCGGATCGAGGAAGTGGCTTATGTGTCGGCTCAATAACAAAGCTTGGGACTGTTTTCAAGCAGAATTTCATAGATCAAAGGCGCAAATACTTTGGCGTATGCTCCCAAGGTAATTACACAATCCCGGCAGTCACGGTATTTTGTCAATTATACTATAACACACGGAATGTGTTAAAATTTGCTGTCAAAATTGACACTGATTCAGTCCGTCTGGTTCCGTACCCCAGCCCTGTGCATGCCGTCCTTGCCGGGGCCTCTCAGCTGTCTTGTCTCCTGTCTGAAGCAGCAGGCGGGGCAGCCGTTCATCGACATGCCTCGACTTGGCCTCGCCTCGCTGGCCAATGCTGCTGTACGCAGCTGTTTGCTCAAGCACGCCACTCACCCCTAGCTGATCAGACACAAGCACACACTCTAGGGCCGGGCAATTTACAGGAAAAAAAGGACGTAGGCTTATAAGAAAACATATCGAAACCGATTAACCAGAACCAGTAACTGAATAAGAGATTATTCAATTAACATTGCATAATCTCTTATTCAACCTCTTGCATACTGTATCAGCAAATCAACACTGAAAACATTGAAATAAATGTATTTTAATTGGACTGCTTTGATTAGTCTGGTTAACCACTTAATCCATCTATCATAGATCTTTGCACAACGGTAGCCTGGGTTCCAGCTTGATTTGCTGCGTTCCGCGGACATGAAAATGTCACTTCGCAACTCAGTCTGGATAGTCTACTAATCTCCAAGGTAGGCGGGACATATGAAAGGTTGAAATGGAACCATAGCTTCTGATTGGTCTGTGGTGTGGGTTGAGGAAAAACACCAGTTTGACGTTGTATCAATGCGCACTGCGCAACTTCTGCTGTTGTCCTGCAACGTCCCCTATCATTCACTAAACTCACCCCACACAGCCATCATTATTTTTGTACTACTGAATCTGAAAGTGGACTACTGAATAGTTTATTTTTTTTACCGAATTACAGCATTTTTTCAACAGAGCGAAGCATGGACAGAGTGGCGCTGGCTGATGACGTATCAGCAACAACATGGCTACGTAACAGTTGACGTTATGAAATGCGAGCCAAGCAGCCTCTGTCCAGACTGAGTAGCGCGGTGACAAGTCAGAGTCACGGAACGCAGCAATTCAGGCTGGAACCCAGGCTAGCACAATGGTCGAAAATAGCCAATCTATAAGCTCACTTCACGTTGTGAAGGGGCACGTGGTGAGCTTGTAGATTGACTATTTATTTGTTTGCATAAAGTATTATCAGTAATCTTCATGTAATTATCATAATAGTGATGAGATATGTATTGCCCAGCCCTAAAGGTACACCCCCTGACCTGGGAGCGCGGAACTAAAATAATCAAAACTTTGCTTGAATACAAGTTTGGTCCGTAATAGCCCTTGAAGCAAGAGAACTGTGCCATTGGAAATGTCATTGCTGACACACAACACACACACACACACACACACTCTCTCTAAAGGTTAGCGTGAGCCACAACTGGCCTCGTAAAAAGCCAGTGGGTGCAGGGCAGGCCCAGCAGGGAATTCCAATAACTTTTGGACCCTCTCGATGGAAGACAGTTTTCCCTTCCGAGGAGGAGGCAGGCTCACATTACCACACTGCATCCATATATATATATATATATATATATATATATACACACCTTATGTCCAAAACTGATATACTTTTCAGGATTCAAATTCAAAAGCATATACTCGCAAGCTCGAAGTGAGGGGCAAACGGATCTGCTTGCGGCATTAATTTACATACGGAGATAAGATTGTTCTGCTCGACAACAACATTGTTTCACTTTGGTTGTCCTTCACACATCTTACAGACTCCCATCATAGTATATTACTTACTTAGCCAAGTATGTGACACTGCATTCCTTGGAGCTAGGAGAGGCTAGAGGTTTCTATGGTTAGAATGTACAAACCAACAACAAAAAAACAAGATATAACAACATAACCTGGCAACACACTGTATTCCTGGAAGAGAGTGTGTGTGTGTGTGTGTGTGTGTGTGTGTGTGTGTGTGTGTGTGTGTGTGTGTGCATGCTTGCGTGCATGCTTACGTGGCAACAGAGGAGACTCCTGTCATTATTATATAAAATTATATTCTGTATTACATTATAAACATAAACACATACAATTATAATTATTATTAAAATGAATAGACGGTAAATATTTATGCATTTTTAACTTTGTGTTTTGAATGTGTAGCCATGTGTTCCAGCCTGAATTGCTCAGTCTGGAAAGGCTCCTATATCCAATTAAGGTAGGCGGGACATGCCTGCAGTGAAATGGACCCGTGGTTTCTGTGGTGAGGGTTGGGAGAAAAAAAACACGTATCAATGTGCAGTGCACTGCGCAGCTACTGCTGTTGTCCTGCAACGTCCCCTTATCATTCACTAAACTCACCCCACACAGCTACTGCTGTTGTCATGCAACGTCCCCTTATCATTCACTAAACTCACCCCACACAGCTACTGCTGTTGTCATGCAACGTCCCCTTATCATTCACTAAACTCACCCCACACAGCTACTGCTGTTGTCCTGCGACGTCCCCTTATCATTCACTAAACTCACCCCACACAGCTACTGCTGTTGTCCTGCGACGTCCCCTTATCATTCACTAAACTCACCCCACACAGCTACTGCTGTTGTCCTGCGACGTCCCCTTATCATTCACTAAACTCACCCCACACAGCTACTGCTGTTGTCCTGCGACGTCCCCTTATCATTCACTAAACTCACCCCACACAGCTACCAGAGCATGTGAGCGGAGCGAAGCGCGAGCGGAGCGAGGAGTGGAGCAGAGTGGAGCGCGAGCGGAGCGAGGAGTGGAGCGTCTGCATTTTGAACTGAGCACCAAGCGTGTTTTAAAATGTTGCAGAGCGGCTTCCGGAGCAAGAACTGTCATCCGCTCCAAGCCGCTCAGTGCACACGGCACACGTTGGTGTTTAGAACCTAAACGCGTCGATTCAGTGTGTGCAGAGCGCATTTACCAAAAGTATTATAGTGTGCTGAAAAATTGGAACATTCATCAACGCGTGATTCGTGTGGCGACTGACAGTGCCAGCAACATGATCAAGGCTTTTTTACATCCTCCCTGACGTTGAAGGAGAAGTGGAGAAAGATGATGAAGTGGGGGGAAAAAAGCCTCTATATGGCCATTGGCCGCGGCGCCCGGAGCCGTGTTTCAATTGTTATACAGAGAGAGAGAGAGAGAGAAATAAAGGATTTTATGCAACTCACGTTCAACACGTTAGCTTTCCAGGGCCACGGGTAAACTAGTAGCAGCTCCCTTTAATTCCTCTGAAGTGACGCAGAACTTTATTCCCAGTCCCCGTTCACAAAGTGCAACAGTCCCGTATATATTATTAGGCTATCAACTGCCAAGCTTGGCTAGTAGTTTACATCAATCATTGCCTCTGAAGCCCATACGTGTAATCTGCTTCACGGACTGTCCATGAGAATAGAAGTACAAATCACCAATGCACCGCTCATGGCGTGTCGACAGTTTACAGATCTGTTCTTTTGGATTTGGACACATGCGACGATGGGTAGCCTACAATAAGCATTTTGGAAACGAAATAGCCTGTACAGTGGACTGTAAGCCTAACATTGGTGGTCATCATGTAACTTGCCTGTATCTTACGTGTATGCAGTCTGCAGTGAACATTAACGTTTACGTTATATGGAGAGTTTACCGCGGTGACGTTGATTGATTAGGTCAGGATGACATTAGGTTATTATTCACTGCACCCAGCTGGGTTAACGAGACAGCAGTGCAACATGAAACCCTGATGTGTTTTTAAACACATAAATGTTTATGCTCCAGGCAATAATGACGATATGTTTAGTCAGGAAAACAGCATTTTATTTATTTTTTCAGCCCTGCTGCTGAGCGGGTGTATCTGAGCGGAGCACGGAGCGCCCGATGCGCAAATGAAGGCGAGCGTAGAGCGGCGTGGGGGGGATGAACACGAGCGAATGACGAGCAGAAACAAAAGCCGTCGAGAGCGAAGAGCGAACTTCTCGGCCACTCCGCGCCGCTCACATGCTCTGACAGCTACTGATGTCGCCAAAGACCCCTTATCATTCACTAAACTCACCCCACACAGCAGTCAGTGTTTTTGTACTGCTGAATCTGACAGTGGACTACTGAATCGTTTACTTTATACCGTATGATTTTACTCTAAAGTCTCGAACTGAAATGCGTATCAAGCAGCCTCTGTCCAGACCGAGTAGCGCAGTGAGTCTGAGTCACAGAACGCAGCGATTCAGGCTTTAACCCAGGCTACTGAATGTGCCACATAGTGAGGAAGTGTTACCATGAGGAAGATGTATGCATTTCACTCAACTATACATTTAGATCGGGTCAAAGGTCTCACCAAGACACAAGTTATGACACAAAGTTTGACCTGAAGGTCAACACGTTATCTCCTGATTTGCGCAGGTGTTTTTATTTGTTGGGCCAAACTTTTCCAGTGCATCATTAGGGGATGTAAGACCGTGGCATGATGTCCTAAATTGACTGACATCTTTGTAGCAACACTGTTCTATACTGCCATCGTATTTTTCAAAATAGTGGGGGAGGTTCCAGAGGGTCCCCAGGAAAAATGAGGAATTAAGTCTACCTATTTTATTTTTCAGCCATTTCGTAAATTGTCGATCTGCAAGCTCAGCTTGTACTGTAGCATGCATGAAACATTTTGCAAAATATTCAAAGATTGCGACGAATTTGGAGTTTATTTTATTGAGGTCCCTGGCACAAAATACTTTCAGATGGGGGTCCATGGTCCAATGGAAAATATCTGAGAACCACTGTGCTGGAAGACCATGAAATTGCTGTTTGTGTTTACCTGACGATGCTTCCAGTTAAGGGGGAGTTTTCCGTTGCCACCGTCCCTTCCATTTTCATAAAATCGCTGACGTCCTCACAAGTACATGAATACTCTTGCGTGCGCGAGCGTGTGTGTGTGTGTGTGTGTGTGTTTGGGGGGGGGGGTGTCTAAGGTTTCATTCTGATTGGCCGTCTGCCTGCTTCAAAGCTCTCCAGGCATGTTGCGACAAGGTAGTATGTGGCTGTGGCGCTGTCACGGACCTGACCGCTGTCTGCATCCTCCCCACACTCCCTCCGCCACGGTTAGGAGAGAACGCGCCAACGCCACCGAGTGTGTCATGCACACCGCGAAAAGTCACGTCTGGCAGCGACAGTGACAGCAGGGTTACAACCGATTCCAGCTGGACCGCATGCCTCGCAGATATCCTTTCTGCCACAGTAATACAGTGGTAAATAGCAGCATGCCGCGCTAACGGACTTGACAACCTTGCAAATGGCACTGACGGCGGGTTATTTTTTCATAACCCGCCCGTTCCGCCACACGAGACAACCTGCCCCATGAAACCATATATTAATCAACAACCCGCCCGCCCTGCGACCCGCAAAAACTAAAAGGACTAAACGACCGGCTTTTCAACATCCAGCAAATCCAGTCCATTCAATTGCTTTCGAGAGTGAGAGGGGAGAGGGGACTGGGCCATTTTCCCAACAATTTACAGGCTACTGACAGCAGATGAAGAAGAGACCTCAAAACAATAAAATAAACAAAGAAATATTACATAGGCTAAATTGAGAGAGAGAGAGAGAGAGAGAGAGAGAGAGAGAGAGAGAGAGAGAGAGAGAGAGAGAGAGCGATGCGTTTATAATCAGTTGAGGATACAGGTTCAGTTTTAGGATAGACAATTCATATTTTCCCTGTACTATAAAATTGTGTACAATAGAGAACATTGAACGATGACATACAGTAGATAAAAAGTTAGTGTACTGTCCTACAACAACATTGCATGGGACATTCAAATAAAGTTGACATGCATGCAGCGGCGTCCGGGATATCAGGATAATGAGGAAATCATTGATTAATTGAACAGAGGCAGCTGTGCATACTCAAACTAGAAAAAGTGCCCTTCCGGGCACAGGTCTCCACCAGGTTATCCACAGATCCGTGCAGTTAGAGGTAAAAACAGTTTTCGGCCAGTTATAGCGCCACCTTGAGGCCGAGTTGAAATTGTTCATGTGGCATTTTGTCCTCGGCCTAGTGGGAATGTGCGTGCACAATTTCACGGAAATCACGCGATGTGTTCATGATTTGCAGCATTTTGTTTGAAACTGAGCACTCCTGTGAACTTTGGAAGCCAATCTTAACCAATCAGGATGGAGTCTGATAAATCTGAAAGACCCGTTTCGTTGAATGGCTCTAGAGAGACTGTGTACCAATTTGCGTGATGTTTGGACAAAATCTGTAGGTGTACTGTGCAAAAACTTGTTTTGCACAAAGCGGCCTCCTGGTGGCGCTATAACAGGCCGTTCTGGAAAGTTTGGGGCAGAGGTTCATCGTTGGCATCCAGGGAGTGTGTGTGCAAAATTTGGCATCGACCGGGTTGTTTTGCACAAAGCGGCCTCCTGGTGGCGCTATAACAGGCCGTTCTGGAAAGTTTGGGGCAGAGGTTCATCGTTGGCATCCAGGGAGTGTGTGTGCAAAATATGGCATCGACCGGGTTAACGGTGGCCGAGATTAGCTGGTCACGGACACACGGACGGACACACACACAAACGGACGGACGGAGTGCAAAACATACTCTCCCCACATGCCTTCGGCCTGGTGGAGACAATAAGCAACACATCGACGGGCAATTGAGAGACGGGAGAGCAGGAGAGAGGGAAAGAAGGCTAGCTGAATGCTTTTTTTCCCTCCTTTTTATTGGGGGGGGGGGGGGGGGGGGGGGGGGGGGTACAACAGTACAGCATGTGTTTGTTTCATGTTTTTATAACTTGATTGTTTTTTGTATTGTCCTTGTTAAATAAACGTAAAAAATGTGTTGAGCAGTAATATGCAGAACCCAAATGCCAAGACTCACACTCCAAATTAATGCCAGAGGTGTTCAATGATTTGGGCCCACACCACAATATACAATGGACTATTTTCTGCAAATATATTCAAACCCCTCAAGCTCCCTCAAGGGGCGAATGGAACTCCCTCAAGGACCCCTGGCCGGGGGTCCCCGGACAAGCTCCCACTTTGAGAAGCACTTCATTAGATCATTCTGTGCACAAGGACAGGAATGAGCCAAGCCTCATGTTGTCTCCTGTGCCCTTCAGCCATGCCCCCCCAACCCCTACTAGAAATAACCTGGTATAGAAAAGCCTTGGGTTTCTTTCTTCCATTACACTGCCTTTGCATCTCAATGATGTGGCTTCATTTAGGCCAGTGGCGCTCTATTATCTGCCAACATTTAGATGATGAAAAAAAAAACCTGAAGAGGTTACACTGGATGACACAAGCACCAACCTTTCAGGCTACCCACAATTCACTGCGTGGTGTCTATTTTTATCCCGGGAACCACTGGGGCTTGAAATGTATCAATGGACGAGGTTACGTACGGCACACAGCACTATACCCCGTGGGGGAAGAAGTACTCCCAGTTAGTATATTTTTTTCTTTATGTAAAAGCAGTCATACTACCATGTATATAGAAATATTCTGCTTGACGACAGAGAGGATAGGCAGAATGTCCCGTTAAAAAAAACAAACAGCTCACGACGGGTTCCACTGTGCTCTTGTAGATAAAAAAGACTCAAAGTTAAAAAGACTAATAGCTTTTATTTAATTAAAACGGCAACAGCCAACATGTTTCGAATATGAATGGTCTTCATCAGGGCGAGAATGAACAAGCAAGTTTTTTTTTTTTTTTTTTTAGATCTCCCAGCTCTATAGTCGTCCAACGGGTAGAGTGTCTTTTATTCCTTACATGACGTCTAAATCTAAAACGGAAGTGTATTGTATTCGGTCGTCTTTTCTTTGAGCGTATAGGGACATGCAAAGTGTGCATGTCTTATAAAGCAACATCCCCTGCATAATGCCCGGGAAAGGACCTACATTATGGTTTTCATTCATGTCTCACTTATCGTTTCTTGCTGCAAGCAGAAAAGAGTACGTCATATCACTCACTTTCCCTTTTGAACAACCGTGATTAGTACGGAATAGAATGCAAGGGCATGTTCAGACTGGCAGGTCGCACATAAATAAACAAATAAACATCTAATTTTGGCCAATCCAGATTTGTATCAGACTCGTTTTAGCAAGCAATACAATACAATAAAATAAAATATTTGAAGCACATTGCAAGTCTGGACGATCAAATTTGACCAATTCACCTGCCGTCTCAACAGCAATGTCTCCGGAGTGCAGAATGTTCCTTAGGCTTCTGTGCCCGTTTGCTGACATGGTGGAGGATGTCACCTATAAAGTTTGGTGTACTCTCTGTAATGTTCTATGGCAGTGTATGGGACTGCCACTTAACATCAAGATAAACCGCAGCCAATGAAGACAGAGTCGAAGGTGAAATTGACTGTTTACAAAAATAATAAAACAATACATTCAGAGTTGTTCTTAATTGACAGCATTCCAATCATTTCACAACTAAATAAACCCAGGTAATTAACAAAATCATACACACACTAGCTAAACCACATACACTCATCAGTGTTGATTAGTAGGATGACATACAGCTGAGGCTAGGCTAGGTTAGGCTATGTTCTGCAGACAACAGTAAACATTGTCAAAAACGTTCCCAAATACAAAATAAACATAACAAAATACCACAAAATTGTACAGAAAGTTAGCATATCTAACATCAACTGCAACTTACAGCATTGCCTCTCAAAAGCTTCCAAGTTGGTAGATGTTTTCTTTTCTTAGGCTTACAGCTCTGAACAGTGTGTGTTTACTCTCTGCACTGCTGCAAAGATGGTGCTCACAGGAAGTGACTCTCATTATATACTGAGTTCTTCAAAATAAAAGCACATGTACACAGGATGACAATAAAGTAGTTGCAGGCTTTTCTAAAGTGGACAGAAATACCAACATTGCTTAGAATTGCCTTAAAGGCAAGACACTCATCTAATCCCCCTCCTCAGGGCTGCTCAAAATAGGCCCCGGGATAGAGGGCCAGCCAGGCCAGCGCTAAACCGCTAATGTGATTCTGTGTCGATCGATGACCTTTTGGGGTGACATTGATAGCTTTGTCCCCCTTGGTAATGATGCCCACGTGATGTTAGGAGCCGACTAGAGCAGTGCTTCTCAAAAACGTCTTCGTGTCAAGGACCATCAAATTGAAATGACACCGCCATCTGAAAATGGGGAACTGCCCATAGACCCGAAGTCCCGTTAGTCCGAACATGCACTGCTCCCGTGCTTGCGGTTAGGTTTAGGTTTGCTCCCGTGCTTGCGGTTAGGTTTAGGTTAGGGTTAGAGATAGGGATAGTAATTTCGGAACAATGAACCTTCTGACTAATGACACGGCACCCTGAAAATGTTCCGTCAAGGACCATCAAAATGAAATGACCCTCCATCTGAAAATGTTCTGTGCCAGGGATCACCAGGAGGCAAAACTTTGTGTTAAAAACATTGTCAAAGATTTGCACAAAACATTTTAACAAACGCTTATAGTGAGAGCTTGTATATCTGCTATTTTTGAATAGCCGGAGGAGCAGGAGGTATCCAAGTTGGAGCTCTGCCCCCGGTATTCCCCCAGTCAAACCGAGAGAAGCCTAAAATATTCCTACTGATCAAAATGCATCTTCTCTGTTGAAGGAATCCCGCCTACCCCGGCGAGATATTTGCTACTGTTTATTTCTTTATTTAACCGCTTTAGCCCTATTGTACACTTGATGTATGACAGTGCAGAGTCACACACACACACACACACACACACACAGGCTTGTACAGTACCTACAGCACAAGTACAGTACAGCACCACTCACTTCAGACGGGGCTGTTTTATTTTTTAACTACAAAATGATCATGCCCAAGTCCTGTGTTGGGATATAATGTGAGGCTGATGGTACAGCAGTGTCTGTCTGTAGCCTATATAACTATTTATGCCATCGCCTATATAGCCTTATGATAATTACCACTTGACCCCATACTGTACTGCATGCGGTACCTTATGGCTCACTGCACCTGACCTATGCACGGGAATATCTACACATGTGTGCTGGGATTTGGCATTCTGTGCATGTGCATGTGCATGTGCATGTGCATGTGCATGTGCATGTGCATGTGCGCGTGCGCGTGCGTGAGAGAGAAAGAGAGATCAGTCAAATGGAGATGTAGAGGGAGAAAGAAGAGGAGCATAGAAAAGGGAATACAAAGACAGGCCTCATGGTGAAGGAGAGATGGAGATAATTGGAAGAGAAATCTGCAAATACTGAAATGCAGACATAGGCAAAACCAGAGGGAGAGATAGATAGAGAGAGAGAGAGAGAGAGAGAGAGAGAGAGAGACAGGACAGAGAAACCTAAGAGAGACATGCAAAGGGAGGCGCTGACAGAATGGGGGGACGAACATACGAGTCAGCAAGATCAAGCAGAAGCCGTGGGACAAAAGGAGCATAATAGAATAATGAGGGCAGTGGACAGACGCAGTGGGACCTGGGACAGCCGTGCTCAATCATGCCACAAATAGCACATTGACGAGCAGATCTACAAGCGTACGGCCAAAAAAAAAGAGCCTAATGGAATAATGAGGGGAGTGGTGAACATGGGGCACCTGTGATGCTTAATTTACCCTCCGTCGTGTGACGCAAATAGCCCGACCGGCGCTGTGAGCCGGTCGGTCGGCTATTTGCGGCGGCACGAACCGTGGACCGCCGACGCATGGACAGAGAGTGAGACAGACAGACAGACAGACAGGTACACAGACAGGCAGGCAGGCAGGCAGGCATGGAAGAGGGAAAGTGAGACATGTAGCCATGTGACTGAGCAGAAGTTGGCTTTAGTGCAGCTGTTGGGTAGGCTTTGGCCCGCATCGCTGCCTGGCTGCATGGGGAAAACTCTATTCCAGTGTGAGCCGCTATTTATAGACCCCCCCCCCCCCCCCCCCCCCCCCCTTCTGTCCGTCTGGGGAGAACATTGAAACTAGTCAATCTCACACACACACACACACACACACACACACACACACACAGAGCTGTGTTTGCCATTTTAAATGCAGGTTAGGTTATACACTAAACCAAAATGTTCCCTGCTGTGATACAGGCTTTACTGTATTGTACTTACATCCTGGCAATGCTGACCGTTCATCTATAACTCTGAGAGTGTACAAATGGCAAACCAAAAGGACCCGTAAAGGGTTCAATGTATTACAGGGAACACCCTTTCTCTCTCTCTCTCTCCACCCTCTGAATTTTGTTACATGGAAAAATGTGCCCGTCTCCTGCCGTTAACACCCTCCCTCCTCCCCACTCTCCCCCCTCTCTTCCCCAGTGTGGTTCTCCGTTTGACATCATAGGTGTGTATATTTAGCCAGCAGATGGATTCTCCCGTGGCGGCAGCAGCAGTGGCAGCAGACTGCATCGGTGCCTCCGTCTCCGGCAGCCGAGCCGAGGCGCGGCGAGGCAGGGCGCGGCGTTCAAATTAAGTGGAAACGACGATCCGCCTCCGATCTGTTCAACCGTCACTTTGACTCTGCCTCCGTTATTCACTGGGCGTTCCACATGGCCGCCCGGCCCGGCGTGGCAGCACCGGCGTGCGTACCATACATAAGCACATAACACCCCCGCTGACACTGTATTGTGGACTGGTGGCTCTCAACCTTTCAGGCCGTGACACCTCCCCCAAAACAATCATATTTAATCGGGTAAAGGCATAAGTTCAGTCCGACACCCAGTCCGACACCCTACCACAAACCCTAACCTAGCCCTAACTACAAGCATGACGCAACGCAGACCAACGCATGTCAGGAGCAACGGGTCATTTGCACACTTTTGGTGTGTCGGATAAGCGTGCGCACCCCATTTAAACTGTGAGCTTGCAGATTGGCTATTTTTGGGTTGGGGTTAGCTGTTCCACCCCCCAGAATAGGGATGCTGGGGTTCAAGTGGTTAAAGTCAAGGTCAAGTATACAGTTATTTTCAATCTTTCCTAATGGAAATTGATATTGACTCAAGTTTGCCTTGTGACATGCCGTATTTTAGGGGGGAGGGGATTACATAATTACGTAGCGTAATATGACAGTGTAAATATAGGGGTCTATATAACAATGTAATTCAGGGGTGTTGCTGAAGAAAGTTATTTAGAGGGGCTCCCTCGGACAAAATTAGTTTGAGAATCAACGCTCTAATATCATCAGGATCAGATCACCATATCATCTACACCTGCCTCTTATACAGACCACCCTCGAAAGCCAGCCTCTTTGACCTGGGACCAGAGATGCGGGCGAGGCTCCACGACACCGAGTTGGACCTCTGACGTTACACGAAAGAAGCAGGCCGCTCTAATGTGTGTCATTATTCTCTTTAGTATTGCCTCTGACCTTCACCAGACTCCAATCAATGCTACTAGGGTGAGGGTCCGATGTTTTATTTAAGCAATTAGCAGTAAAACATGAACACCTCTGAGCCTCTGTTGTTCCCTAAAAGCCTAATAATTTACCCTCGGAACGAGGTTAACGTCAAGCACCCATCCGTCTATCTGACCCAGGGTGAGACACCACGTCAGTGCATCCTTAAGATTGGCTACTTCGTCCTGGAGTACGTTAAGGAGTGCGGTGACAGGCTAGCGCACCGGAGAGATTTAACAGTCAGAAACACAGGCAGTGGAAACAAACAACAACAGACACCTTCATTACCAGTATTGATGATGTACATTACTTCAGCCCTAACTAACCAGAATAAAGCACTACAGATGTCTTTAGACACACACAACAAATACACTCTGGTTCACGGAAAACACACGTTTGCTTTGGTATAAATACTTGTGGGGACATCTTGACATTTCTAATCCTAAAACCGAAAATAGTCAATTATATGTTAAAGCTTACGCTTGTTGTTTGTGAGCTTGTAGATCTTGGAATTACAATCCTCCTATAACCTCCAAATGCCAAATGTATATGCCATGTATAAAAATGCAATGTAAACACCTTTCTGTTTTTTGTTTTTGTTTTCCAAAGGTTCTTCAAACCTTTTACTTTTACTTTATTTGTTTATTTGGACAGGACAATGCATATTGATGGACGTCACATGGACGTAAATACACCGGATATAGCACAGTTGCTAATTTTCATCCGCATTCCTCACAGGAAACACAAAACGGAAAAACAGACAGTCAAACAGTGGAATACATTTACATAACATTACATAGGGAACACAGCATAAAAAAAGAAATACACCTAAAATAATCATGAATGGTTGCAGCTTTGGTTTTCAAGCAACCATTTTTTCAGATTGTATTTAAAAGAGGGAAATGTAGCACAATCCCTTATACGCAGAGGAAGGCCATTCCATGCTATACAACCCTGTAATGAGAGGACATTTTAGCCGAATGCCGCTGCAATGTGACAATAGAGATGATTCCGACTAGCAAAAGCCCCTTACAAGGCGCATAATAGTACATTCACACACCGTCAGCAGAGGAAACCATGCGAGGCACCGACCGGAGCAGTTAGGGGTTCAGCGTCTTGCTCAAGGACACTAACACAGTACACTAAAACCAAATTCCAATATCCAAAATCTCGGCCACTCACTCACTCGGTCACTGCAGCATGGTGGTGTTACGGTGAAATTGCTGACCTGCTAAAATATGTGACAATTGTGTAGACGATCACATAATGTCAGTGTCTGAATGTAAATAGTTTGCAGTTTGTTTATTAGCAGAGTTCAACCTAGCGATATTTAGGCCACATATTTAAAGACTTCCATGTAAGTTGTGTGAAGCACAGCACCTCTCCTCCTACACTGGTTGGTGGCACAGTCAAGTGCACCAAATACCAAACATTTGCAGACAATCCACTCAAGCCAATTCACTTGCACCAAAAAAAAAGTTTTAGCTTGGCTTTGCCGCTGCCGCTTGGCTGAGCCTAAAATAATTCACGTTAATTGGCAACAAACTACCCGTGTGTGAACAGATACTGTATAATATAGCAGTAGGCCAATGTTACAAACAATTTTCCTTTTGGCCAGCAGCCGGTGTCTATTTTCAAACCTTCACATGAAAACATTACGGGCTGTTGAGCTGTGGTGCTATTCTGAAAACAATTCACGTCTTCGCTTTGAACCGTGGTTCAGCATATCAACTAGAAATACAGAACAACCTAAAAAGGCGTGATGTTGCGAGCCTCGACGAGATCAACCATAATAGTGTTCTGGCTAAAGGACACAGAAGGGGCCACCAAGGAAGGCAGTTGTAAGTGGTTCTGAGATGGAAACACATTCCACTGTGTAGCCAAGAGTGGACCTGAGAAGAGACAAAATAGTAGCAGCAGTCCAGGCACCCAGGCCGGTAATCCAGCCTGACGACGTGTCGCGGGTTCGCGTCCCGAGCCAGTTGGCCTTTGCCGCATGTCTACCCCCCCCCCCTCTCTCTCCGCTTTTCCTGTCTAATTACTGTACCCTATCAATAAAGGCAAAAACGCCAAAAAAGAAATCTTAAAAAAATAAATAACCTGCATTGTTCAGGAGATGATTTGGTCGATTAGTTTGTTTTGTTTTGCGCATTGACACTGATCTTTTCTTTCCTCTTTCGAGGCCAGTTGAAATTTTATTGGTCACACTCACACATTATGAGGTCAGATATTTTTAATTATCACAACTTGCACTTAATAAATCTCTATAAGTCTGAGGCACCCTTTGATTTAGTCAACTTTAAGTCAACTAAATCTAGAGTTTATTTCGTCGACAGAAATATATTTTGGCAGGCCTCGACGGCGCCTGATTTACACTTGGCTGCGTGATCGACGGCTTCTGACACAACAGCATCTACAGTATGCCACATTGAGGAGGACATTCCAGGGTGGTAAGATGCATGCCGAGCAATAATTTATCCATTGCCCTCCCACACGTGTTCCTTCTTCTTTAAAACATTAAACTGCCTGCCAGGCATTTCCGGACCTTGCTCTTTATAGAGCGGGGTCATTGATCAGCACAAGCCCAGATAGCAGGGAGCCAATTAGGGCACGAATTCAGTTCACACCAGACACCTTCTTGGTTTGTTTTCCCCTGTTCGTTGTCGGTTGCTCACCTATAAACTACACAGCCAGGTGTGTGGAACACAGAGTAAGCCTTGCCGAGCCATGATGCCCATAGGGCATGAGCCTATCTCCTGTTTCTGTAGCGTGAGGCAGCTTGATGTACAAGTACACCCCCAGGACATGATGTACAAGTACACCCCTTGGACATGACGCTAGTATGTCACAGGTTCTTCCCCCCAATACAACCCTCGAGCTGAGTGCCAAGCAGGGAGGCATTGGGTCCCATTTTTCTTTGGTATGGCCCGGCCAGGGATCGAACCCCGACCTCCGAGTCTCAGGGAGGACACGCAAAACCACAAGGCCACTGAGCCGGTGTGGAATACAACACCCCTCCCATTTCATGTATAATGTTTGTACCCCCGTCCCCGAGTAGCCCATATCTCTATTCATGAAAACAAAAAAAATCATTACGGCCTTCTGATTCTGGTCTGATCTTCTGAGATCAGGGCCAGCAGGGTCGGACTGACTGTTTGGTGAGGCTCTTGCTGTTGTCGCTGATGTTGTACCCACAGTACTGTACACTACTCAGTGCTGCTGCTATTAATATATTTGTTAGACGTTAGTCACAGCATCAGTGTCAATTCCGATCTGCATGACTGCACGAATCAATCTTATTCAGGTCCACATGGAATGACAACTTTCTATCATCAACATAGGTTCATATGTATTGCCTACTTTTTTTATACACATAAACACAGACATCAGAAAGAATAAAAAATAATAAAAAAACAACATTTAGAAAACGTGAAAGCAAAGAGAAATATAATAGGAAATGGAGAAGGAAAGGTAGAAAGAGAGGAGAAGAGAGATAATGGGGAGGGAGGCTCAATCATTCAGTGAGTGGGGATTAGATGGAGTTAAAAAAATATCAAGACAATTAACTGGGCTTTACACAAAACAATTCAAAAAAAGTAAAAAAAAATACAGCGGAGAAGAGAAAGAAAAAAGGCAGTGGCAAACAGAAATATCTTTAGCTGTGATTTAAAAGAACTAAGAGTAGCAGCAAAGCAGAGGAAGTCGTCCTCAGTGCTCTCGACCTTTGACGCATTCATCCACCAAGCGTATAGTCAACGAATGGGGCCGAGTCACTCACTGATATGGGACAGAGAGACTGATATGGGACAAGGCTGTTGCTGTAAGCCGAGCTGCGGTGGCTAGCTTCCCAGCTCCGTGGTGGCCAACTTCCCAGCAACCTTCTGTCCTATGCACCCACACATGTGATTCACTGTCCTGGCTGTGCTGGATAGAACCTTGACTTTGGCTCGGACCTCTGCCAAATTCATGGCTCTTTTTTCGCTTCCATTTCTAGCCAACAGCTATGAGATGTAACTCAGACAGTCGTCATCGCTACAGTCATGTTTTATGATGCAACTAATGAGGTTTAATCTGGGGGACAGTGTGGCTGGGGGTCAATGGTATAGTCTCCTCTTTATAATTCATAACTCAATTCCCCCCCTTCTCTTTTTGTATGGGTAGTCAATTTAGTCCACTATCAATCAAAGGCTTCTCAAGGGTAAAGGTTTACCATAGTTGTTTAGTTTTTTTACATTTAGACCTGTCGCAAACTATACATTGTTATACCTTTCAATCCGGGAGCTACCTATGTGTCTCATTAGTTGTTGCTATACATGTAGACACAATTTATATATAGATAGATGGATAGATAGAATAAGAATTTTAAGGTCTTCAGAAAACTTAGGTTAGGTTTTAGATTTTAAAGTAAGTAAGTAAGTACATTTTATTCATAAAGTTCAAAACAAACAAAGTGCTGTACAGTGAACAACAATATAAAACAATCAAGATAAAACAAGGCACAATAACACGAGAAATATTGAAGAAGGTCAGATAAAAAAATGTCAAGGCCTTTGTCAGAGGACCTGAGTTTTAGGCATTTTTTGAATCGGCCTCAGGTCTAAATGGGTAGAGAGATGCTATGCTCAAATCAGAATCAAATCATCCTAGCTGATCATCATCATCATCATACTGTAGCTGCCTATTATACCAATATACAATGCAGAAATGTGCAGAAATCAGGGCATAGAAATCTGGAGGGAGGGCAGAATCCATTTGTACCGGCCGGCCCATCGGCCGGTACGATGGGTCGGCCGGTCCGTGGATAGGTCGGCCGGTCCGTGGATAGGTCGGCCGGTCCGTGTATAGGTTGGCCGGTCCGTGGCTAGGTCGGCCGGTCCGTGGGTTTTTTTTGTACCGAAATGTTAACTGTCATTTCTCTACCGTTTTGGACGGGGGTGGGCTCATTTGAATCGTGTCGCCCCCCTGGGGGCGTCTTTGGAGGTCTCAAGGTTCGGGGTCCCCCAGGGACCCCCAAATGGTAACTCTGTCATTCCTCTACCGTTTTGGACGGGGGTGGGCTCATTTGAATCGTGTCGCCCCCCTGGGGGCGTCTTTGGGGGTCTCAAGGTTCGGGGACCCCCAGGGACCCCCAAATGGTAACTGTCATTCCTCTACCGTTTTGGACGGGGGTGGGCTCATTTGAATCGTGTCGCCCCCCTGGGGGCGTCTTTGGGGGTCTCAAGGGTCGGGGACCCGCAAATGGTAACTCTGTCATTCCTCTACCGTTTTGGACGGGGGTGGGCTCATTTGAATCGTGTCGCCCCCCTGGGGGCGACTTTGGGGTCTCAAGGTTCGGGGACCCCCAGGGACCCCCAGGAACCCCCAAATGGTAACTATCAATTCTCAACCGTTTTGGAGGAATGACAGAGTTACCATTTGGGGGTCCCAGAACCTTGAGACCCCCAAAGACGCCCCCAGGGGGGCGACACGATTCAAATGAGCCCACCCCCGTCCAAAACGGTAGAGGAATGACAGAGTTACCATTTCGGTAAAAAAAAAAAATATATTTTTTTCTTTTTTTCGGCCGGCCGACCCACCCACGGACCGGCCGACCTATCCACGGACCGGCCGACCTATCCACGGACCGGCCGACCTATCCACGGACCGGCCGACATATCAAACGACCGGCCGACCTATCCACGGACCGGCCGACCTATCGCACCGGCCGGCCCATTGGCCGGTATACAAAAAAAATTACGGCCGGCCGACCCACCCACGGACCGGCCGACCCATCGTACCGGCCGACGGGCCGGCCGGCACAAATGGATTCTGCCCTTGCTGGAGATCTGGCAGGAATTGAGATTGAGATATTTTACCGTACCGATTGCCCATTATCAAGACGCTGCGTGGTCTGTCCATTATATAATCAGATTTAGACATTATTCAGGCACAGTTTATTGAATTACATCGTGCGGCCACACTCTCTTGCATAAGCCCACTGTTTTTTCAGCTGCTGCCGAGTTGACTTCCGTTTCTGGAGATATGAGACTCTTCAGTTAAGCCTGATTTACACATCATTGTCATAACGCAATGCATGCTGAATTTGTACTGTATATTGGCTATTTTTGGCGTGGGACACCGACGTACCACAGAGTAGAACTTGGCTGTAGGGCTTCCTGACAGCCTGCTAGCTGTGGTCACCCTATTACCTGCTGATTCATAGGTATGGTAATCGATACAGACATAAACCTAGCTTCAAATTACATAGAAATCAACACACACACACACACACACACACACACGCACCCACGCACGTTAGAGCAATACTAGAAAATTGAGACTTCCAAGGCCTGCCTCGCCTTGAATTTTCACTTTATTTCATTTATTTGTGTGCGTGTGTGAGTGAGAGAGTGATGGTAGCTGGTCGTCAAACACATCATGGAACACGAATAAATGTACTGCTGGCTTTAGACAGCTAGTGCAGATTTTTTTAGGGGATATATATATATATATACAGTATATATATATATATATATATATATATATATATATATATCTTATCATTGTACATCATCTCATTCCAGGCAATCAGAACTTGCGCCCTCACCTTCGTCTTCAATGTTTGAGTTACGCAATGTTTGTGTTTACACAAACACTCAAAATTGTCCATTCATTGTAAATGGCATTTAATGTTTTTGTTAGTACAAAGTTTGTGTTGCACACACACTAAAAGCTGGTCATAGGAGGGTCAAAAATAGCCGATCGACAAGCACACAACGCGCTGAGCTGTATCTTCTATTTTCACTATTGAAAATGATTCTCTTGAAAAAAATACATAATTATTCAATATACTTTGTAAAAATCAATTTCCTCTCCTCTGCCCTCCTGTCCTCCCCTCTACTTTCTCTCCCTCTTCTCCTCTCCTCTTTTTTCCACATCTCTCCTCTCCTCTCCTCCCAGGCTTAGGAGGAATCACAGTAGACAGAGGGGATTAGCCTCGCTCTGGTTGAGAGACAGCTCTCATTACCTCTATCTTCCTGCAATGCGTTAATACTCTCCCTACAGTAGCTAATACCAGCAGGTGCTGAGCACAGAGGCTTACATGATGTGCCAGACAGCAGAGACCATAACAGCAAGTCCATGTTTACGGTTGATTATTGTGCACTGTTCCAGGGACGCCCGAGGGTTCCTGGGTGTCCCCGGCTAAATTAACAAAATAACACCCATCTGTACATTTACAATCCCACTTTGCGTCACGATGCGGCACGTTGTGGGCTAATCGATCTCAGGGTTCCTTGAGGGGGTTGTAAATTGACCTTCAAAGGTCCATTTGGTTCCTTTTGAATGCTGTCAGAGTTAACGAGAAAAAAGTTAAAGTCTGAGAAGCACTGATCTAAATGACTGTATGCTGGATTAGTTTGGCCGAAAAGTCATTTTTTTTAAAGGCAGCCATCTGAGGCGATGAGTCAACGGTTCAGAGACTTGCCCTTCATTTTTAAAGCAGCTTCCAGGCTCACAAATGGAAGTGAGCGAGTTTTCTAACTCTGGGCTCATTTAATCAATTTAAATTTAGATCTTATACGCCTCCCACTGGGGGGAATACATCCGCTCGCCCTGATAAAGAATGTGCATGTTTTAACTCTGGAGGAAAGAAAAAAGGCAAGAGATATATAGTGTTTCTTCCAACGGGGTATCATGGCCGGGGGGGGAGAGTAGACCCTCCTGTGTGAGTACCACTGGGGAAAGCTATCTGCCATGCCCTGACACACAGATCAATATGACCACCACCACCAGACTGGTGGAGCCTGGACACAGCATGCATCCATTCAAGTTTGTTTACCCACCTTAAGAAAAATAACAACAGAGAATCAACGTTAATTATTCAAACGGCAAGTCAATCGGTGTGTTGTGTGTTTGAAATACTATAATGTCTTGGCCAAATGTCAGTAAAGAAGTAAAGAAAGTAGTATATGAGAAATAAGACGTTGTGAGGACCACTGGTTTTATGGTTAAATAAGATTTTTAGAGACACACAATTATAAAAAAGATTCAGACGGGGTCCTGGGATTAGGATTAAACATTTAGAAGTTAGGTTTAGGGATTAGAGATAAGGGTTATGCCTGATTTACTCTTAGTTACACACTGGTGTTGTGCAAGTAATCGGCAAGTCAAATGTCTTAATGGTGACAGCTCTAGTACAGTACGATTCAAAGTGCAATTTTTTCCGATGGTTTGGGGTAAGAAGCCGTTCCAACAGCCTGGTGTTTATAGCCACACAAAGGCATCAAAAGTAGCAGATCCTTGAGTTTATACAATTAGATCTGTATACTTTTGCTAGTTTTGAATTTGAACATAATATTTGGAAATGGACATAATCGGTTTCCACCCGAAAGAGGGTGTGTGTGTGTGGGGGTGGGACTTTGCGTTAAGCAGTGTTGTAAAATCACTTAAGTAGATGTACTTAAAGGCGTAGTGAAACGGAAATGGTGGACATTTTATTTTGATGTTTCAGGCGGTTTCAAATTGAAACATCGCTTTGAAGTTTCTGAACCAATCAGGCGATGTGACGGTAGCTAGGGACGGTAGCTATGCTACGCGCAGTACGCATGGAGTGTGTTTGTTTAAAGGTCAGATGTTCAGCCAGCTGTACCAGTTTACTGATATGTGGCTTATTTCTTCCCTATAATATTTTCAGATACATATTTTAGCGTGATGTTTAAGTTGAAACCGAGTAATACACTGTCTGGATCTTATCTTGAATGGGAATAAAAACAGAGGATTTCTGTAATCAGTAGCAGCTGTGCTGGACGGATGCGCACATATGGGGAATTAAATATGGGTGAGCTTCATTTTTATTGGCTTTTATCGATGTGGGCCTCAACACGTCATCACGCAGTATGTTTTCGTTTTCAGGAAGTAATAAAAAATTGTATGGAAAAATACACAAATATCTGAATTTGTCCATTGTTTTGGCATCCATTGTTAGGTATGCCCATATGATGACCACGGATATGGTCTAAAATATTATCTATTTTCAAAAGATCATTATATATTTGAGAAATTGAATTGAGTACTTTTACTTTGGTACTTTAAGTACATTTGGAAGTAAATACTTTTGGCTTCCAAATGTATTATTCTATTCTAATTCCAAATTCCACAATTTTTCTTTTTAATTCTATGGGTTTTTGGAAAAACCCATAGGAATATGGAGATACAAGGATTCTGCCCAGTCATGACGCCCTGCGATGTGGGGGTTGTGTATTGTTCCTCCCACCCCCTCCTCCATGCCACGTGAGTCAGCACTCTGATCCCTCCAAGGCTTGTTACGGCTTGGCGTCGTCAGGGCTTGAAGGGAGAATTGTGAAAATTCAGCACAAAAAAAAAAAACATACAAAAAAGAAAATACACAAGAAAAATAAATAGCCAAGTGTCAGAGTGCATCAGAGGAGACGGCCTTCACACAGGATGATACCGAGGAGGCCTGACTGAGTCAGCCCTCAGCAAGAGTTCCACTCCAACCCGACGACGCAAGCCAACGGTCAAGACACTGGCGATGTTTTCCCCGATTCTGGGAGAGAAACAAGCGGCCATGCAGGTCCACGAAAACAAGCACCAAGAGAAGCCAAGCCACTATAGTAGGCCACATGATTCCATTAACAATGGAACTTGGTGGTGCTTATAGAGGCCCCCACATACGGCCCACAGCCCTGTGTTAATTATTACAATACACCCGTTTATACATTCGTTGCTCATGTGTATACGATATGCTGTTATAGCAGCAGGTGGCCGCTCAAACGCACCCGATATTGTCTGAATAATGTCGAAGGGCTGCCCTTTAATTGATTTGGTGTAGGTAGGGGCACCACATCTGAGTGGCCTGCATGATCATCTTCAGCATATCCAATGTTAGATGTATCTATTTTTTACCCTCCCCCTCCCTCCCTTGCACCCACACACTCTTTTTCTCCTTCTCCCTTTCTGGGAAACAACAAACGTGGTGGAGCTTATGCAAAACATTTCACCCACTTCTTCACAGTTATTGATGTGACAATAAAGTTGATTCTGATGTTGGAAACAGTGTGGGTGGCTGAGGGGGGGGGGGGGGGGGGGGGGCAGAGCCTTCTAATACACTTCAGTAGAACACAGCACGGCTGTCCTCGGGGACGACATATACAATAACAGCACGGCTGTCTTCGGGGACGACGTATACAATACACTGATGTCAAGCTTGTAGATCTGCTTCTGCTGCTACGTTTTTCGTGACGCTTTAGCCACATACAGTAGGCCTACAAGGTTTTCACCCAACATGACGTTTAGCTGTGACGTGTGTGTGTGTGTGTGTGTGCGTGCGTGCGTACCTACGTAAGGAATTAAACTCGACGTCACTCTAATCACTGCAATATGATGGTGCAGTAAAAGCTGTGAAAACGGTTACTTGCACTAGATGCGCCCAGACCTCTGTTTATGCTATGGTGTCTCATGTCTGTTGTTGTCCTGTATTGTTTGTATGTTTTAAACCACTACTCTTGCTGTAAACCTAATTGCCCTTCTGGGACATTAATAAAGACCTTGAACCTTGAACCTTGTGGTCTGCACGATGCTATGAGCAACAACAACAAAAAGAATCGCAACAATAACGTGTACTCGACAAACAAGTCGACAGTTTGCATCTGGACTGGTCTTCGGGGAGCCAAATCCACAGCAGACGGTCTTTGGACCGCTATACAGTTATAAGACCCCGCCTGGGTTAATCCACCCATCTATCAGCCTAGCCAGCCGCCTGCTCTAAGCTATAAGTAACTTCTATCTTATTCAACTGCAGTGATGACTGACTGGGAAATCCACATGGCTAATCCCTCAGTCTTAGTATTTAAAATAAATACACGATTATTCAACGTGCTCCGGACATCCATCCGGTGGAGGTTTTGTTGTAAAGAGCATCTTGGTTTTTCCTACCAGCTAATAGCAACCATTAATCAATGCGAGCGTATAAGTGCTCTTTAGTGCCGTGCCATCACACTCATTTGTCAAAATAAAAGCCTGGAGAGCCCCGGGGACCAATCAAAAAGGCCTGAAGCAACAGGGTCATGTTCTGGGCCCGTTAATGTGTAAGAAGTGTTGAAATACAAGAGTGTACAAACCTGTGCAGACAGACAGGCAATGAGCGAAGACTCAGATATCATCATAGTTTCTGTGCTACAGTATTTAGCAGACACGGTTATCGTTGTTTAAACATTAGATTGTGTTAGTGTTTAGTGTATTAGATTCCATTTAGCATACTAACAGGGTATAATAGCCAATGGTGTAGTACTGCTGTGGATCTCAAACTGTGGTAAACAAACCAACATATACGGTACAAGTGTATGTGGGTGTCTGCCTAACCTAAAAACATGGTAATACATCATATAAATGAAGAAGTCGTCATGAATCATACGCTAAGAGCTAAGAACATGGGGGGTCCTGAAAAGGTTGAAAACATGAAAAAAACATGAATTCTGTTTTCTTTCAAGTGCGTGTGCATTATATAGGTTCTGCTCCCCCACTTTTAAAAATAGCCCTACATTAAAATGATTGTGATGCTATGTTAGTTGAGGACCCCCCCACACACACACACACACACACACACACACACACACTTTGAGCACCAGTGGTATAAAACACCACTGGGGGAGGAGATCATTGGTGGACAAACGTCACTCTTGTAAGAGCAGTCCATCGTCCGTTGCCTTGTCGCCTAGCAACAAGGAAACCTGGCGGGCTGAGACAGTTAGGTGTGTGAGACAGAGTGTGTGGGTGGGTGGGTGGTGGGGTGGGGGGGTTGTGAAGAGAGGAGAGAGACGGGTGGATGCACAGCAAGTCAAGAAGAGAGAGGGGAGAGAGAGAGTCAAGAGTCAGAGCCATGATTTAGATTTTGTCGTGTGACGGTGTCGTGCATAAAAGAATTGCCGACCTACAAGCTCACAGCATGTCACAGGTGTGAGGCATCGTGAGCTTGTAGGTCTGCTATGTTCGTCGCACGGCGGGAGCATGAATTAGATTAGAGAACGAGAGAGGAGTGGGGGTTGAGCAAATAAAGCCCGAGCCGGGGATAAGAGTCAATAAATGGCTGTAAATGACTTCATTCCATGCTTTACTAACCATTGGATATAAAAGCAGGTGTACTTATTTAATTGCTGTTCTAAAGCAAAATGAATGTACAAATGTCATTTCAAAGATTTTTTTTCCCCTTTTCTTTTTTTTTATAGCGAGTAAAGCCAAACATTGGGCTAGCTGCTAGAGCTGTGGTTTTCAACCATTTTCATATCATTATTAATTCAGCATTTGAGCCACAAACCATTTGCCCCCTCAGACCCAAGACTTTAGAATATTGTGTTAGTTGCCATTCTGTATTGATGCGATACCATAAGGAGAGGCCTCAGGCAAAAGTATATCAAAATAACAATTCTTCTACATTCTCTAATTGTGTAGACTAAATTAACTGATGCAGATGTTTAACAATAATGTAACTCTTGAGAGCGAAGGCCACATAAATCCTGCCGTGTGTGACCGTGTTACATTCAATTAGACGCACTCTTCAATTCATAGGAGCTTCACATTGCTCGTCGTGTCAAATTAAAACAATCAAATCTAAGAAAGGCATGTACAATAGTAATAAGGGAATACATAAATGTGTAAACGACGCGTGGCTGTCACAATGCTACTCGATGACTAGACTGTATTATGGTCTCTGTCGGGGTGAAAACATCATATGTCCAAAACTTTTAATACTTTTCAGGATTCAAATTCAAAAGTAGCAGATCGACAAGCTCGGAACTTGCCGTTTGTTTATGTCCAACTTCAGATGCATTTATGTGACGTGTGGCAAGTAGGCCGTCAATTTATGAGATAAGAGGTTTCCCCGCGACGACAGCAACGACATATGCCGTTATCGCCATAACCGATTTCCTCTGAATGAAAAATAAAATAAAAAACACATGTTAACGGTACATGTGGAAAGATATTCTAATACTGCAGGTCGCAGAATACCAAAATACTGTCACTGTATTTTTAACCCTGGTGTCAGGAGGGGGAGACACTACGAGTAGTGCAACCTTGCTGCTGCACTCGCTCCGGGCCCTTCCGGACGACGGCTTTACAAGGCACATATTTGCCCACGCCGTCGAGCCCTGGCGGCAGCGTCGGCCCGACAGGTCTCGAGGAAATGTCACAGATAAGTATAGAGCGCCACCGAGGTCATTCAAGATCGACCAGCCATGCGTGTCGCTCTTTAGCGCTGTCGCACCCTTTGGAAGTCAGCAATTGTTCACTCTATACCTCTCGAACCACCAGTCTGTTCATTAGAAAGACCTTTGGTTGATCCCGCAGGGTAAAGCAAGCAGCAGCAGGAAGCGACACAAGAACTACAGGAATATGAACACCAACACGAAATTTCAAGGATTCTGAAGAACACCGCAAAGACTATAGGAATATTTATTAAAAAAGGGGTGCTCTTATCACCATACATCACATTCCGTGCTCAGCCAATCAAATCATCACTATGGGGGGGGGGGGGGGGGGTAAACACTAAGCTGGGCATAGGAGGGGCTAGCGCCTCTCAAAAACATCAACACAAGCAGGCCGTCAACAGTATACAACTATACACTCTATAGAGTACAGTAACCACTCTATAGTAGAGTCTGTAGAGGGTCATTGAGGGAGTTCCAGGGGGTCCCCCATCTAAATGACAGTTAGGAACCAAATGGACCCTTATGGATCTGTAACTTTGAGAATGTACAAATGGAACCATTTGTACACTCTCAGAGTTAAAATTAACATTGTTTTTACAATATAAATTGGGGGTCAAATGGGGGGTCCGTAGACTAATGCATATCAAACTGGGGGTCCTTGAAATTAAACGGGTTGAGAATCACTGCTAGAGTCGTGGAACTCTTCTCTTATGGGGGGAGGGGGGGGGGGTCCCTGGCATGTATTTTCAAATAGGGGCAAATATAAAATTTGGGGGTCCTTGACATGAACAAGTTTGGGAACCACTGCTGTAGGGGGGACAAAATAACCCTATGCAGAGACAAATACACACCGTCAGTGTGGTTTAGACAACAGAATGGAATCAATACAGTGTCCACAGTAGACACTGCAGTGCTACTGAGGAATAGGAAACACTGATGATGTTGCAATACTGGCTTTGGCCGTTCTTATAGGAACTTTAAAGTGGACATTTTGCAGATTTTCAGCCTAAATCCCATTATCGTGTGGCCAAACAAAGTGTGACAATTTACAGATAGCCAGAAGACACATAGGGAGTTCTCCCACAATCTATTGTCTTTTCTTTCTTGTTTTTCCTTTTTTAATATCTCGCATCATAATATAGCAGCAATGGGATTTAGTTTGAAATCACTTCCAAGGAGTCTGTTTGTCTTGGAGGCAGACAAGCAGTCAAGTTGAAAGCTTTTTGTTTTCTCCCCACACAGGCTGACGTGTTTGTGCATCGTCCTCTAGGGAAGCACGCATGCACACAATATCCTTTATTTATTATTGAAGGCAGGATTGCATGTTTCCATATCTCTGGTTCCACTTCATCAAGCCCCGCTCGTGATAACAGTGATTCGGAATGACGTTAATGTGAAACGCTACGCCAGATTAAATGTGTGCGGTATAGCATGTGCCAATCCATCAGCGTACACTATGCACAGCTCAGAGTCCCACAGGGAAAAGACTGAAACCCGACACACTCTCCTGACTTGCTGTTAGGAATACTTAAGTATTAAAAAGGTGCATGCTTTAAAAATACTTCAGTATTCAAAAGAAGAAAATAAAATACAAAGTACGTTTTCTTTTGAATATCGACACATTACTGTTTTGACATTTCGACATTTATCCCACACAAAACTTTTTTTTCCAGAAATGTTCCCACCCCCAAAAAATGAAATAGTGAAAATAGCATCTCGTCTGTCGGGTGGAAACCTTCAAAACTGTTGCTTTTCAGAATTTAAGTTCAAAAATAGCAAAGCAGCAGAGCAACCAGCTCAAAGAATGTCACTTTGCACAGCATTTCAAGGTTGTAGTTCTGCTACTTTTTATGCTAAAATATGGAGATATTAAAGAGGTTTCTGCCCGACAGCGGCTATATATATATATATATATATATATATATACACACACACACAGCTCCATCTCAATGAATTACAATATTGTGTAAAAGTCCATTTTCCCCCTAATACAACTCTAAAAGTGAAACTTTCATATATTCTCAGTTCATTGTGCATAAAGTGAAGTACTTCAAACATATTTTTGTTTTAATCTTGATGATTATGGCGTACAGCTCATGAAAAATCCTATCTCAACAAATTAGAATATATTACGAGACCACTAAAAAAAGTTTTTAAAGTAGAAATGTCGACCATCTGAAAAATATATTAATGTATGCAGTTAATACTTGGTCTGGGCTACTTTTGAACAAATTATTTAATCAATGGGGCATGGAGGTGATCAGCCTTTGTCACTGTTGAGGTGTTATGGAAGCCCAGGTTTGCAAATAATAGACGTAAATGCATTTGCATTGTTGAGTCTTATGTCTTATGTCTTCCTCTTGACAATACAACCTAGATTCTCTGTGGGGTTCAGGTCAGGCCAGTTCGCTGGTCAGTTAAGCACAATATTTACCATGATCAGTACACCAGTTACTAGTAGTTTTGGCTCTGTGGGCAGGTGCCAAATTGAGCTGGAAAGGAAAATTAGCATCTCCATGAAGCTCGTCAACATACTGAAGCACAATGTACTCTAAAAAGATGGCTGTGTTGAAACCAATGTTAAGTTTTCACTGTCAGTGGATCAACACCAGCAGATAACATGGCCAAAATCATCACCCGACTTGACTACTGTAATGCACTCTATGTTGGTGTTACCCAAGCCTGCCTGTCACGACTACAGTTCCAAAACGTGGCCGCTCGCCTCTTAACAGGGACACGGAAGTATGATCACATCACATCTCCCCGATCCTTGCCTCCCTACACTGGCTTCCTGTGCGCTACAGGATCCAGTTTAAGATTTTAATGTTTGCTTTTTAAGCACTTTGAGCTGCATTTATGTATGAAAGGTGCTATACAAATAAAGTTTATTATTTTAAGTCTGTAAATGGCTTGGCACCAGTCTATATTTTGGAACTTGTAACTCCCAAAGTATCGACAAGGGCTCTGAGGTCGACTGACCAGTCACTTCTCAAGATCCCTAAATAAAAGCTGAAATCCCGGGGGGATAGGTCATTTTCTGTTGTAGCACCCACACTGTGGAATGAACTTCCACCTCATGTCAGAGCTTCTCAATCCTTGTCTGTGTTTAAATCACGTCTGAAAACTCACTTGTACTCCTTGGCATTTGAACATGCTGATTGAGAGTTGCTGCTTCCACTGCATTGTGTCCTTATGTGCCCTGTCTATGTACTGTTGTTGTTGCTTTTTAGTATTTCTTTGTGTACAGCACTTTGTTTCAACCTTGTTGTATAAAAATGTGCTTTATAAATAAAGTGGATTGGATTGGATTGGATTGTCAAGTCCAGAGTCTCAACACAACCATCTATTATGATATTATATTAGTGTGCTGACCATGGTATTACTGTGCTTAAATGACCAGCCAACTGGCCTGACCTGAACCTCACAGAGAATCTAGGTTGTATTGTCAAGAGGAAGACATAAAACTGAACAATACAAATTAATTTACGGTTATCAAAGCAAACCTGGGCTTCCATAACACCTCAACAGTGCCACTGGCTGATCACCTCCATGCCACGCCCCATTGATGAAATAATTTGTTCAAAAGAAGCCCAGACCAAGTATTAACGGCATACATTAAAATACTTTTCAGATGGTCGATATTTCTTGTTTACATTTTTTTTAGTGGTCTCATAAAATATTCTAATTTGTTGAGATAAGATTTTTTGATTTTCATGAGCTGTATGTTTCACTTTTTGAATTATATTACACAAGAAAATTAACTTTAACACAATATTCTAATTCATTGATGGAGCGTATATATATATATATATATATAACACACACACACACACACACACACACACACACCTTAACTGTCTAGGAAAGTATACTAAAACAACGTACTTAAGTACAGTACTTAGGTGCCGTCCATCACTGGTTAATGTGAAATGTTATGCCAGATTAAATGTGTGCGGTAGTGCGTACCAATCGATTTACAGGGGGAAACACTGTAACCCGACACACTCTCCTGAGCTGACCGACTGACTGGCCCGTGGAAAGTATCCAGCCAACCCCTAGAATGCATGGGTGGCCCGTGGGGGTACTGCAGGAGGGGGACCCAAAATAATTGGCAGCATACTAAGATTGCAATATTAATGATATAGCATTAAACACTTTGACTGCAACCAAATACACCAACGCTAGTCCCTTTACTGCCGGACAGATGCACGGGGCCTTTTATTTTGAAAAAAATAAAGCCCAAATCAGATCCTAACATGGACGGATTTGATGCTCAGATTGACCAGATTCTGTTCAATCACGTCAATCTGAGCATCAAATCCGAGAAAAACGCTGCTAATGATCGTGGCCATTGTGCATCGGCCATCTTGCTACAGATACATAATGCTACTTTACGGTAGGGAAAAAAATAATTCAAATTCACGTCTGTGGCAGTTCACCCTGCCACTGACTGTATTTATCAGACTACAATGAGTTTCCTGTGTTATGTTATCTTGGAGTGGTATTTGTTTGACACTATATTGTATGATTGATTGCTAATTGGCTCCAGGGTAGGGAGCATACTAACTGGGTTTGTGTGGGGAACACACCAACTTGATTTTGTATAGAGACACTTATCTTTTTTTTTTTTTTTTAAGATATTTTTTTGCGGCTTACGCCTTTATTGATTTTTTAAGGGATAGAAAGTAGGCTGACAGGAAACGGGAGAGAGATGGGGGGATGACATGCGGTAAAGGCCGTGTCGGGTCCGGGAGTCGAACCCGCGGCACACCGCGACTGGATCACCAGTCCGGTGCCCAGACCGTTACGCTACGGCCTGGGCCGAGACACTTATCTTTAATTATATTACTTGTCTACTAATTTATATTGTGTATTATGTGACTGTCTAAAATGTGTTATGAATGAACTGTGATGTCTCTGGGACATTGTGAGGCCACTGGTTAGATTGTGGAATCGATCCTGGGTTGGTTTGGTCCATGGGAGGGGCCTGGCCTTTTTAAGAGGGGGACCTGCCACTGCACAGGAGTCAATGCAGGACTGCCCAGGCAGGAGAACAGACCTATAGAGCCAACCAGGCCAGTGAATGTAAATACTTATTTCGTGTGCGGTTTCTTACTAACAACCATTTCATATGGACACTCAAAAGGTGAACAAAAACGGATTGTTTTTGCATAGAAAAGACTGCTTGCTATTTTTGGTATTTTGCCATTTTGAGGGTTTGGGAGAATTTTTGAGAGCTGGTTCAGTGACAACTTTTGGCTCATACTACCTTCACACTAGGCAAAGTGTGACAACGTCATTCACATCAACGGCAGGAATCAACATTATGGCATTAAAATGTTGCTGCGTGTCACTCCGAGCACTTTTACACGGCAACTGTCTCCGAAGTCCCGTTGCGTTCTCAATATTTATTTGGCGTTTACACGGAGACGCAACAGTGATTTAACATGCTGTAGTGTTCATGCCAGGTGGCGGCGATGCACTGCCAGATAGACCAGGCAGGCATGCGTACTACTACTACTACTACTGGATCTCTTGTCCACTAGTCCCTCCCTAACATTTTAGTCTAGTTTGTATGCGTTGACGAAATTGTGAATACCGTATATTTAGTCTTAGTTTGGTTAGTATAGTCGACGAACCTCTGTAGTTTTAGTCTACGAAATGAACACTGCTTAATACAATGGCATGCATGTTGCGCGCTGAGCAACACTGGCAGCTAAGCCTCCAACCAAATGCCTCATGTCTATTTAAAACCCTCTTGAACAATGCCAGAAGCAGAAGACTGACTCCAGCGAGCCTGAAAAAACATTACACACAAGGAAAGTAACCAAACACCCTGGTTGGTTTAAATGGTCTCTGGTGTCTAGTAGGGATGCACCGATCCGATACTCGTATCGGAGATCGGCGCCGATCCAGGCTAAAATTCTAGATCGGGTATCGGATCGGTGGCCGATCCATTATCCGATCCGATCCGATAATTATGTGTAATTACAGTATGAAAACAACTCTACCTCCTCTGTGACACAGCAGTGTAGTATTGACAGTATAACATGTGGAATGCAGCCAGGCTAGCCTGCGCACACATTAACCTGGTCTAATTGTTGCACAGTTATTTAATAAATAATTCAGTGCATGTATATCTGTGTTTGTTACATTTTGTTTTACAAAGTTGGGAAAGTAATGTTTAAGTCAAGCCTTGATGTTGCCTTACACAAAATAATGATTCCAGACTCCACACAGTGAGGCATACAGCTTAATATGTTATTACGTTTCTTTGTGGGGGGTATCGGATCGGTACTCTGTATCGGCAGATACTGGATGCTATATTTTTTATAAACATTATCAAAGGTCGGGGCGCGATCATAGTGGCTACTTAAATGGTAAGGTAAATAATGACTAAAGCTAGCAGTGAGTGGTAATTTAGGTATTTAATAATCCAGCAGTGAATGAGTTAATGCCACCAGTCAGATCACTGCGAGGGGGCTCTTTAATGGCCACTGCAGGCTCTCTCTCTCTCTCTCTCTCTCTCTCTCTCTCCTCTGCCTGCAGGGCTGCTGAGGCGTCGTCGTTAGCCAGCTCCTCCTGTTAATCAGAAAGCACGGCTTTCCCTACAGCTGGTGTTTACTGTTGCAGTGAGATTAGGGCCAGAGCAGCGCCGGATACTTCCAGGACGCCAGCCTGCTGCACAGTCTACATCGCTGCCTTGACGAGGACCGTGTTGAGACCAAACTCTGTTATCTTAGAGACCCCCCCCCCACCACCAAAGAGAAATGTGAGGTCTCCCCCGCAGGACCCAAATAAAAATAGTGAAAATATATAATATACCGTTATATAGGTCTGGGTGCCATTTGGTGCAGGTTCCCGAAACTAATGGTTAGTACTACCCGAGCAGAGCCCAAATACAGTTTCTGAAACTGAGCTGTAGCATAATGGAAACAAATAGGGTTCATAGGTAGTCGAAAATAGCTATGATACGACCATGGCGTTATTTGTATTTTCCCAAATCTACTATATAATGCACCACGTCTCTGCGTGCATGTGTACGTACGTGTGTGTATGTACGGTAGTAATGCACGTAACTCGAGAACCGTTTGACCCACCGACTTCACTTTCGACACACGCATTCCACACCCCCACAGGGTGCCAGGTATCGAGTCGGTCGGACCCACGGTTCTCCAGAACCACCACAAAAGGCTCTGGTCAGGCTCTGCCAGTGGGCTAATGAGGCAAACTCATTTCACCTGTGCAATTTCCAGCCTCTGCCAGTGGGCCGAATTGATTGCCAAGTACACTTTTCAGTTTGCAGTCTTCACACACAGGGACAGATCTCCATGTGGGACACTGGCTGACAGTTAAAACGGGTGCTATGACAGTTGCTTTTACCACTGCGCCACCCGAGCACCTCGTGGCGTTATTAATACTCTCATTCACATGTGACATTGGCTTTTCTTCAATAAGCAGGTCCTATGACACACACATACACACACAATATGTTATTTATGACTGTCACTCAGCATTTTTGTCAACGTTATTCCCTACAGTAAAATTCACACACACACACACACACACACACACACACACACACACACACACACACACCAGTGTAACCAGCTTAGTGAATGAGTGGTCAGGGTTTTATTGGCCCCAAGGGGGTGGAGACTAGAGCACTATAAACATGTAATAGTACCGTATTCCATAAACAACAGAGCCTTCAGGGATTCTTTTCGTTATTGATTTATGAATATCAGAGGTAAGAAGCACCCGAGCCCTGGCCCCATCAATAATGCAGCTACAGTATCTCTGTCTGTCCTCAACACAACACATCAACACACAGAGCAGACTCTACTGCATTATCCATGAGGGCTTCCACCCCATAGAACCGCTGCTATTATATGCCCCTCTGTGATATTCCCACTGGAGCGTGGCAATGTGTGCAGGTTTACCAAAGCAGTGTGATGTTTGTCTCTCGGCATAGTGTAGACTCATAACCATAAGCATCTATATAGGATAGTAAACACAAACACACACTATCTGGGAGACGAGGTCTCGAGGGAAATTTGCTTGGCAGTCTTATCACTGTCGGACGTGTACGGAAACAAAAAACACTTTGTATGGCCTCCGTCGGCTGGATACCGTTGCTTCAGGATTCTAATTTAGAAATAGCATAAAGTAGCAGATCTACAGGCTCAAAATGGGTAACAAATTCGCCGATTTTGTGTGACGTCGCTGTAGTATGATCAAGAAGGCTGTTCATCTATCTATAAATGTGCCAAGTCTCTGTGTGTAGGTACATACGTAGGCTACCTGTGTATGTCTGTAATCCATGTAACTCGAAAACCGTTCACCCCACTGACTTCAAATTTGACACATGCCTTACACACAGGAAATGCAGTGCGCGTGCTGTAGGGCTCTGGACCTGATCATTCACTTCTCCATATATGGAGCTGGCCTCTTCTGACATCACAATGCTGTTCTGACATCTGTATAGACTCCATATTTGGGCGAGACTGACAAAGAACTTCATATATGGGCATAAAAGGGACGGACATAACTGGGTGGGGCATTCATTTACAACTTGCATCGTTCCAAACTTCCAAGTAGGCCAGTGCCAAACTGGCCAGTGCCCAGCTAGTTTATGAAAGCCCTGAATATAATCTACTTACTCAGTGATTCCTTGGCTCAGGGTTAATGACTTTAAAAACTGTGGAGGGAAACGAGAGGGTGTCCGAGTCACAAGTAATTGGAAGGATGTCCAAAAAAACAAAACCGTTACTTTTCAGCATTCAAATTTGAAAATAGCAAAATAGCAGATGTATACAATCTAAAAACAATCTGATACTTTTGATGCTTATGTGTGGCGCTATAGTATGATCGAGGACAAGTATAGGGCGTTAATTTACGAAACGAAACACAAAAAGGTTTGAATATGCCATATGGAGATGAGGTTTTCTGCCCGACGGTAACAATTTGTTTCCCCGACACCAGAACAATAGTCAGAGAGTGAGCTGACAAACGGACAGCGGTTTCACAATAACAGCATAATTCCCATGGTGGGCACAGCTTGAAACATCACGGAGAGAGTTTTTAATTGCCTTATTTTCGGGTTCTCTCTGAAATACTGCAGATTCTTCCAGGCCCTTTAAAGGAGCCATAGATACACAGATGGAATTAGATCTCTTTTTTTCCTGCACTTAGCAGTCTTGTGCAACTCCTGGAACTTTGAACTCGGGCAGAGAGCTTCGTATCAAAGGTGCTTTCATAATATTACACGTTGCAAGGCTGGGCAATTAAAGTCACTTTTTCTGTTCTACCTCGGATTTGAACGGCAGATTATTATAATTTATTTTAACAATTGAGCTAATAGATGCTTACTCGGGGGATGAATTGAATCTTGACTATGAGGCCAAAATTCTAATGTTTTACAAACAGTATAAACTAACTAATCCACACGATTAGTATATATAATAGACTAAAGCAGACTGATAGATAGATTATTTATTTCTGGGTCATGCACCAAAGGTGCCCAGCCCACATGGACTTACAGGACATATAAATCAGTGGATCATTGCATAGGTGTACAATAAAATAAACTCAATTTCAAATTTACAGAACATTCTGTCTTTAGTATTATTGTAGTATTCTTCGTTGTACCATGGTGGTGTGCAAAAAAAATGAAAATAGCAGATCTACAAGCTCTCATCATGACTCATCAGCATTCAAATCAAAGGCAGTTTCACAATGTTAGCCAACTACATAGACACACACACACACACACACACTGTGTGATGGGATTGTTCCAGGACAAGCCTGTGGACATAAAGTATTACTTTCTCTTGTGTCACGACTATAAATGACCCCTGCTCCTCTGTCAACCATTAACCGCAGAGGTCATGACCAACGGAGATCTGGTGAAGGCATGGGTCAGTCGGTCAGAGAGCATTGCGAGGTAGACGTGGCTACAAGCTAACCTCCATTCGTTCATTCACACATTCATTCATTTATGCATGAATGCATTCATTCATTCATGCTTTCATCTCCTGACCCGTTTCTCAGCCACTCCAACTGAGCCAGGGTACATAAAACCAGGCACACCCACCACCACCACCACCACCACCTGCGTGGCAAACGCTAACTAAATGTCAAACTCGCAATGCTTTCAATGGTGTGTGTGTGTGCGTGCGTCAAAGCTTGAAGGTTGGCCCACTGACATATTCCAGTCAATGCTAATGTGTGTGTTGCAATCTCTTTAGTGCCATCTTCTAACCCCATGCTGGCCAATGTCGACTCCTTTCATTCCTCTTTAGAAGAATCCAGGAGAGAATTCTCCTCACGCTAACATTTTACAAGCGATATGAATAATGTATGAATCAAATAAGTCCTCGTCTTGAGAAACAGCAAGGCTCAGAACAATCAATCTCTTCTTGTGTAAAATCCATCTACGCAAGTATACATTCAGGTAGTATGTTCCGTTTTACAATACTTCACACTTTGGCCTAGCCTAGGCCACACTACTCTGGATCTTTTGCAAAACGGATATTTCCGTCCTCCGTTTTAGAAAGAAAACTGCCATACGACAGAGATATCTATGTCCACACACAAACGCATTGAACACAGAATAAAATCACTGCAGTAGCAGATTTCAATTGTAGGCTATCTAATATACATTAGAAAAGTTGTCACGTGGCGCAAAAGATGTGCGCACTAGCCAATGAAAAGATGTGCGCATGTGGCGACAAGCCAATGAAAAACAGTTCTGGATTAAGAGCGTCTGCTAAATGCCTAAATTGTAAATTGTACGATTAGACAGATCGCGTTTGTTATTTCGCTACTGCCAGTACTTCTGATTGCACGCAAACACACACACACACACACACACACACACACACACACACACACACACACACACACACACACACACACACACACACACACACACACACACACACACACACACACACACACACACACACACACACACACACACACACACACACACACACACACACACACACACACACACACACACACACACACACAAAACTACCCCGTGTCCCACACACACACAACACTGCCAGAAAATCCGAAAAAGTCAGACAATAAATCTAGAATAAGCAACAATATTGCTGACTGTCAAACATCATTGTCCAATGTTGTTTTAGAGCAGTGGTTCTCAAACATTTTCATGTCATGGACCACTAATATTCTATATATATATATATATATATATATTATATATATTATATATAATATATATATTTACTATATATACACACCGGTATATATACAGTGTACACAAACCGTATATCTAGGTGTGCCCCCAGATTTTTAGGCTATGAAAAGTGTGCCCTGGGACAAAAAAGGTTGAGTTAAGCGGTGCCCAAAAGGTAGATCACGATCTCGGCCAGCGCCAAAAATGCTCCCGACAGCATAATCGGAGCAAATACCGGGCAGTGTGTATGAGCCATAACGTGTTGACTACACTACGCTACACTAATAAGGACACATAATAATAACCAATAACCCATCCGTTACTACATGTGGAGTCAACTCCCGCAATTTCCTTCTTCCCATAGTGCGCTGCAAAGTAACTCTGGGATGAGCGGCCGCAAAGCGGCCGCGAAATTCTAGTATTATATATGATTTTATATTTACACTATATGAGGTGCCAATCATATTTTTTTATGAAGAAATACCGCATTTTAAAATCCACCTAAATTGTGAGTGGAAGTGGAACATGTTTCTTTCATCGTCTGTCAGCATGTCACACTATGTGCGTAAATCTCCAAATCCCAATTCTCGACTTTTCTCTCCATATAATAAAAAAATGATAGACACTTTACCATTGCTCTGGCGACTTGGCAAGTCCTGCACAGAAAATAATAGCAGAGTCAGACCTACAGTATATAGAAGTGTCGCGTCCACAACCAGTTGTGAGCTTGTAGAGTGGCTATAATTCCCAGGTGTACATGTCACGTTATAATGTAGGCTAATAAAAGTTCACAGCGCGCACATTGACGGCATGTAGGCACAGTGACAATGGAATGCAGTCAAGGGTGCGCCCTTTATTACCTATAACAGGAGAGATGTGCCATATATGCGCACGGCGACCCACTCAATTTCAATTCAATTCAATGGGCTTTATTGGCATGAGAAAACATACGTTTACATTGCCAAAGCAGAAAGAACAATACAACAATACAATCAAAAATTATGTACTTTGAAGGTCAGGATCTTCAATACCAACTGCAGGAATATACACAATGATTAGTCTTTAGGGTGGTTGTGTTCCATTTGAACATCACTGTATAGGCCTACTTTCTTCTCACCAACACCAACCACGCTATTTGAGATTCTCTCTCTCTCTCTCTCTCTCTCTCTCTCTCTCTCTCTCTCTCTCTCTCTTCTCTCTCTCTCTCTCTCTCTCTCTCTCTCTCTCTCTCTCTCTCTCTCTCTCTCTCTCTCTCTCTCTCTCTCTCTCTCTCTCTCTCTCTCTCTCTCTCTCTCTCTCTCTCTCTCTCTCTCTCTCTCCTCTCTCTCTCTCTCTCTCTCTCTCTCTCTCTCTCTCTCTCTCTCTCTCTCTCTCTCTCTCTCTCTCTCTCTCTCTCTCTCTCTCTCTCTCTCTCCTCTCTCTCTCTCTCTCTCTCAGAGATTGGATAGTTTGGATATTTCACTTTGGTAATTGAAGAATGTGTTGACACCAATTGTTCTGTACTGTAATTTTTTTGGAACGTAGACCTATTACTTATTTATACGTTTATATTCTACTCAAGTAAAATAACAAAATAAAATGTGTACTTTCCCCCTCCGCACACGAGTGTGGAACTCAGCTAATGAGTAGACGGCAATGAAGGGCAGACGGGGCTAAACAATCCTGTTTATCTATTTATAATGAGGAGATGTTATTTCCCGCCTTGTCTCTTCATCTCTTGCATATTTAAATGCATAACCCAGTTTATCGGGTGCGTGTGCATGCAAACACAAACACACAGCACTCACACACACGCAGCACAGGCACGCACGCGCGCACATCCAAGAATGTGTTACGCGATGGCAGCGATCGTGGTGTTTGACGTCTAGATGGCCAAGAGTCAGGGTAATTAAAGCCTAGCGTAGGTTAGCATGCTGCTACTAATCAAACATGGGGACCAATGTCGGGGCGACTCCTCCCATTCAATATCACCATTATTTCAAACTTTTCACCCCGATTTATGCTTCATGAACTTATGCTTCATAAAATAAAATGGTGAACAGATCGCGAGGGCAACGTGGTGTTATGAGCTTGTAGATTGGTTATTTTCTCTACTTTTGTAGATACTATAGAGACAGACAGAGACAGACAGATTTGATTATGTTACTTCTAGGAAGGTGCGTACATAACAAACACACACAGAATGATAGGCAAATACAGGAGTTATGCACGACACAAACAGTTGGATTGACACTTGGATTGCCTTTCTGGTAACTTTAGAGGAACCTTACTTATTTAAACCTCCAAAAGCTTTAGCAGCCGAGTTGGCAAGGAACCGAGTTCCAATCCAACGCTGAGCGATCTGTCTCACATGTCACCCTGTACCAGATAGCGCTGACAAAGGTCCAGGACTGAAACCGATTTGCTGATTTTAACCTCACTTTTAACACTGAGCACTTGATGAGCATTTCACAAATAAAATCAATTCAATATTCTTAAATCTGTCTGAGGTACCGTGCGTTTTCCTTAACTTTTATGCTGTCTTTCTGCCAGGTTCCCTTAATGTGTTTGAGACCACTGCAGCCTGCAGTCAACCCGGAACAAAGGACAAAAAATACCCTGTACCTTACTCTGCTCTACCAGACTGGTTTCCTCCACGCCACACTGTCAACCTCAACGGTGCGTTGTGAACTTATAGATATGTCACTTTGGTACTTGAAGAATATTTTGACACCAACGCTTCAGTACGTCTGTAGGCCTACTGTCAAATGTTTGAATGTAGACCCTTTACTCATTTATACGTACTAATTCTGCTCAAGTAAAATAACAAAATAAAAATATTAATAAAAAGTACTTTTTCCCCCAGCACACGTGTGTGTGTCACCGTGTTTGGGTGAGAACAGAGAGAGAGAGAGAGAGAGAGAGAGATATTGAATATTTTTTGGATCTGGTGCTGCTCATCATGTTGACTGGACTGGAGATCATGTGGAGAAGAGCAGCTGCTAAGCTCAACACTCACAGCTACACAAAACCCTGCTTCTCTGTCCAACTGCTACTCAAAACCTTTTCATGTCATGCCTTCTTAATCAGTGCTAATCAAACCTCTTCCTGCTAAAGCCCAAAATGTAGAATATTCTGATATCGTTGGATAGGATTTTGTACACAATCCAGTGCTCTATTGATGTGGTACCATAGGGATTCTTCTACATTCACTAATTGTGTAGACTTCTTATAAATTAAGCGATGCAGATGTTTAACAATTAGTGAACGAACGGCTCATACTAGTGAATGAACGTGCACAGCTCATACTAGTGAGCGAACGTGCACTGCTCATACTAGTGAATGAACGTGCACAGCTCATACTAGTGAGCGAACGTGCACAGCTCATAATAGTGAATGAGCATGCACAGCTCATACTAGTGAGCCAACGTGCACAGCTCATACTAGTGAATGAACGTGCACAGCTCATACTAGTGAGTGAACGTGCACAGCTCATACTAGTGAATGAACGTGCACAGCTCATACTAGTGAGCGAACGTGCACAACTCATACTAGTGAGCAAACGTGCACAGCTCATACTAGTGAGCGAACGTGCACAGCTCATACTAGTGAGCGAACGTGCACAGCTCATACTAGTGAGCGACCATGCACAGCTCATACTGAATGAACGTGCACAGCTCATACTAGTGAATGAACGTGCACAGCTCATACTAGTGGGCGAACGTGCACAGCTCAGATCGTCCACGGCCCATAGTGGCTCAGAGAACCAGTGCTTTGATGTGTGGCCAGTGTTTAACCAGATGTTGTGTTCCTTATCACCGTCTCTCCAGCCCTCACTGAGAGGACAGCGTTATTGTCTGACACACACACACACACACACACACACACACACACACACACACACACACACACACACACACACACACACACACACACACACACACACACACACACACACACACACACACACACACACACACACACACACACACACACACACACACAGCTTGTTATTAGCGCTACATTCACATTCCTGTTTGGTTTCAATGCAGCCAATTAAAGCCCTGAGGTTTCCAACTCCTCACGTTTGACTGAGTTGCCGCTCGTGAGCTCTCCTCTGTACCGCGAGGCGAAGCCTTAGTCAGCGAGCGAGTGGAAGCGCCTTTGATCAAAACCCAGCAATGATCTTTTATTGAACGCATGCAGTGGGAAGGCTGTCATAACAGAATTACATATTAAATTAATCACTTCATATTCAAATCATAGCATTGCAGATAAATTAAAAGTACTTTTTCTCAGCAAGTATGCTGGGTGTGCCATTCTGAAATGTATAACTCTTCCATGTGTAGAGGTGGCGTGGCGCAAATATGAGATTGCAGATCTGCAATTTAGGGCTTTAGGGGTTTGGGTTTAAAAAAGGCAAAAGATTTTTGTTTTTGTAAAAACGGCGTTCATAAAACATTCTAAAATGCTGATGTCTTCACAAGCATAGCAACAGAAACATATGCATGTGTGCGACTGTGCGTGCGTTATTGCTCTACAGAATCTGGGAGTGGGGACAACATAGCCTACAGTTATGTTGCCGTCGGGCCGAAACCTCATATCTCCATTATTTCAACTTTCTTTTTCTTTTTGTATTTTATTTTAGAATTATTTATATCGTAAAAATTATTGCCTTACTTCAACATACACAAGTGTCACACAAATGTAGCAAAAGAAAAAAAAACAGATCTAAAAGAGTCCTATGTAGATTATTTTATTCATTTGAATAATGTAAAAGCAACGACTTTGGATTATACAAGCTTTCCGCCCCACTCTCTCTCACTCCACATGAGCAGCTCTCCATGGTGCTGAAATAGCGGAATAGCAGAGGCCCATGGCCATCATGTTTAACCCATTCCGGACAGAAACCCCTTTTGGTGTTTTAAGCATTAGCTATTGAAAAATAGCAGATCTACAAGCTCATGTTTGCTTGTAGATCTGCTATTTTTTTTTAAATCGTGAAAATGTGTCGCAAATATTTGAATATATATTCTTTCAGAGCGAACGTTTTTAACTCAAATCTTTGCTTCTGGGGGGTCCCTGGAACAACATATTTTCAGATGGGGGTCGGCCAATTACATATATTGTTGGGGGTCGACTGACATAGAAACATGGGTTTTTCAGAAAACTGTCAGGATTTAGAAGACATTTGTAGAATCGTCCTCAGGTCTAAATGGGTTAATGCATCCTCCAAGAACCAGCCATAGGGGACCGTGCAACAATAGCACTGTGCTTCCACACCATAGCATAGCCAATGGATTGTGCGTTTGGAGATGTGCGAGCGCCTGCCTGCCACAGACCGCGACCGCCTACATCTTAACCACGTAAACCCCAGCATCCGTATATAACTATATATATATATTGTGGCGGGAAAGCTTTCTGAGAAAATAGCAGATTGACAATCACGCGACGCAACGATCGGCTATTTTCAGCAAAGGCTTTCTCCCGAGTGGTTAAAAAAAAGCATCATGTTATAGCCACTATAATTCCCAGGCTTTACTTTACTTTATCTGGACAGGACAATGCATATTGATGGACGTCACATGGACGTAAATACACCGGATATAGCACAGTTGCTAATTTTCATCCGCAGTCCTCACAAGAAACACAAAACGGAAAAACAGACAGTCAAACAGTGGAATACATTTACATAACATTACACAGGGAACACAGCATAAAAAAAGAAATACACCTAAAATAATCATGAATGGTTGCAGCTTTGGTTTTCAAGCAACCATTTTGCCGTCAGGTCTCAATGCCTAATCAGTGCATCACATGCTGCGCCGATTGCATATCGACACCTGCACAATCAGACAAATACGCAATGTGCATTCTGATTAGGGCCGGGGCGATGTGACTTCAAATCACTGATCATCGTGGTGAATGTGGATTTCCATATTTTCTAATTCTCTTTCAGAATCATACCAATTAAGATTAGTGTTCCATCATACAGGATCAAACAGTGCTGATATTGTGCATGTTGGCTCACAGGAAAGACTCTGCTACACCAGAGTGGGTCTCAACGTGTGGTCCAGGGAACCTCAAGGATCCTTGAGGCGGCTGTGTAGCTCTGAGTGTAAAAAACACGCAAGACATTACCTCTGGCACGGCTCCCTAATAGACAGCCATTAGTGATGTGGATTTATCCTTCATAATTATGACTGCAATCATTAGGCTCTGGGAGAAAGGCAAGTGTTTATTGACTGAGCTGATTACCACACAATGAACTCATCATACTGTACATGAGAGCATGCTTCAAAATGGGAGCCATTGAAGAGCTGGTAACCATCATTTCCCAAACTTCTCTTAGTCGAGACCCAAATGAGAAACTAGATGACACCCAAACAAATGAAAATAGCATTTTAAAGGATCTCAAATTGGTCATGACTACCTGAGAGCATTGTTGCAACAATAAAGTGCCACAGAGCAGCATCTATTAAACTAATCAGTTGTACTTAGATTGGTCCTCCATTGCCATTTTTGACTTTAGGATTTCCCTACACATCACGGAGACATCACTAGTAGACAGCAACAATCATCTTCCTATGGCTCTGGTTCTTTGGGAATGTAAAAGACCAAAACAAAAAAAGTGTTGTCGAAGACTCGATACCACATGCTACTCTAATGAGTATCGATATAGATGGTAAAGCTGTTAGCCAGCTAGGAGAACTTCAATTAGCATATTAGCCTAGCTCACTTAGAGGCTCATTGGAACAGGTTGCTAGGGCCAGTGGTCCTGATGATGGTGGTGGTGGTGGGTGTGCAATCCTTTCCCTTGGCCATTCACACTTCAAGCCTCAATGCTTTCAGCTCTCAGCCTAAGCAAGGAAGACGGTCTTGTATGTTCGACCAGACAGAGGTGAGCCTTGGCCATGCTAGCTGCTCGTATGGAGCACAGACCTGCACATAGGCCAAGCAAAAGCAGTGCATGTGTGTGAAGGTCAGCTTCATGTCCTCTACCCTCCCTCCCCATCTCAATCCCTGTCACACGCCCTCTTCTCCTCCTCCTCCTCCTCTATCCTCTCTCTATCTCTCTGTGTCTCACACTCACTCACTCTTTCCGTCTGTCTCTCTCTCTCTCTCCTCCTCCACACACACACATGTCTTGCTGCATCATTGCACACAGCTCAAAGCACCAATTATGACGTTGAGCACGCTTCACTGTCCACAGTTACACTGGCTTACTTGACTGTAGAGAAGGGGTGGGGAGGGGGGTTGTTATTTACAATTTCGAGAGATGCATGCTGGAAGATAGAAACACTTCACCCGTTTTAGATCTTATTTTCATATAATTGGTCACTAATCACTCACTAATGCTCATTATAAGATAGCGCCAATTCCATCTACTCGCTCTGCATCTTATTTGTGAGTTGATGACAGTTCAGAAACATGCATACCAATGACATCACTGATGAGAATTCCTAGCCAAAACAAACTACAGCATACAGAAAAGAAATTGCACGCCATAGTACATATGTATAGCATAGTAGTATATATATATAGTTTATATGTATAGTCTCATAATATAGATATTCCACTGCTACTTTCTTAGCTTATGCATGTTTTATGATAAATGCTTTTGTGATGTATTCCCATGCTTTTGTTCTTGATTATTGTAAGTCGCTCTGGATTAAGAGCGTCTGCTAAATGCCTAAATTGTAAATTGTAAATTGTACATGGTACAGTACTGGCAGGATTTTCTGTCAGAAAGCCTTGAGGGGAGACGTCTCCCTCATGTGCAGCCGGTAACTATTTATTTGTGCACACAGTAAATATTCTTGCATGGGCCATTTGTGGAGAACAATAAAACAACATTTACATCATTGGACGTTTTTGTAGCCATAGGCCAATCAACCTTACAATGTGGTAGAGTTGACAGATTGGAATTTCAGCCAGCAAACATTTTCGGCTGAAAATGTAACATAAATTAATTAAGGGAATTTGGTTTCTAGCTGAAAAGTTTTAAACGGCGAAGAACAAGATCAAAATGGGATGTTGTGACGTGATGTACCGGTACTCAAACAGGGGCTTACATACCAACCGGGAGAATTCTACTCAGACATGGATAGCACTGCATGTGCAACACACCATAATATAGGACAACAAGAATATCCCTGTTATGACACATTAAGACAACGATGCACACCCCGCCCCCTCTCCCTCTCGTACAAAAACAAGTACTGTACGCACACATCAGATTTGCATGAGAAGCATCAGTGAGCGTGAAAATGGGGCTTATACAATAAGCCCTCGCAGACAATATGATGGCCATCTCTTCTCCCTTCAGTTATTTAGAGTCGTGTCAGTTCCTGTCCACTGGCATGGCACTAACAGTGCGATAAAAACCAAAATAGACAGCATTCCATTGCTGAGACAACGTCCACGAATATGGATACTGGAACGCTGAATGAATTCCATGAGCAGGCGTGCGACAGCACAGCACGGATATGTTTAAATCAAGTCTGAATCTAGTAACTCTTTTAACCAGCATTTATCTTGTTAGGACCAGGAAAACTGTCCTCACAACGTACGTACATTTCTCAAACTCCACAACACAACACAAGTATAGCAATACAGGGACAATCGCACAAGCCCCTGATGTTGAGCTCTTTAAGGACAATCACAGCTGAGGAAGGTAACTAACCCCCACTGTACTGTAAGCCGTGATCTCACTGCCCCGGGCCGGGCAGGCACTAGCCTGCTATCTCGCCTCCGCAGACCTGCCGGCCGCACCGGCTTAGCCGAGCCATTTTTTTCTTCCAATCTCTACCAGGAGATGCATGCATACTGCGAACGGATTCCCGTGTGCCAGCTCGGCTGCCTGGGCCACCGCCAGTATCAGGTGGCCCCCGGTCGGTCACCGTCACATGCCTCCAATGTCAGGAATACCAGTCAGCCACTCCCTCCCTTGGAGCCAGGTATCCCCTTCCTGCTTGACCCCTGACCCTCCCCTGAGTAACTCCCCGGGGAGTGAGGGGTCCTTTTAATAGACCGGTGACAGGCTAGAGAAGACATAACAGCGTGACACACACACACACACACACACACACACACACACACACACACACACACACACACACACACACACACACACACACACACACACACACACACACACACACACACACACACACACACACACACACACAGAGGGAAGAGCAGCGTGTTGGGGCTGCCTCCTCCTCTGTGTCTACCCTCAGCACATATACATAGACACGACTCCACATGGCTCCAAATAAGACCCCTGACGACGGTCTGTAACTCGAGTGTACAAAATGGCTACAAATTGGACACTTTACGCCGGGACTGTAACTCCAGAGAAATTGTACCGAATCCATTTGATTCCATAATCTCTCAGAGTTAAATTAACACTGCAGATTTTTACAGAGATCAAATCTGGTACTTTTGTGTGACACTGTAGTGTCACACAAAAGTACGTTCACTTAAAAAAAACACACAAAGTATGGAGATAAAAGGTTTCTGCCCGACAGCAACAAAATGGGTAATGCCTCATCAAACTGTGTGTGTGTGTGTGTGTGTGTGTGTGTGTGTGTGTGTGTGTGTGTGTGTGTGTGTGTGTGTGTGTGTGAGAAATGGCTAGTCTAGTGTATAGAGGCTGTTCTTGTGGATACAGTACTGTATCTCAGGGTATACATAGACATGGCTCTGATATATGGCCTCTCCTTGTCTGTGGATTAGCATACATCAGCGTGACTGGCCGCAGCTGCCCCTACATGGCCATCAGATCAGGCCCTACAATCAGGGATTAGTGGCCAAGGGAGAAAAAAAAGAAAAACGGGTGGATCTCCGCTGGAGAATAACGCATGAGTCACACATTCCACACACTAAGTATTAGAGAAAGGAAGTTCATTTCGAAAGCAGAAGCTTTCGGGGATAAGGGCAACAGGCTGGTTCTTCTTCCAATAATTTTAGGTTTTGAAACGTATCTCACACTGCTTTGCAGCAACACGTTGATCAAGCAGTGTGTGACGAGCGAGGAAAATGACTAAACTAAATCACAATTTGCTGTCAAAATCAACACTGCATTACAGGCAGTGGCTGTGGAGAGGGAAGGACAGTGTAAAAAGCAAACAACAACTTGTAGCATGCTGGTGTCAAGCTCAACACAGTTCGTGTCTGAATGTTGCTGCATGGCTTCCTGTAGCCTGTGAGAGGAATGCATGCAGTCTTGCAGTTACGCAAGTCAGGCCATCCTTCCGGGTTAAGATGGGTCTGGGAGGGGGGGGGGGTGTAAATTGGTCAGGGGGTTTTTGCCCTGGGACAGCTGAGAAGTGTGCTCTCTCTCCCTCACTGGCAACGCCAACAACACATGACATGACATATGGACGTATGGCACGGCCAACAAGAACATGCAGCAGACAGTCCATTCTACAGATGACTCCTCTCTCTCTCTCATCCAACCCACTGTAGACCAGGGCTCTTCAACAGGGAGTCCTCAGAGTTACCAAATCGTTGTGCGATAGGATTATTATTATTATGTCTTTACATTAAGCACATGAATGCTAGCATCCCTATTCTGAGTAGAACATAAGCCAACAATAGCAGACCTACAAGCTCACCTTGGCTTGCACTGCAAGACGTTGTTGTGAGCTTGTAGATTTATTTTCGGCAAAGAGGCTTGGTGAACAGGGAAAAAGAGCAGACTTAAGTACAGTGGTCAAGTATTAAAGGTCTGAAAATGTACATTAACATGAATCCTGTCAAACAAGTCTATGAAGCCATCTATGAAATCTATGGAAAGGTAGAATCTGCAACACAATGTGTTGTGGTTCCAGCTTCTCTCTCAGCTCAGAGGTCCTTGGACTATCACGTTGGCCCCTGATGTAGACCTGTAGCCTGCACGTGTCTGTCCGTGTGTCAGTTACATAGACTGTAAAAAAATAAGGACAAAGCGTTCCCCGGGTCTAACATGAATGTAAAATGAAGCCTGTCAGTCCTTGAATTGTAAATCACCATCTTTCTAGGCCCAGCTGGCCCATTGGCTGGCCCAGACAACGAGGCGGGACTTCCCCCCCTTCTTCTTAGTTGGTTTTTATTTTGACTCGAGTGGGTGGGGAATCCCGATCATAGACTGTAACGGTAGCCACGCCCCTCAGAACATACGCGACTTTATGGTAATGTTTTTAATAAATGGGACAATCATTTTCCAAAAATAATATTATGACATTAGAAATGAGACTTTAAACTAGTGACTTTAAACTAGTGACTTTAAACTAGTGACTAGTCACTAGTCACTAGTGACTACAGTCTAGGTGAAGTTGTGCCCAAATACATGGACTTCTATGGGGCTATGGGTTTTTTGGGCCCAATGACAGCGCCACAACAGGCCATTATATGAACTTTCAGGAAATCCCGATTTCCTTATGTCTGACTGCCCCCCTGGTCAGTTAACGCTCCCAGTAGGCCACAGAAGAACCCCAAATATTTGATCCCTGCAGGATTCCTTGGACCATGTCCCCATATACTGTAGGTCCAGTCTCATTTGTGGCAGACGGTATTTCTCCAAAACACACCGTTTGCTACTACTCAACTATTTTGTCCAAAACTCGCAAACTCGGTGCACAGTGTCTCTGGAGTCGTGCGATCCAAGATGCATATTTTTCAGATTCCCTTCCAATTGGCTATGGCAGCCTTCCAAAGACTGCGGAGCCCGGGTTAGGCATAGTGGTGGTGCGGGGTTGTTAGTGAGAGCGACAGCTGATGGCGGGGGGTGGGGGGGGGGGACTGCTGCCAGATATTGTGAGAGATATAAGCAGCCAGGTCTATGAAAACAAAACCAAAATAAGTGACTATATAGGCCATGTGAGCAACATATATGCAGCTGAAATTTGAAGATTGAAGATCCACAAGCTCACAACGTGTTGCGTAGATCATCTGCCATTTTCAAAAAGAAAAGGTGAAATATTATATATTTGATATTATAGGTCTAATTAGAAAACAAGAGGGATCAGATGGGGTGAGAGGTTGGGGTCTGCGGAGATATATATATACATTAATTTGCAAATGTTTGAGAACTTGTTTAAAACAATAATTGAAAACATTTGGAAGCAAGCCCCAAAAAAACGTCAACCCCCAATATTTGCAGTGCAAGCAACCTTACAGAAAAGGTTGCTTCTAATAAGCAGACGTGGAAACACTAGATAGGCCGGGTTGCTCTTTGTTGCTCTGGTGAAATGCAGATGGCCCGTTGCCAAGCACGAGGGCATACACAGAGGAACAACATTTACACCCGGCTGCCAGCCGCATGCACCTCTGCAATCCACCGTCCACCACGCCGTCACTTGAAAAGGAACAGTAATGCTACACTGCATTCACTCTCTGTTCTAACACACTAGTAGTAGTCCACATACACCCACCGTCCATCTGTGCTATAGAACCGCAACAACGACTACAGATCCCATTGCCTGTAATGGCCATTCAAAGAATATAAATAGAGAAAATTGTTGCTGTTAATTTAAATTTGGGCAAAGTGGACAAATTGGCTTAATGTCCGTGTGCAAGTACAGCGGCCATTTTGACACAGACACAGACACAGACACACACACACATACACACCACATCACCCATTTTCAATCAATATAGGCTAATTGGTCCTCACTAATACTGTTACATGACACACTTTCTGTCTGCTCTGTGTCTCAGAGGGCTGTGAACAGTTCAGAAACATGTCAACCATGGAATATTAATCAGAAGGTGGGTTTGGTAATTTCAAACAAGATTAAAACCTATTTAATTATATTTGTATTACTTGTTATTGCTGTAAGAATGGCTTCCATTTCCGCACATCAACCTTCCAGGAAAATAACGGCTGCAGTTTCTATTAGCTTGGAATCCCCATCGATGATGACAATCTGATTGGTTGAAACAGCTTTCTAGCTGTGCTTAAACCACGATAATGGCACAGATAATCAAAACAAAGAGTTCAGCCGTGCTTTTCTCTCAGAGCGCAGCAGACTCGGAGGCTAGGCTAGCTAGTTTCTTGGGACATTTGTGGTCGTAGTGGCTACATCCGTCATTGATTTTTTTTTAAATTTTCTGCGATTATCTTAGTTTTAAGGGTAACTGTTATCTTAGTTTTAAGGGTAACTGTTAAATATTACACTAGGGCGAGTTCTGAAAGGTATTGCAGAAGTGCATTAATGATGATAAAGAACACCCTCTTGTGTAATATTATTGCTTAATTAGAGAGGATCAATTATATTAAGATAAGATTGAAAATGGGTGAAGTTCTCCTAAGGTATACAGTGGGACTGATCGAGGATCTGATTCATGTGATTTGCTCTGGTACAGGCAGAGTAATGTATGCAATCTTAGAGTGAATGCACTCTGGTGAAACTGTCAAGCCGAGCACCAAGAATCTATATTGCTGCTGTAGGGTGGAAAGTGGAAACCGCAAAAATGTCCAAAAATGTTACATTTCAGAATTCAAATTATGAATTGAATTGCAAAAGTAGCAGATCTACAAGGTCAAAATGTGTCACTTCGCACCGCGTTTCGAGCTTGTAGATCTGCTGCGTTGATGCTTGTGTGTGACGCTGTAGTCTGATCAACTACGGCGTTATATTTACGGGGGGGGGGGGGGGGGGGGAGTTTGAATATGAACATAACGGGTTTCTGCCCGACAGTAACAAAATGCCAATTATGTAAATGTACAGGAATAATTGTATATACTTATAGGCTACTGTATACTAGCAGCTACCATAACTTATCCATTCCTGGCGCTTGCTGCAGGATCAAAATTCACATTGGGTCACCGAGTAGCAGAAAACCTTTTAGAATTCTGAATTTAACAACTTCACAACCCTTTATATGACCGGAGTACCCCAGGTCTCAATACTAGAGCCGCTCCTTTATTCATTCCCTCCAACTCTCGCCGAAAAGTAAAGTTGGAAAGTAAAGTTGAATTCATATGTTCCAATGCCAAGAAAAACAATGAAATAGGTCATCGCAATTATTTGTGTTTACTTGAATTTTGTCATGGTGACAGCCCTGAGTGTCTGTCGATTCACGGCCAAGAGAACCTGAGGGAACGCTGCCCTCAAAATACCCACAAACCACTTGATGTTTTTTGCACAACATGATGCCGTCCGTGGCTCAGGTGCCAAATCCCTCGACACTGGAGATTTTCCATTCTATCATTTTCATCCTGCTTCTGTTGTAAATGATTAAGCCTGTAGGCAGTGGTGGAAAGCAACCAAGTACATTTACTATAAAGTACTGTACTTAAGTACAATTTTGAGGTATTTACAACTTTCAGTACTTCTACATCTCAGGCAAATATTATACGTTTTACTCAACTACAACTACAGTATATGAAATCTTTGACGATTTGGATTATTATTACAAAAGACACATTAACCACTTCTGCCCTATATATATTTCGGCCTTTTGAAAATAGCAGATCTACAAGCTCACAATGAGTTGTGATGCGACGCATTGTGAGCTTTATAGATAAGCCATTTTGCATAATACAGGGTTGTGTTTATCAGACCAATCAATTTAACAGTTTTTTTTAATCGTTTTTTTTCTGGGTTGATTGATATTAACTAATTATAGATTTTTTTTTTTAATAAATAAATAAGAAAACTGCTTCACGATTATTCGATTAAGTCCCATGACTCCCATCATAATGTGGGTTATTGGTTCTAAATGTGAGTTTGGATATTATTTTGGGTTAATTGACCCTTCTTTAAGCCCCCACCCACTGCTTCTCACCCATTGAGATGCATGTTGAATGATGGGAATCATGGGATTTCTCCATATCAATCATTTCAGTGGCCAGAGCTTCAAAATGTCTTCTAAATCTAGTCAACAAAGCCTGCAGTAGCCTATTCACTAGAAAAATGTGCATGATATTATTTCAATGAACTAGAAATACGAGGCAATGTTAGAGGGAGAAACAGTATCCAACTCAAGCAACTTTAACGGCCAGAGTTCTCACGGTAAGACTACGGTGTATTATTGCCATCACCTGGGCAGGTGAGTCGTGGAACTTTCCCAACGTTAAGCTGTGTTGTGTTCAACAGCACAGCCATGCAAAATACCATTGACAGCTATGCAGTGACGGAAGCTTGCCCAGCTTAGAAACGGTTGCTAAACTATTTGGATTGGCATCGGACAATGGCTTTTGGGGTGGGCTTTAGCGAATGGTCCATTGCCCAGCCAACCCTAAGGTCTTAATAACACTGTTGGAGAGGAAGACGGAGGAGCGTTTGTGAGAACGGGTGACACAGCTGTGAGTCAACGACGGGCGAAAGAGTGAGGACGAGGACACCACGCTATGCAACACCACCTCTCACCCCAAACCCAAACCACACCTTCATCTTTGCATCTCCCCCAAGTTTCCACCTCCCCCACCGAGAGCCATATACTCTCCCACTTTCCACATGAATTTTCTCGCCTCTGATTGTGAGTTCCTAGTATTGCCCACCACCACCACCCCCACCTTCCAAATATGCATCCCATTTCTGACACATACCAACATGGCCACCGGCCTCAGCAGTCTGACACATACCAACATGGCCACTGGCCTCAGCAGTCAGCTGAACGCAGATCCGGTTTCCCTCCTTTAATACTCCTAACAAGCCTCTTCCCTCAGCGGCCAAGTGTCAATCCCCCTTCCAAAGTCACCCAAGAGGACTGCAGAGCGGTGTTTCTCAAACATTTTCCAACGTCAGGCCAGGGGATGCCCGAATTGATATCGTCACTGTCAGGCAGAAACCGTAGTTCACCTCCTCTAGTAGCTAGTCTTCATTTACCACAGTGGTTCCCAAATAGTACAGGCATTATATGGGAAAAAAGGGGTCAACCTCCAACTAATTGCAACAAAAACAAACTCAGCTGATTTTGTATCTTACATATGTCCTGAATAACATACAAAAAGTCCCCTGAAATTGTCTGAGGGGAAAGTGTTGAAAATGACCTGTACAGTATGGCCACCATAGACATCCAATATAAGGCAAATAATTTAAAAATGTCCTTTTGCTTTAAGTAGCATGTGACATGTCAAACTAGGGTGTTTTCACGATGCTGAGTCCATTCCAAGCATTAGTTTTGCATAAAAACACTCCTTGGGCTAATAACGGTCATAGCCGTCATCACAAATGTGATGAGGTCAGCACATTTGGGCAAGTGACTATGGCCGGTATTAGCCCAAGGACTGTTTTTATGCAAAACTAATGCTTGGAATGGACTCAGCATCGTGAAAACACCCTAGTTTGACATGTCACATGCTACTTAAAGCAAAAGGAAATCTTGAAATTATTTGCCTTATATTGGATGTCTATGGTGGCCATACTGTACAGGTCATTTTCAACCCTTTCCCCTCAGACAATTTCAGGGGACTTTTTGTATGTTATTCAGGACATATGTAAGATACAAAATCAGCTGAGTTTGTTTTTGTTGCAATTAGTTTGAGGTCAAATTACATTATTACTGGACTAAAACCTTTGCAGCTCTCAAGTTCAACCCAAAAGATAGGGTGGGTAGGCCATCTACTGGTCCCCAGGACTCCCAAGATACATTATGATCATCACTTCAATCCTATTAAAAAACATATATAGTGAACATTTTCTTTTTTTATTTCTTTGAATATTTGACAAATATTTTGTAAAAATAAATAAATAATAATAATAAACATTATGGTGGCGAAATTACATTAGTTTTTAGTTGATTTTAATTGATTTTATTTATTTAGTGTGGCGGGAATACATTTTATTCACACGGTGGGCAATACGACGGCCACGGCCCATAAGAATTGGTCCACGACTGCCACGAAAAAGAAAAGAAAAAGGTCCCGACCCATTGGTTGGGATTGGGAAGCAGGGATTTAGCAGACAGGAGATGCAAACCAGAACACACAACAGCAGCAGAGCTACAAGATGGATGCCTCGTTATGTTCACAGCCCTGGGTTTATTGTCATCATCTTCTGACACACGCTGTACACTCTGCACAGTATGGTGGACGATGAGTGCATGGCTATGGCATATACTGTATGCCATAGCCATGTGGCATACAGTATGTACTGTATGCACATATGGCATATACTGTATGCACACTATATGCTATGGCATATACTGTATGCTCAAAACAAGCTTGCAGATATGCTACTTTTGTTTGACACTGTAGGGTATTAGGGCATTCATTTACAAAAGAAACCGCCACAAAACGTTAAAATATAGAGATAAGGGGTTTCTGCCCGATAGCAACAATACATTTCCTTCCCTAGCACAAAATATTCTCAGATGGGGTCCGTGGGCCAAAACAATTTTGGGTTCCTTGACCCGAGAAGGTTTGAGCAACACTGTCAACTGACTGCTACAATGTGAAGGTCTATTTCGATTTGTTTGGTCACAGCTGACTGCCTTGATGGACAAGATGCCCACGGAGGTAATTAAAAGCAGACAGTGGAAAGGCCACAGACACTACAGCACCTAGGGGTGGACCAGTTAATCCAACTAATCCATCTGATCGATACTTTAAGCAGATGATAACGTTTTGGTCCCAATTTTGGGTATGTCAATATTGGATATTTTTGCAATAGCCAACAAAAATATGGATAAAGTGCGGTTAAAATGATTGTGATGTTCTTTTAACAAAACATTTTAAGAATAATAATCGGTTACTTTAACCACTTTAACCCTATTTTATGCCATGGATATTTAAAAATCACACCCCTGTGAACTGCGCGGTGTAATCCCACCCCCCCTCTCTCCCTCTCTCTCTCTCTCTCTGTCTCATTAGCAGGCAACAGTGCAGCACTCTCTCTGTTTCTGGCACAACAGCGCCCCTACTGGTACTAATAGTCATACTCGTGCTCATTAACGTCACACGGACACATAGGTGAAGGCATGAACACGGACATTGCTGTTCCTTGGAGTGGTTGCACCACTCAAAGAATAGCAGATGTGAGCTTGTAGATCGGCTATTTTTGAAACATTTTTAAAAACCATCAACCACCAAATGTATATCAAATAAAAATGAAATTGGGATAATTTAGTTTGAGAACCACTGCTCCATTCGACAACACACCACTCACGAATCTCACGATAGCCAGAAATGGATGGAAAAAGGGCTGTGTTCTGCCAACAAGCCTCTGCAGAGCAACAGCAGGAGAGACACAGATCAATTGCAAATAATAAATTATAATACAAAAATATGCACATCAACCATAATGTACATCCCATATACATATATCAACAATATTTTTTAAACACAGCTTTTTGGTTTATTTATTTACAAGAAAGTCGGTTATTGGTTCAAAATGACGGTTTTCGATAAATATTTTGAGATGAGTTGGCTTTACACCTTTGCAGAGGTTTACATGACTCACCCCATGATTCAACCTGTATGTAGGCTACTCAACGAACGCTACAGTAACGACTTCTCCCTTCTGGCTCCAAAACTATGGAATGCACTTCCCATTGCAATCAGAACTGTGCAGACTCACTCCCAATCTTCTGCCGCAGTCTGAAAACCCACCTCTTCAGACTACATCATGGCCCGTAGCACTTGCCCTAGCCCTGACGACCTTACAGTCATATGCAAAGGCCCAATTTATGTAACTTAGATAACATTTTATGTAGCCTTTTTTTCATGTAGGAATAGCACTATAAAGTATACATGCATAGTTTCATTATATATATTCCACTGTTACATTCTTATCTTACGTATGATTCATGATAACTAATTTTTATTGTATGAGATGTATTGCCATACTTTTTTGTTCTTGCTTAATGTATCGCTCTGGATTAAGAGCGTCTGCTAAATGCCTAAATTGTAAATTGACTAACGAGCACACATGTTGTTCGTCTCCCTTTATCCTACCATGACACAGAGAAAAATAAAGCATACTAACTATGTTAGTTCCATTGATCCAAGCCGCGACACAACCTATTGATAGATCATTGAAATAAACGTGCACAACGCCCGGCCCACGACACGGCATCTGAAGGGGGGGGGCTGCCAATGCTCAGGTCCAAAAAGGTTGAGGTCGTTGCAAGATGCACTTCCAGATCCTTTATAATCTGGGGCGTTAACATTGCAGGGAGAGATATCACAGGCTATGAAAGGGCATGCATCGATATCAGCGTGTTGACGAGGTATATAATAATCCCCAGCAGACTTCATTAGGTTGCTATGGTGGAATCTGGAATGTGTGAAATAGCGCCTTGCAAAAGATCCCCATTGTCCCCATGTCTTATTTTTTATTATTTTGATTCTCCATTTCAACTACAGGTGCCAACCGGAACATAGAACTTAGAAGAACCATGTGTCCAGATCCAGAAAGAACCTTTCAGACGTATAATTAAATGATGCTATAGTTTTTCTGTAAATGAATGCCCTACTTGATCATACTACACTAACTACAGTGTTACACGAAAGCATCATAATTAGCAGATCTATGAGCTGAAAACGCATCGCTTTCGCGACACAAATGAGAGTCCTGAAAAGTTTTGGAATTTGGACATATGAGGTTTCCACCGACCTGACAGAGACGATACTTCCAGGGGTCTCCCACGTTTTGTGCCCCTCTACATCAAAAATATTTCTCGGAAAATAACGGATCTACAAGCTCACAACGTGGCGGGTTGTGGCGTGTTTGCGAGCTGTGTAGATCTGCTATTTTCGTGGCGAATGTTCGCCTGTTCAGCCCAAAGAGGCTAGAGTTTAGAGGCCTCCAAGAAAAATGGTTCGTTGATTATTTTTGGTTCCTCAAAGAACTTTGCAAAAAAAGCAAAACAAAAAGGATTCTAGTGTCATATGAGAAACATGAACCATTTACTAAACCATCACCTAATAGCCCTTCAAAGAACCATTATGTTTCTGAGTAAGAGATTAACGACCTTATAGTTATTGTGTAACATCAACTCTTTAATTGGAGCTTGCAATTTAATACAGCGCCACATCCGTAATGACAGCTGTTATGTTGAGTAGTCCATCTATGCATACATAATAGGAGGGTATTGCAATGCAACGAGCAACCATGGTGTGTGTGTGTCCGTATTGAGGTCAAACATAACATGTAGCCATGAAAACATGGCTGGATTGTGCTATTAAAATTAAATAAAATTGTTGTTCTGTGCAACTCGGTTCTCAAAGTGTGGTTTACTCTGACTGTGTGGACCCCAAAATATTTGGCTATGTCATGCCACCCCCCTATGAAGGTTGGGCTGTGTGTGTGTGGGGGGGGGGGGGGGGGGGGTGACATAGAAATATTTTGGGGCACACAGCTGCAGATAGATCAGAACGTACACACACACACACACACACACACACACACACCTGAGGCAAAGCAGCTCAATTAACTAGTGTGTCACTCACACGCTGTGAGGGTAAGGCCACTGGAAACTCAATCGCCAACCAGTACAGTCCAGGGCCTAGCAAGCAGGCCCGGTGTTCAAAATACAACCACAAAGTGCACTAAATGTGTCGTGCAAACTAGCGGACCCTCACGGCCAGTCAGTGACAGTACAGCAGCCTACAGAGTAGCCTACTGTACAGTAGCCTACATACTACTGTGCAAGAGTACTACTGTACAGTAGCCTACAGCCTACTGTGCAAGAGTACTGTGCAGTAGCCTACGGTAGGCTACACGGTACTATACAGTAGTAGGCTATACAGAAATGTACAAGAAATCAAGAATACTACTGTAGTGTACAGTAGTAGGTTACAGAGTAGGCCTACTGCACAGTAAAGCTACAGAGTACTAGTCTACTGTACAGTAGGCTACAGAGTACTGTACAGTATGCTACAGCAGTGGGGGGGGGTAAACCAAAAATAATACACAGTGTACTCAGCATCCAATATGAGGATTGACAATTGACATAATTATCAACACTTGAACACCCGATCTACAGTACATGCTCTGAGACTGAACAGCTCCTATAGATGTGTCTATTGGCTAACAATTTGGTGTATGATGGGGGGGGGGGGCGACTAAGTACCAGTGCCAATCCCGGGGGGGGGGGGGGGGGGTTGCGTGTGTGTGTGTGTGTGTGTGTGTGTGTGTGTGCAGTGTGCACGCGCGGCATCCTACCTTGCTTTTGATGTTGCAGTGGCAGCACACGGTCCACATGTACTTGAGGGTCCTCCAGAGCAGTATGATGAAGAGACCCCCGAAGAACGTCACCATGGAGGACGCGAGGAAAGCCCACCACATGCGCTGCCCATTGTTGTCGCAGGGCACCTCGGACGAGAAGGGGATGACCACGTCTTCCATCTTAGACATGAAGATCGCGGGCGGAGGGGGGTCCACCAGGAGCGGCTGGGACTGGGACTGGGGCGGCGGGTTCACGTTATTATCGACAGTGTACTGCTGGGTCCTCATAGAGCCAGGTCCAGGGCTGCTGCTGCCAGTGCCATGGTCGCGGGTGCAGGTGGTCGGCTAGCATGGAGACACGGACACTGCATGGAGGAGCTGCTGATGCGCGCACAGCCCGCGGTGCCAGCGACCCCAGCCCCACCACCAACCACCAGACATGTTATGTTGTGTTGTTTAATATGTTATATGCTTGGAAAATAATAAAATAAATTAAAAAAATAAATTAAATATTCGCTTGTCGAATTGGCCTTGCTTCTTCTTCTTCCTTCACACGTAGCCTACCCCCTTCTTCTCTTCTATAATGTTAGTCCCCCATTATTATTATTATTATTATCCTTTTATGTCAGTGACAGACTCAAGTCTATAATGGAACGCTTCTTCCACCAGCCGTGTCGGTGTCACAGCCTGGCTGCTGGCAGCAGAACGCCGCACAGCACCACCACAACCGCCGCCGCGCCACGAAGCCACGGTCCACAGTAGAAACGGCTTGGAGACGACAGGCATTTAAATCCGCAACAATATGACGAGCCCGACCCAACGCACGCACGGCACGAACGTCGAAGAAGGAGTTGTTTTTATTCTGAAGGCTGTCCAGACGATTCTTCTGTCATGAGGAGGAGGAGGAGGAGGCCGAGTGCCATGGTTGGTTGTGGTGGAAAAACACACCATGCAGCGGCGTCTTGGGTTTCCTGCAGCCGTAACGCGGCTGCCAATAATTATGTCCTGATTAAAGGGAAATGAAAGTAAAAAACTATAACAGGAGTGTAGCTCCTGTTCTTGTGACTGAGCGCTCCTCCGTCCTCCTCCTCTCTACTAGCCGTCTTCCATGGAAGAGGAGAGGGGAGGGAGGGAAGGAGGGAGGGGGTATACCCTGCCTAGGCTGCCGATGATATACACACCACTGGCGACGCGGCGGAGAGAGAATCGATTTCACTTTTTCTTTTTCGGCGTCAAACTAATCGATAATAAAAGCCTTGGGACGGCTTAAAAACCGGGTTGTTTTTCATTGAAAACGAAGAGGAGGAGCGATATAGAAATTTTATAATTTCAACAAGTCTGCCGAATATAGGCTAATGTTGTGTTGTCCGTGTCCACTGCAGTGCGTCGCTCGTCGCCCACATAATAATAACCTTGCCGGGCGCGTGCGTGCGTGGTTCTTCTTTTCGTCGATATTTATTGTTGTTGTGTTGTGTCCAATTCAAATTTGTATGTCTCTAGTGCTGCGTAAAAATGAAGCGGCGTGCTGCCGTGTTTGTGTGCCCCCGTTCCGTTCCCTCGGTGCGTCTGCAGAGACGACAGGCTCGTGTTTGTAGCAGCCAGCTGATAGCGCCTGTCAGAGAGCCGCTCGATCGGCGCGCACACACACACACACACGCACGCGCACTCGCGGGGGGGGGGGGGGGGCATGTAAAGCAGTAGGTAGGGTTCGCAAAGTGAGGCCCAGGTATACATACATACTGTATATATCATACATACACAGATACCGGTATATATATATATATATATATATATATATACACACATATATGTATATATACACATATATACTACAGTATGTACATGTATACTGTGTGTGTGTACATGTGTGTGTGTGTGTGTGTGTGTGTGTGTGTGTGTGTGTGTGTGTGTGTGTGTGTGTGTGTGTGTGTGTGTGCTACAGCATGTTTACCTATAATGTCATGCAAAGCAAATTGGGACGCCTGGTTGAAAGTGGTTTGGAGGTGGGGGGGGGGGGGGGTCAGGGCTGGGGGGTGTTGAAATGCAACGAGGTTTAGAACCACTGTATTCAAGTAGTACAGTGTAAGCTGGAGTATGAGGGTGTCTCTTGCTTAGGGCCCTGAATAGCACTGACCCCATACAGCCCAGAGCAGCAGCAGTGGCGGCATGGCAGGTGCACGCAGCCATCTGCCACTAGGCTCCGAGACCGAGACCCCTTCTTGGAGGTCACCGGGCAATAAATGTGTCAATAACCCTCCCTGGTTTCCTCTGGAATTACTCTATTACTGTAAATTCCCCCACTTCAGTTGGGACAAATTACACAACGTCATTGAGTTCTGAGGTGAGTTTTACAGGAGGCATGACAATTAACCATGCACTTAAAGCCCTATATAGGGCGTCTAACAGTGGCGGCCATTTTTGTGGTTCCACGGTCAGATAGAAATCCCATTCATTTTTCTGTTGAGATTTCCTGTGTGGGAGTTTCTTCTTTATCATGACGTCAGGCACTTGGCTGTCCTTCTCCTACACACCTGTCGCCTGTAGGTGGGTACCTGCCACCTTGCTTTCCATTGACAAAAATATTAGGCTAGGAAAAAAAAAAAGTATAATTACTATTCTTTTCACCCGACGGGGGAGTTTCCCCAGTAGGACGGAACGTTATTCCAACCAGTTCCTTTCCCCTCCATCAGGCTGGGGGTGGCAGTTTAGATACTACATGTTTTTTGTGAGGGTACCTACCCTAGTTCTCAAATATTTCTTGACACACAATCAAGTGTTTTATGGTTATGATTCATCAGGAACCTGGATGGCTTGATTCCAGACTTTAAATATTTGATATAAATATTTTAGGAAGACTATGGGAAAATGCCAAATGGTGGTGGGTTTGCGTAAGGACACACTGTTTGGCCAGTGCACTTATGCAAGGATGCACTGTGATAGGCCACTGCCAAGCTCACTTCGAAACGTTCGACACGATAATTAACTCGCTTGCTCAGTGGTATCTCCCAGTGGTAGCTCAAGTTGGGATGGCGCCCCTCCGTTGCGGTCTAAAACTGCACTTTATCCCTTATTACTAGTAGGAAGGGGGCGTGACCATTTACACAAACCCACCACCATTTCCATGCTCGCCATTACTGAGGTGTACACCTGTCCTACAGGGCACTAAGGCCCAGGCCACAAGCTATTATTATTTTGTACGTTTGGGCCTTTCAGCCACACGCAAACGGCGTTTTCGGCCACTCAAACTGGAGGTATTTGGAAACTGATAAATAAGTGAAGATTTTAGAAAATATCCGTATCAGTGGAGCTGTGTAGTCATGCGAAACGGAGCTTTTGAGAAACGATGATGTCACCGCTTATTAGTGCATATAATTTTTACTATAATTAGGTGAGAAATGCAGCTTGTGCCTGCATGGAATACACGGATAACAATCTGATTGTTCATGTTTACTGTTAACTTTAAAATGTATCATTATGTTGCATCAACTGCAGTAAGCAAAGGCTCTGCTCTGCTGCATCCAATAATAAATATATCAGATTACTAGTCCAGTGCGGACTGGTGATTTAATTTGTATTGGTGCCGAGTGCGAAGCTTGAACAATAGGTTAATTGCGGACCGCTACAGATAAACTGTGGATATTAACCTACCAATAAGGACCCAGAGAGAGAGAGAGAGAGAGAAAGCCACAAGGGTTTCTCTTAGACAAAGTTTGTTGACTCATGTGAAAATGATCCTTCTGCTATAAGACCTTTTGTTCTCAACTCAAAGACAGTCCTTATTTACCATAGTACACCTGAACCAAAAGGCCTATTGTCTAGGGACTTATGAAGCTCGCTTCCCTGCGGTAAACCTACAAACCTAGAATCTTCGGATGACAATTTGGCTAGAGACTTCTGTCTTTTTCACTGAGTAACCGTTTCACATTTAACTTAAGGAATGACTCTTAAGTCTTAATAATCTTCTGTCATTATAGAATAATGAGAAACGTTATGAAACTGAAGTGAGTGCATTTTGTACCAATTAAAATGTACTATAAGACAGGGTATTTTCATGAGTCACATAAATGCTGAGATTCTGAGAATATTATCACGTGCATCCTTCTTTCATACACTCCGGTCTGAGACGACACACATCAGGGATTTTAAACGACACCTACTCCCATTTTGTCAAGATTAAAAGTAACAATACCACAGTAACCCCTAACCCTATAACAAAAGTGCTGTGTTCAAAAGTGTATTGAAGTTAAAAGTAGCCTATAGAAAAGCATTAGCGTAAAAATATCGTTTATGTTTATTGATTTTGTCTCCATATTTAAACTTTGTCCCCCGTAACACCCTATTTGATCATACTAACTACAGTGTCACACATAAACATAAGTATCAAAATTAGCAGATGTATCTGGCTTGTAGATCTGCTACTTTTGCCATTTTTGAATTAGAAATAAGTAACTGTTTTGGACAGGTTTCCACCCGACAGAGACGGTATAGCCTACTTACAGTAACAAAATGAATTATTATTATGAAGAATGTGCACCAACCGTGGGTCCGACCGACTCAAGGCCGGGCACCCTGTGGTGTGGGGGTGTGTCGAATATGAAGTTGGTGGGGCGAACGGTACTCGAGTTACGTGGATTACAGACGTACACACAGAGACTTGGTGCATTTATAGATAGATGTGTCACTCATATGTTATACGTGTAGGCTATTCCAAAATAGCCGATCTACAAGCTTACAAGGCATCGCAATGTGACACAGGCCTAGTGAGCTTTCCATGCCATGGAAAAGCATGGTAAAGCATTCAGGAGAATTGCTTTTTTTCCGAAGTCTCCTGAACTTGAGCACCCCCTCACCAACCTTAATCCGGTCGTTTTAACGCACCCCTCACCAACCTTAATCCGGTCGTCTTAACGCACCCCTCACCAACCTTATGTCTAACCAATGACTAGTCTAAACTAAGTATGCACCCCGCTATTTGCTATTTTTGTCCAAAAGTGCCCTCTTACGGGATTTCAGCCCCTGGGTCTCTAACACTCTCTGCACGTCCCTGCCTTGAATATTGAGTTGTCTCTTGATACTTGAGTTGTACTCATATAGCCTACTACAGCACTGGTTCCCATACACTGGGTCGGGACAATTTACAATTTAGGCATTTAGCAGACGCTCTTAATCCAGAGCGATTTACATTAAGCAAGAACAAAAAGCATGGGAAACATGCATAAGCTAAGAAAGTAACAGTGGAATATCTATATTATGAGACTATACATATAAACTATATGTATACTACTATGCTATACATTATGTACTATGGCGTGCTATGACTATATACAATGCAATTATAGTGCTGTCTACATAACATGCTATAAGTCTGTATCAAATGCTATCTAAGTCTACAGAAATGCTATCTAAGGGGGTAGGGTAAGTGCTATGGGCCATGATGGAGTCTGAAAAGGTGGGTTTTCAGACTACGGCGGAAGATTGGGAGTGATGCTGCAGTTCTGACTGCGATGGGAAGTGCATTCCACAGTTTTGGAGCCAGAAGGGAGAAGAGTTTGGGACGTGTGGAGCGTTGTCCCGGCGTTTTTAGTGAGGGTACTTCCAGCTTCCCTGCGTTGGCTGATCTGAGTGCGCGGGAGGGTTTGTAGGGTTCAATCATACTTGCAAGATATGGGGGAGCCATACCTTTGGTTGCTTTCAATGCCAGCATCAGAGTTTTGTATTCTGTGCGGGCAGCGACCGGGAGCCAGTGGAGGGAGCGGAGCAGGGGGGAGACATGTGAGAACTTTGGCTGGTTGAAGACCAAGCGAGCTGCAGCATTTTGGATCAGCTGGAGAGGCTTAAGTGCACATGCTGGTAGGCCAGTAAGGAGGGACCCATTTGACCCATTTGATCGGCTATTTTCACTAGTTTGGGTTCCCGGGAGAATGTCTAATTCCTGTTTTGGAAAAGGAAGGGATGTCCGCACACCGTTTCTCTGCTCCCAGGAAAATTATTTATTGAAACAACGTGTAACACCTGTGTCGTATAGGTAGGTAGTGTAGAACAGTTACCAAATTACAATGAAGGGTTAGACGTTGGACTAGTTAGGTTCGTCTACTGGAGCCAGAGGGGTAAATAATGAGACCAGATGCAAGTCACTGAGTTGGTCGGCTCAAATATTTTATATAAATTGAAATAGGGAAAAACAAAAATAAAACATTACGCACATACAGTATGGCAGTAAACAATAAATAAAATAGGTACCTTGGTATCAATAGATGAATCTTAGGTTTTTAAACCTCAGGGTTTTTTTTAATCTGTGGGTGCACCCAACTACACTGACTGATTGACAGTATTGAAACCAGCTCATTTAGTATTAATCCAAATTTCACAAACAATTGCTCTTTGAATTTAAATCCAAAAACAAACACTTCACATGTACAATAACCCAGACAATGAATCAAAACACAGTGCTGCTTTAGATGACTCAATGTTGCTCCTCACAACAGCCTAAAGTCATTAATGCTGTGTTTTGTTGCACACAACTGACGTTATTATTCTATATTTTCTTTAACAGAAGTTTAGCTTGTCACTCTGTCTGCAGCTCTCCTCTCTGTTCTCACTCTAGCTGTGCTCTCTCCCATTGATTAGGAGTCGTTTCACCTGCTGTCCCTGGACTCAGACAAGTTTGGGCAGTGTGTCAACTAATTAGGATGAACTGATCTGAGGGCGTTTTCTGTGTTTAGTGTTAGTGTAATGAGGGATATTAATTAATTGTCACTTTTTAGCAGTTATTTATTTATTCATATAGAAGAATGATTTAGACCATTTTAATCCATTGTATTTATCTATTTATTGTTAAGGGTTATTTAGCCCATTTCATTTTTAACCCACTTTCTGGGTTACATCCAGGTACATCAGGTATGACATACCTGACGAAGACCCACAAGGGTCGAAACGTTGTTTCAATAAAGAATTTTCCAGGGAGCAGAGAAACAGTGTGCGGACATCCCTTCCTTTGTCATTGTACATATATTTTTGACCAGCACCTGTAGAATTTCTGGAGATGTGCGTGCTTCCTGTTGGATCCTATCTCTAATTCCTGTTTTGGATCACTGTCCTCAACCAGACAGTGGCCATGCGGTTAGAGTGTTCGCCCTGAAACTGGGAGGTCAGGGTTCGATCCCCGGCCGGGTCATACCAACACCATCAATGGGTTGGATTGGGGGTCAAATCAACTAATGATTCCCGAGCGTGGCGCACGCTGCAGTTCATCACTCCAAGAGATGGGTCAAATGCGGAGAACAAATTTCACTGCGGTAATGTTTGTGACTAATCGTATGACTTTGACTTTGCTAAAACGTTTATGAACCACTGGCCTACTGTACTTAAGTACAATCATGTACTGTACGTAAAGGAGTAGTTCATGCAAAAAAAGACTCATTTTCTATCAATTAGCCTACATGAAGTCTTGAATTCATTTTTTTTTTTATCGCATTCCTGATCCAATAATTTGATTACCGGCTCATTGGTCATTGGGTCGCGCCTCAGAAAAGCGCGCACCCTGATTGGATCTCATCGATCTGTCCGTCACCCCCGGCCCCTCCTCTCCCCCCTAGTGCAGCGCTACGTCACATCATTTAGAGCGACGCCCACCCGGAAGGGTTGACTCCCACTTTTAGACTGGTTCAGCCCACGGCTTTTTCCAGGCTTTCATCTTTCGCGCAGACGAAATGAAAGCCTGGGTATCGAGGCTAGTTGGAGACTGATCAAATGCCCTTTACCAACTCGCTCGGGGCGTACATCCAGCGTATCAGCCTGGTATAACTAAACTAAAGTAACCTAAGTAAATTATACGGTTAAACCCAACCTTACTCCTAACCTTAACCTTCGTAAGACGGTGCCGAAACCTAACCCTATTCCTAAACTTAACCCCAGTAAAACTATACCTAAACACTGAACTTATTTCTAACCTTATTCTCAGTAAAAAATAAAATACAGAATAAAAGAACCGGCGCACCGAGCTGTAAGGATTACACCACTGCTAACAACTTTTGGCTGAATCGCAGAGTTATGACAGCAGATCTTGTGCTCAGATCATTTGAAAAGCAAACATGCATGGAGAGTTTTAAGGTGCTAAGAAGATATACGACTGAGGTGAAGTCCAAGCTAGTAATTTACTCTCCAAGGAATAGTTTGCCTCTTCAAAAATAGCTGCTGTAGCAGTAAATCTTCAGGTCTTTCATGTCAAGGACAAGGACCTCCAAATTAATAGGCCTTTGGCCGTGGTGGACCTCCGCAACAGAACATTTATGTTCAAATAATTCTGCTTTATTGTTATATATCTTTTAAGATATTTGTTTTTGTAGATCTACATAAAAAAAAAAAATAGGGTTAAAAAGGGTTAAACTGATTGTTATGCTATGCTAACTACATTTTGCCAGGGGAACCCCCTCAAGGACCCCAGGGTGTCCCCGGACACCACTTTGATATGCCATCAGGCATCAGAAGCATTTCTGACTTGACACCACTGTACACGCCTGTGCCTTTAATTGTACATATCACAAAGGTTTTCAACGCGACACAATGTGAGCTTGTAGATCGGTAAGTATAAAGCATGGCTTAATTGGTTAATGTATGTTTTGTAACAAAGTCACTTGATTTTGTTTCTAATAATTGTAGTGGAGTACAGTAAAATATTTGCTGTATATCACTGACAGTATACGTTTAATGTTGCAGCCCGACTTACACCATAAGAAAAGTATCCTAAAAGTATCTCAAAAGTACCTGAAAAGTAAAAGTACCTGAAGATTGTACTTAACTCAAGTATACTGTATATGTACTTGGTTACTTTCCACCACTGCCTGACCAGTGATAAGCATTGCTAGCTTGTCCTCCTGCTGGTCAAATGAGGAACTGTCACAGTCCAGGTAGATTATGGCTTGGTCATTTCCTTTCCCCCTCCATGCCAAGGACCCCTTAGCTGAGAGAGAGATGAAGCAGGGACCCCCCCACCCACTACATATTGTATACAATTGTATTGCAGATTTAACTTTTTCATAGATAGCTTCATAGACTTGTTTGAGAGCACTGTCATCACTTAACCCCTCAATGAAACATGACCATTCATGGCGCTGTTCCCGGCCTGCTCTTTCCCCCCTTCTACTACACCAAACCTCCAAATACGTTGTTTCTAAGTTCCTATTACAAAAAGACTTGATGGCCCCCCTCTAGTAATGTTCATGTGAATTCACAGACATTCAAATGTTAAGAGAGGACAGAAAGAAAGACGAGAGAAAGAGGGAGAGAGAGAGAGAGATTACAACAAGCTAAACAACAGTGGCCGCAGTAAAACATAATTTATTATTATAAACTAGAAATGCACTCTGTCGAGGTGCCAACTTGTGCCTTGCACAAGCAGAACGCGCAAGTACTGCTACTAACTAATGTCTATTACAACTGCTGTTCTAAATCTTTGACCCGTTAATAGCCTGCATGGGGTCGTCCACCTATGCTTTCTATGGCATAGACAGCTCCCGGCAGGATCCGCCGGGAGAATCTAGACGCAGCTGCACGACATGAGACTAATTAATTAGAGCGACAGAGAGAGAGAGAGGAGCGTGTGTGTGTGTATACGTGTGTGCGTCAATGTGACAATGGTGCAGATGATCAGAAATCAGCAGAGAGTGATCAACGTTTGCGCTACTGTATGCCGAATTGAAGTGGACTCAGACCAGGGGGGCAGTCAGCCAGATATTTCGTGAAGCCTCATTTGAAATCGGTAGTTCATATAATGGCCTGTTGTGGCGCTGGACTGGACCCAAAAAGCTCCATAGCTCCATAGAGGCCCATGTATTTTGGCCCAACTTCACCTAGACTGTATTACCTTAATAAACATGGTCATGAATACTTTCTTCTTCCAGTCACTAGTTTAAAGTCTCATTTCTAATGTCATAATATTCTTTTAGAGAGTCTACTCCTCCCACTCGAGTCAAAATAAAAACCAACGGAGAAGAAGGGGGGAAGTCCCGCCTCGTTGTCTGGGCAGCCAATGGCCAGCTGGTACCAAACGGATCTAGAAAGATGGCGACTTACAGTGCAGGAATAACAGGCTTCATTTTACGTCCATGTTAAACCCGGGGAACGCTTTGTCCATATTTTTTACAGTCTATGACTCGGACCCAGACTTTTTTTTGTCTCCCTGGAAATAAAAACGTCTCGGTTTCCGAGGCTAACCCGTTATTGACTTTATACCAACCTTGATTATACCAACCTTAGTTACATCCCTGATTGGCCGACGGACAACACAGACATACGCAGCAGAGTACAGTACTTGCACACTCTGCTTGCACAAGTAACTAGAAAACACTGTTCCTGTCTTCCTGAAGAAACAGTGTGGGCTCGACTCTACTCGATTATGATGTAGGCTATTGACCTACATGGCCCGCTTCCCTCTGTCTTCCTACTGGTTGACCCACATGACGTCACAGTCCAGAGGGCAAACTGCTCCGGGAATAATTACGATAACACTAGTGGACTAGGCACGTAGTGCATAGAAAAGCGCTATAAAAACACAATCCATTATAGGGTTTTGTTCTGGTGCTAACAGAAGGCAAGATAAATGAACATCGCTATGGTGCTGGTAACTCCAGCATGAACTGGACAGCCGTCAAAATCCAGCCGTCTGCTGTCCAGCCTCTCCCACCCCTCACTGGGGAAAATTCTGGGAGGAAAACAGAAACCGGGTGAGTCTTCTTGTATTCCTCACAGCTATGCATGCTACTGGACACATCTTACTGCTGGCTCTTACTGATTGGCTGGATGTCCAGAGCTCCAGGCTCTCTCCTTCCTCCAAATTCCTCAACCCAGCTGACATATTATGGGTCCTCTGGCCAGTGATGTCACAGCCACCCACCCCCACCCCACCGCTGGGTTCACTGAGGCGAGAACACCCAATGCCCCGAAACATCAAAACATGGCCCACAACATAACTATCATGTTGCATGTGCTTCTGAGGACTCACTATAGTCACTGCTGCTACATGCTGTGAGCTTGTAGATCGGATATTTTCAAATACAGTAGCAGATGTATATTTTAGTAGGGTTATGGTGGATTAAACCGATTTTGCTATATATGTTTATGTAACCGTTTTCAAATACCCAAAACAGCAAAAGTTGCAGATCTACCAGCTCTAAACGAAGCTTGCGTGGATATGCTACTTTTGATGCTGTAGTGTGATCAAGTAGGCCGTTAATTTACAGCAGAAAAAACCCACAAAAGATCAAATATGGAGATAAGAGGTTACTGTCCCGACACAGATATAAAAATGCATTTCTACGACTATACGCTCACAGTGTCCTTCCCGTCTCCTCCTTGGCCGGTTTTAGAAAGTGGTGGGCTCTAGCAAGGCCCCCCGCCGGGGTGTGTGTTTCAACACAGCTGCTGACAGCTCATCTGAAACCCGAGAAGACGGCAGTCTGACAGCCACAGATCTTTGTAGTCAAAGTACGACGTGGCCTTTCTCCTTTCGTTTAAGTCAGAGACTATCGTCATCATATTAGGCACGGCTTCACTTCCGTTTTTTTCTATTTTACTTGGGTTTTGCTTTTTATTAGCAACTTCATAGTGCAGGAGCCTGCAAGAACACATTTTAAACTTCAGAAATAGGACATTCTGCACACATACCTTTAATTTCTTGTACTTTAGTATTGTATAGTGTCACTACTTTTCTACTTGAGTACAAGACTTTTACTTAACCCCATATTTCTCTATTCTGGTCTTGCTACTTTTAACCCTTTAAAACCAGGAATTGTTTATTTTTTATGTTGGCTATACAAGCTCACAGCACGCCACTTTGTAGGGTACATCTGCTATTGTAGCTACATCTGCTACAAATCTTGAAAGCGCTAATAATTTTTGAATTATGAAACAGTTTGAAAGAACTACTGATTTCAAAGGCGTTTGTAGAATCGAACCTCAGGTCTTTAAAAAAAAACCTAACAAATGTGCAGTACAAAGTTCCACCGCTGAAAAATGTCCAAAGGGCCTGTGGGAACTACCACCTGACGGGCCTCATGTCATAAGCCCATGATCTGTCAGCACAGGGAGCAGCCAGTTAAGTTCCGCTGGGACTTTAGGGGGCTAGCTGAAGGAACTATAGCTCTCGCCCCATACCAACAGCTGGCCCTTTGCAGGGGGATAATCAATCCCTCTAGATCCTATTGCTGAGCCAGCGATAAACAGCAGCGATGATATACAGTGACATGTATGCAGCATGTGCCCGTCCGCCCGCGGTCACTCCCTGCCGCCGTGTGACTGCATGTGTCCCTCTTTGGGACTATGATTGTTACTACCGGACCCGTTTAGACTCCCAGCTGGCCGAGGTGTAGGGCGGCAGCCATATGCATAGCCGAATAGAATAGATCTGCTATTTTTGAATAGCCATTGGTTGGGTTTCCCAAACGCATATGGTGTAAGACTTGTAGTGCTGCACATGCTCAGTTGCTCCTCTAGGCCGCACACAGAAGCCTGTGAACATAGATGTGCCACGCAATGAGGCCTGGTATGCAGGCCTCAGGTCTACCATTCTGAAATTTAATTTAATAATATTTGGACTGCTGGACAGCTGACAGTAGGCTCTCTTTACTCTTAAATAAATATATATATATCCATCCATCCATTTTCAACCGCTTATCCGTAGTCAGGTCGCGGGGGCAACAGCTCCACCAGAGTGCTCCAGACTTCCCTCTCCAGAGCAACATTAGTGACTTCCTCCTGGGGGATTCCGAGACATTCCAAGGCCAGTGAGTTTCCTCCAACTGCGCCTTGGTCTGCCCCGGGGTCTCCTCCCAGTGGGACGTGCATCGAGGACCTCCCTAGGGAGGCGCCCGAGAGGCATCCTGACCAGATGCCCAAACCACCTCAGCTGGCTCCTTTCCAGGCGAAGGAATCTCTAAGGGAGATGCCAGCCACCCGTTGAAGAAACTCATTCTGGCCGCTTGTATTCGCAACCTTATTCTTTCGGTCATGACCCACACTTCATGACCATAGGTGATAGTAGGAACGAAGATTGCTTGGTAGATGGAGAGCTTTGCCTTCTGGCTCAACTCTCTTTTCGTCACAACAGTGCGGTACAGCGACTGCAATACCGCCCCTGCCGCTCCGATTCTCCGGCTGATCTCCTTCTCCGTCCTCCCCTCACTCGTGAACAAGACCCCGAGATACTTGAACTCCTTCACCTGGGGTAATGCCTCATTCCCTACCCGGACTGCACAATCCACCGGTTTCCTGCTGAGAACCATGGCCTCAGATTTGGAGACGCTCAAAAATAGCAGATCAAGTGCCGCGCTACGAGCTTGTAGATCTGCTATTTTTCAATAGCTAAAGTATAACATAATGCTTAAAACACCAAGAGGGGTTCCCACCCAAAATGGGTAAAAGGTGAAAGGGGGAATGCAAGCTTCAAACATTTGAACACAGTATATGTAATTTCCTGTATATTGGTGCATTTTAACAGGGTGTTTGATACTTTGGTCAGGTTTAACAATAGCATAAAGGAAAGTTATGGGTATATATTTTGTATTTTCATATTACAAACCAAATAAATCTGGAGAGTTTCAGGATAAATTTCAAATCAGGGAGCCAAGGAGGACAGGGTTGACAGGTACAGTATGAGTTATGGGGTGTAAAAATGTCTTAAAATTGTCACAGATGCCAATAAAACATACACTTTAATCTGAATGTTTTGGAGAAGTTCGCAAAAGGGATCCCGGTCATGGGGCACACCACACATACTGTATAACATCTCTGCGGTCGTTTCTGAGTGGGAGCACTGTACAAACAACGTCAAAGATTCAAAGGTCCATGCCTCAATCTTTTTTTAAAGCTATATATCTGAATGAATCGTGTCTATACTTTTGTCAATTCAGCTTAAAAGCTGCTCATCTCTCTCCTCTGCACCGTTGATGCTGTCAGACATCGTCTGCCTGTCTCATCTCTGCTCACAGAAATTGATGGCTGTCTTCATTCACTGTAATTTATTTTCTTTTTCTGCAGCTTTCAGGCAGAAAGGATATAATATGGCCTGTTATCCCGTGAACAGCCCCGAAGGACACCCTGGATTTTCAATCAGTAAAATGATTCCCACCCATGTTATGGGCCGGAGCCGTGAGTGGGCCCCAAATAATTGGGGCCACTTGAAATGAAAATATTTTACACACACACACACACACACACGCACACGCACGCATGAGAATCATGACGACCTTCTGCTGGTTGAAGTTGCAGGGGAGGGGAGACTGCCAGAGATCCGGTCTGTCTAGTATCCTGCCCAATGTCAATCCCCAGAGCACAGATTTGGGGTTTACTCCCGTAGCCATACACCCACACGGGCGTACACACATGGCAGTGGGGCAGTGGTTGATGGGGTGCCAGGGCCTGCACACCCCACCTCTATAAGGACCACTGCTGCTCCGAGATCCCCTATATTGGTTTATCCTGGTCTCATGAGATGCCAGTTACCATGCGTTGCCACAATAGGAGTCTTGGTGAAGGAGAGGCTTTTTACTGACCTCGGAATACTTAAGTACCCGGCTTCCTTCACCCGCCGCGGGGACTACGGGAGGAGGGTCACATGCATCCCTACGTGCAACGTCTCTCTAGCATGCTGCACTAGACGCATCACTACACCCTGCGAGCAGAACGACGCGCGCGCACACACACACACACACACGATCTAGAAACATTCAAAGTTCAAACCTTTGACATATACAGTACATGGTTGGAGGCCCAAAAGAGCAAGTTAATGAAAAGAATGAGCTCTGCTGCATGTTGGTACTGATAATTGCACTCCACACAGACAATCTATAAGTAGACTTTTAAGTGTTTAGCAATTCAATTCTTTAGAGTATTTCTATTCGGCTCTCGTCATCAGTGTTTCATCAGAAGAGGATAATCAAAGCTGTCCCAAAAAGAAAATAATTGGGTCTTCTAAGAGACAGCCTTTTCTCCACTTCTGAAATCTCGGGAGGAAAGGCAATTAATAAATCGTCTGTCAGGTGATTCCTTTTCAGGACTCAAAAAGAGTAAAAGTAGCAGATCGACACGCTGAAAAAGCAGTGCGAAAGCTTGCAGATCTGCTACTTTTGATGTTTTTGTGTGACGCTGCAGTATGATCAAGTCATAATCTGTATGCTTCCAAGATCATCGGACTTCCTACAACCACACTTTCTGATATGCGCCAATAAGGCCATCACACGGTTAGCACTTTCAATATCAAATGACAGTTTTAGACGGTAGGAGTTTTGTCCCCTCAGCCATCTCAGCATTAAACAAAACTACCCCACCGATAGGCTGGTTCTGTGTATACAGTGGGGACTACATGTTTTTATCTTGGTGTTGTGCTATATGTGTTTTGATGTGGGTGTTCCGGCAAGCTTTCCCGCGTCCAAAACGGTCGAGAAATGACAGTTACCGCGTTGCAGCTTTCCGGCACCGCTCAAAAAGACAATATAGAAATAAGAGACTCCAGCCTGAGTCAGTCCATGTTGTGATAGAGAAAATGAGTTTTATTCTCATGTTAATGTCTCTTAAAACATACAAATCACATTATTTTGTTCATAAAGAAAAGAAAAAAATTGCAATCAGTACCTGGCGTCGAGTGTTTCTCTTAACATTGCATCCCTCTCATTTTTATAACATAAGCTACCTACTCACTAAGTTTTTTTGCGTGTGTAGTAGTAGTAAAACTCAAGGACTGATTTACCTCTGAAAAATGTGCAAGAAGAAAATCCCTTTTTCCAACAATAATTCATATGAGGAATCTTATTTTATTTTTCTCCAATGAAGAACAAAAGGCCATGAATGAAATGTAAGGAACTGATGTGAAATGTGTGTGTGTGTATATATATATATATATATATGTGTGTGTGTGTGTGTGTGTGTGTGTGTGTGTGTGTGTGTGTGTGTGTGTGTGTGTGTGTGTGTGTGTGTGTGTGTGTGTGTGTGTGTGTGTGTGTGTGTGTGTGTGTGAATTAGTTACAGTAGAAATTATAGTACCTATTCATAGTCTACCTAGCAACAGTAATAGGTTTACGGTTCACAAATAAACAAGTGCAAAACAACAGGAATAAACAAGGGTGAAGTCCGCTGTAGTGGATTTTGGCACAATAACATACAGGATATGGTTCAAGAAGGGCACAATATTTTAGTCAATATTCGTGCCTCTTGGAAAACAACTAAACAATTAAATAACAATAAAAGTCAGTGACGTTGAAAAAAACAGATCCCAGGAAAATCTTCATAAAGATATTACCCTGCAAAATGTTGCTCCATAGGGTCTGTTGTTAGGAGTACAATAAGTGACTGACAACCAACCACAAAAACACCTAAACATTTTAGGAGATAACCTGCTAAGACGTGACTTGACAGTTGAATGCATCTAGGCCTCTATGACCTAGTGAAAATACATCTCTCCTCACAAGATATACATGTGTGTATATATATATATATATATATATATATATATAGACAGCAGCGATACATACTTTAATATACTGCGTGTGTGTGTTTGAATTCATATGCATATCATATTTGTTATACTCTATAGTTGCTTTAAATATTGTGACAGAGAGAAGATAAGTGTGACACATCCCCCATTCTCAACGTCCGGTTCGGGGGCCTCACCAGAGGTCCAAATGGACCTTTATAGGGACCATTCGAGACAGAGCGCTATATAACCATAGTGACAATTAAGTTATAAACTAAAAGGAGAGAGGGGGATCTCTGTGCATGGTGCTGGAAGACTGGATTTAATTAACTATGGACAATCTGACAGATTATTAATAAGCGGTTGGGGCTATCAGTAGATAATGCCAACAGTTCGCATAATTGTCTTCTTTCTATCGTTCATAATGATCGCGCTGAAAGTGATCCAAACAACTCGCTCGCGGATCTCCTACTTTTCTGCGGTGCCGTAGTATGATGATCAAGTACTGTATAGGGCATTCATTTACGAAAAAAGGTTTTCCGTCCGACAGCAACGATATACCGTCATCATCAGAGCTATGGTGCTCAGTGTGAATGGCGCTATGCGGGACATGTGTACAGTAACAGTTAAGAGTGAGTACGGAAACTCTCGAGAGTTACAGACCCCGTTAAAGGGTCCATTCTGACCCCCCACCCCCCCTCCCTCTGGTCGTCCGCGGAACCTTAACGTTGAGAAACGGCGTGATAAGATAAGATACACAGTGGTCTGTCTAGTAGCCCTGGAGTGCATTCTGAGGAGTCCTTTAAACCTGTCTTTGGCCGCCTGTCCTACGGCCTATCAGAACCATTGTCATGCGCTCAACACTGGATGCAGTCCCAAAAAAGAAGAAGAAGGAAGAAAAAAAACAGCCCCCCCCCCCGGCACACATCAAGTAGCGGAAGAACATTTGATTAAGGAGGCTGAGCGTTCCTGTCCTGGAGGAAGACAGCTGCAAAACTCTCCTTCCACCCCATCGCTGGACTGGACAGTATATAGATAATCCTGGCCGGAAGGTTGCTCAATCAAATGTATACTTTGAGTTAAAACGTTACTGGAGTACTTGCCTTGAAAAAAATACTCAAGTGATCAAAAAGTGCATGCTTTAAAACAAACAAAAAAAACCTAAGTAGGCCTATGTTTAAAAGTACAAAAACACAAAGTAATTTGCTTCTTAATATCAATGCATTGCTGGATTGAAATCTTGACAATTTTTACCCCCAAAATTCTAATCCATCAACAAAAAAAATCATAACCACTTGAGCTAAATAAAGCTCAAGTGGTTAATTCATAATGTACCTCAAGTCAAAAAGTACAATGTTTGTATTAAAAAATAATAGAAAAAAAAAACAGGACAACAAAGTAAAGTACAGTATTCAGTGTACTTTGTCACTGTTGACCACTATACTACTACACTACATGACATGGGGGCTGATCTGGGATCAGACATGTTTCTCCAAAAGGCACTTCTGAAAAGGCCCGTAAACAGTCCGTCAAACAAACACCCAGCTACCATAAAAGCAAAATGCATAGAACAAAACATCAACACACGTTAATTAAAGTCCACCTCCAAAAATAGTATATGATAGATATTTTGTTTAACATGTCCCCCCTCAGCCACAAACACACACACAGGTTTCTGTAACGTTTCATGTTATGTAAGGTTCTGGGCTAACCCTTAATAGTAGAAGAAACGAGCCAAAAGTCGACTGTAGGAAAACAACGTTTTGAGTGGAGAGAGACTTTAATTTCCGTGGACATTACTGTTGGCAAGATAGTTCAGTAACGCCACGGCTTGCTTTGCGATTTTAATGCCTACTTTTGCACCTTTGGATAAATAAATAAAAGACGCCAACAGTATGATCTAGTCTGATCTTGGCATTCTGAAGTTGTCATAAAAGTAAGGTGTAAATATAGCGTAACTGCAATTTAGGGATGGGATGACGATTGTCATTAGTGCTCATCGTGAACAAATGATCGTATCGTGGAGAATCTAATTCATGGTGAAATCGTCCTCATCATACACTGATCAATTTCGCCGTGCTGCATAGCCGGTCCGAGTTGGCTCTGTACTTGGACCGTTTTTTTCCCACCTCAACACCAAATCTCGGTGCCGAAAATAGCCGATCTTCAAGCTCACAGCGCGTTGCAACGGCAAATGTTACCCTCCAGAATATGGATGCTCGGTTAAGTGGTTATACCGAGAGTGGCAAGAGGTTTAAGCATATTGTGATCATCATGGCCACACTAATCATCACGTGAACATTTTTATATCGTTCCATCCTTAACCGCACTTGGCATAATCGTCTCTGGAGGGGGGGAAACCTCATGTCCAAGACTGTTACTTTTCAGGATTCAAATTCTACAATAGCTAAAGTAGCAGTTCCACTAGCACGAGACACGTCACTTCACACCGCGTTTCAAACTTATGGATCTGCTACTTCTGCGCTGCGCTGTAGTGGGATGTGAAGTAGGACAGTAATTTATGAAAAACAACTAAAAGAATGTGGAAATAAAGAGGTTTCTGCCCGACCGCAACGATATAGTACACTGCAGGTTCTGGATCATGGATGCTGAACTTCATTTGGGTTTTCACACATCTTTTGAACTGTAAACAGATGCCTACGACGCAGCATTACAAAAACACTACCATAAACCCTTAGGGAAGACCGAGTGAAGTCTTGACTCTGTTCACCCACTTTCCACCTCGTCTTCACATCATTGGTCCTCGCTAGTGCTCGTTAGAAGATGCCACCATTTAGGTCTACCCAGTGCGTCTCAGAGTAGGGCTGTGGACAGTCATTGGTGGTAGAAGGTTTGGTTATTTCAAAACCAGATTTCCAGCGTTTATTATTGTCTGTTATTAGTCCAAGAATAGTGGCTTCTATGTCGTCATGGCAACTTTCCAGGAAGAGAAAGGCTGTTGTTTCTATTAGCTTGCAATCCCCCTCAATTAGGCCTATGTAATTTGCGCAGACAGGATTCTAAACTGTCCACAGCCCACCACTGATAGTGATATGTAGTACGTAGTGAGGGTAGATGGCAATCGTGTCATCTTATAATGTAAATTTATGAGGACCAATATGAAGAGAAGTTTGAAAATGGGTGAAATGTTGCTCCTTTCTTTAATGTCAAGATCCAGTGCTACTAAGCTGCTCTGGAACAAATCAGAATAATAGGAGGCCTCTGATTACAAACTGTAACAAAAACAAATAAAAAAATATCAATAATTTACAAGTGTAGCTCGCTGTAGTGTACCTTGGATTTGCACCCACTACTAACTAGTGTCCGTTAGTCAGAGTGGAGCGCAGTCATTCTGTCGTTGCAGTGGCAGCTGGGTGTCCTCTAGGGGGCGCCGAGGGGAGTCCACAGGACTTTACTTTGTTCCTGATCAACTATAGTCATGATCTGAGTGCAAATGTAAGGGAGGGTGCCAGCCTGGACAATACCTACGAAAAAAACACACAAGGTTAGATCAGTGGTTTTCATCCAGTGGACCGGGGACCCCCAGTGGTCCTTGAGGGGGTTCCAGGTGGTCTCCAGCTAAAAGTTAACCCATTTTGGGCGGGAACCCCTTTTGGTGTTATGTTATACTTTAGCTATTGAAAGATAGCAGATCTACAAGCTCATAGCTACGAGCTTGTAGGTCTGCTATTTTTGAAAAATCTTGAAAATGTGGCGCAAATCTTTGAATATATATTCTTTCAGAGCGAACATTTTTAACTCAAATCTTTTCTTCTGGGAGATCCCTGCCTGGAACAACATATTTTCAGATGGGGGTCGGTGGCCAATTAGATATATATTTGGGGGTCCTTGACATGAAAATGAATGAACGACTGACATAGAAACATGGGTTTTTCAGAAAACTGTCAGGATTTACAAGAGATGTATCAAGAGAACATTATGCCTCACACAGACAGCGACCAAGATCAGTAATTATGTCTGTCTACAATACTAACCTGTGAAGTACTTGCTGTACTCCTGCTCTATCTTCTGTGCGCCTTCAAACTGCTCCTTGGAATGTTTCTGAGAGACTTTGTCCCGTAGATACACCGGATCCTTCTGTTCCCTGCAGAGAGTAACACACGGGGAGGGAGGGTCAAGTGGTGTTCAAAACAAACAAACCAAACAGCCTGATTTTACTGCAGGTGAACCGTTTAGCTCCAGGCTTACAAAAAAAACATTTTAGTCGACGGCCAGTCGGGGCACCCCTGATGACGGGGCCCGTTTTAGTTGACGTGAAACGTATCTAAGGCTGGTCATTTATATATGTTGGGTTTTACTTGAATTTGTCACCCACCTGCGTAGACGTATGGATGCACAAAAGCGCACAAGGGCTGTTAGTGTAAAATAGATTTAGAAAGCTTATTTGCTGGCAGGAGGAACTGGTAGGTAGGACATAAGTAAGCTGTACACACAGTTCTATTGTCTCATTATGTGCTCTGTGCAGTTCATTCTGAAGTGCACTTGGATATGTGTTCATTCAAGGTCTCCCTCGTGAAAAGTAAACAGACCAAAAAGTGCTGGCTGCACAAAATCCAAACACGTTTTGAACTCTTGCAAATTCATTCTTTCTTGGCGGGAACCCCTTTTGGTGGTTGAGCATTATGTTATGCTTTAGCTATTGAAAAATAGCAGATCTACAAGCTCATACTACGAGATCTTCTATTTTTGAAAAATCGTAAATCGCAATACATGCGCAAATCTTTGAATACATGCTTTCACAGAGAACATTTTTAAATAAAATCTTTTCTGGAACAAGATATTTTCAGATATCGTGACATGTGCGTGACATGAAATAGTTTGAGAAACCACTGACATAGAAACAGCGTTTTTTTCTGAAAACTGTCATGATTTAGAAGACATTTTGTAGAATCGTCCTCAGGTCTAAATGGGTTAATTCTTTCTGTACGAGCAGTAGAAGGGTTGGCGCTGCACAGACGCTCCGATATGTTTTTCTGCGTTTTCTCTAACAGAATATGGATTTACATGTTGTTTTTGTTTTGCAGCCGAGCTAAATAAATAATTCATAATGGAGTGCAATTTAATTAAATTATGAAAAGTAAATGTAAGAGTTAAGTCGGGACAATGGCTGACCAGAGAGAGAGCACGCGGCCATTGTCATCAATGGTGCTGCAGTGGAGCAGGTCAGCGACTTCAAGTTCCTCGGGATAAACATCTCGAGGAACCTGAAGTGGGCCACACACACAACCACAGTGGTGAAAAAAGCCCAACAACGGCTCTACTGCCTGAGGCGCCTGAAGAAATTCAGAGTGAGCCCCCGCATCCTCAGAGCGTTCTACAAGAGCACCATCGAGAGTGGAAATTGCACCGCTGCGAACAGCACAGCGCATCGTGGGAGGGGAGCTTTCCCCACTCCAGGAAATACACGAGAGACGTTGTGTGGCTAAGGCTGAGAGCATTATCAGGGACATCCATCACCCCAGCCATAGCCTGTTCAAACCACTTCCGCGCCCACGGCCGGGCAAACGCTATATGAGCATCAAGAGCAGCACCACCAGACTCTTGAACAGTTTCTACTTGTTCACAATTAGACTGCTGAACAAGAGCTAGGATTGGTGACGCCACACAGACTGAACGGATTGGTCTCCTTTTAGTAGAGACTACTCTGTATATACACATAGGCTACATCACTGTATTTATTATTTTATATGCATACATATTGTACCATGTAGATTAGTCATGTACTATGCACTTTATTTGCAATGATGAGCCTGCACAAACAAGAATTTCACCCATGTTACTTGTAATGTTGATGTGACAATAAAGTTTGATTCTGATTCTGACATACTTATATTTCTTACTTTTATTTCCTGAAACCTCACAACTCATTTAGACCACAGTTCAATGAGTTCATCAATGAGAATATTTGTATAATTAAAAAACATATCTTTCACAATTTGCACTTGTGTAAGCACAATCAATAATCTTGAGGTACTGTGCTGTTCATCATTAAACCCATTACGCTGCATATACTGTATATTGCACTGTTGGCTTGGCGATGGCCAATGTACACACAGCCTGAATATCTAAATAAGACGGGATGTAAGCAGTACTTACAACACCCACCATAACTTATGATTGGTCTGAAGCTAGTCTTATCACATTAAAGCTGTATTATGCATTTATTTTAATAGACCGTGTGTTTCGACCGTATAGGTCGAAATATGTCGGTTCAATAACGTTTTCCTCCTTTTTAACTATTAAGTGTGCCCAGATCTCCGTTTTTCTCTATAGATGCGTTATCCCGATTGATCCCAGGAGCACCTTTTTACAATTTTTATACTTTGTATACCTGCACACCTCCTGAGCACCTGGTTGCTTCCTTGCCTCTAATCATAATAATCTATTGTGAACACATTTTCTGTACATTTTACAGAGCCATGACAGCTCATGAGATGTAGATCTGCTGTTTTCGGCACACAGCTATGTATAAACCAGGCATTACAACTACATCACGGCCCACCAAAATACATTTTAGTCGACTTAAATGTATTTTGGCTAAAAGTTCAACTAAAACTAAACTAGACTAAAACTAAAACTACAGTAAAGAAAAGTCTATAATATAACAAAAACTCAAATGGAATTTTATTCAAAAAGACCATGACTGAAAACAAAATCTAAATGTTACTGTCGAAAATGAACACCGACTGTCTGTTACTTACTTGATTTGCTTGGCGTTCTTATAGCGGATGAAGACGACTATGGGGTAGATGTGAACGGCGTGGAGGCGCTCGATGGCGTGGGGAGCGATGTCCAGCAGACAGTGACAGTCCTGCAGTGTATTTGACAGACAGCGTTGGACAACATGGGATGTGTCGGATACAGGGGGACATTTCTTTATGACGGGATAGAGCCAGGGGGACATTTCTTTATGACGGGATAGAGCCAGGGGGACATTTCTTTATGAGAGGATATAGGGGGACATTTCTTTATGACAGGATATAGGGGGACATTTCTTTATGACAGGATATAGGGGGACATTTCTTTATGACAGGATATAGGGGGACATTTCTTTATGACGGGATAGAGCCAGGGGGACATTTCTTTATGACAGGATATAGGGGGACATTTCTTTATGACAGGATATAGGGGGACATTTCTTTATGACAGGATATAGGGGGACATTTCTTTATGACAGGATATAGGGGGACATTTCTTTATGACGGACAACATGGATGTATAGGCTACAGGGGGACGTTTTTTTTTATATAGGATCGTCTTTCCATTATGTTCCATATTCTAACTTTTTGTGTTTTTTCGTACATTACCGCCCTACTTGATCATACTACAACATTACACAAACGTATGAAAAGTAGCAGATCTGCAAGCTGCGATCTGCTACTTTTGCCGTTTTTTAACATGAATCCTGAATAGCAACAGTTCTGACATTCAAGGGTTCCACCCGACAGAGACGATGTTATAATCAGGCAAGGATGAAGGAAACGACATAGCACCTTCTCCGTCATTTCCTTGATGGAGACGACAGTTGTCACGTCAAAATGGCCGCTCCTGCGCTTGTAGTCGATGAAGAGGCAGTCTTTGACACCTCGCTCGATGGCTTGCTGAGATGCCTTCATCACCTCTGTGGATCCCACACAGACACAGACAACAGTTAAAATCAAGGCTCTTCAACAGGGGCCTTGTATGGCTCCATTTCAACATAACTCTTAGAGTTACAGACCTGTATACACTTTGAGAATCACTACAAAAATATGTATGCAATACTGTCTGTATGATTGAATTTGTGTTCATCAAAATTATACCCTTTTTATTATTTGTTATATAGGAATTGTTAAAGGCATCCGGATGGCTAAGCGGGAATCGTTAAGGAACCAGAATCGTTAAAATCCTAAGGGATCCCCCAACCCTGGTTGCTGTTCTGTTATTTGTTTATTGCTTTGAAATATTGTATGATGTTGTATCTCGACAACACTGCAAATGAGGGTGACCTCAATGTCTTGTCTTTCGAGAATAAATAAAGTTTTGAAATGAAAAGAATGTCAAAATACAAATTAGCACTCAGAAAGAGACTCAAAACATCCACCAGACACAGCCGGAGGCAACAATTATACAGGCCAGGATGTAGGGAATGAAAAGAGGTGTGTAGGTTGTGTCTGTCTGCCTTGAGTCAACGAGGGAATACGCAGAAGAAAAATCCTCGTCGCCAGGCAGAACCCTCTAATACCTTCATATTATAACCTCTAATACCTTCATATTAAACTATAACGTTTTGTTTCCCCGTAAATTAATGCTCATGTCGATTATACTACAGCGTCACACAAGAGCATCACAAGTAGCAGATCTGCATGCTGGAAATGCTGCATGAACGCAATGTATGAACATTTTTCAACATGGACACGATTATGACAAAATAATTACGATTACCTCAAATAATTGCGATTAGACAATTATGTATAATTACTTGTCCTTGTGTATTCTACAATGTGGTATTGCTGCTTTCTTCCAGCAGTCTGTGTGTGTTGCTATATGGCTGAACTCACCCAGCACACATCTGCAGAACTTGGTCTGTGTGTGTTGTTACATGGCTGAACTCACCCAGCACACATCTGCAGAACTTAGTCTCTGTGTGTTAATATATGCTGAACTCACCCAGCACACATCTGCAGAACTTAGTCTCTGTGTGTTACTATATGCTGAACTCACCCAGCACACATCTGCAGAACTTAGTCTCTGACTGTGTGTTGTTACATGGCTGAACTCACCCAGCACACATCTGCAGAACTTAGTCTCTGTGTGTTACTATATGCTGAACTCACCCAGCACACATCTGCAGAACTTAGTCTCTGTGTGTTACTATATGCTGAACTCACCCAGCACACATCTGCAGAACTTAGTCTGTGTGTTGTTACATGGCTGAGCTCACCCAGCACACATCTGCAGATCTTAGTCTGTGTGTTGTTACATGGCTGAACTCACCCAGCACACATCTGCAGATCTTAGTCTCTGTGTGTTACTATATGCTGAACTCACCCAGCACACATCTGCAGAACTTAGTCTGTGTGTTGTTACATGGCTGAACTCACCCAGCACACATCTGCAGATCTTAGTCTCTGTGTGTTACTATATGCTGAACTCACCCAGCACACATCTGCAGAACTTAGTCTGTGTGTTGTTACATGGCTGAGCTCACCCAGCACACATCTGCAGAACTTAGTCTCTGTGTGTTACTATATGCTGAACTCACCCAGCACACATCTGCAGAACTTAGTCTGTGTGTTGTTACATGGCTGAACTCACCCAGCACACATCTGCAGAACTTGCCGGGGGACTCGCTGACCAGCATGTCTTTGACTGGGTCAGTGAGCGGGCCGAGGATCAGCACGGGCCGCGGAGAGGCACAGTCCACCTTCTGGACACGCTGGTAGGCTAGGCTCACACAGTCTGATGCACACACACACACACACACACACACATGAGCACGCACACACACACACGCACCGGGCAAAACACAAATTTATGCACAGCGCAAAGCAGTAGTTCACAAATGTTTTCGTACCAAGGACCCCAGATTTGTTGTCAAAATCCTTTTTTTCAATACAATTATATAAAATTAATTTCTTATTGACCGATATTCTTTCGCCGATACCGACCTAAATTTCACCGATATGTCATCTATATTGATGCAACAATAATGTGACCGTTAATGACTTAAAAAAAATCAGCAGTGAGCTCAATAAAAATATAATATAAACCGGTAATAATGTAAAATATCGGTATCGGTCGATTTGACCATGCATAGTATCGGATATCGATATCGGCCAAATTTTCAATATGGTGAATCTAACCATCGAACCAATGAAAATAATTTCCAAGAGCTCATGACTAAATCTAGCGCGATCTAGCACCAGTATCTGCCATCAGATGTCGCCGCCCACTTTGGTTTGGATGTCATTCGTGTACCATTTGGCCTCTACAATTGGGATGGCCTATCTTTCTATATCCACCATCTTTGGCTGTGGTGGCTTTCTTACCTTTATTTGTAGTTGTTTTGCCCCCACCATTGAATTTAATTGAATTTAATTGAATTTAATTGAATTTAATTGAATTTAATTGAATTTAATTGAATTTAATTGAATTTAATTGAATTTAATTGAATTGAAATTAATGGGGCGTTGGGTAGTTTGCTTATTTTCCATCGCACAAAAAGCGGCACACTACTACTTATTTCGATGGAAATTGGCACAAAAACCCAACCCCCATTGAGGGGTTATGGTAGGGGAAATAGCCAATAATGCACTTTTGCACAAAATAACACCTGGACCTCTTTGGTGGGGACGTAACAACTACAAATAAAGGTAAGAAAGCCTTCTAGTCCGAAATTCTCCTTTAAAGGGTAAATGGTGCATTTATATAATGCTTTTATCCAAAGAGCTTTACATGCATTACCATTCACCCATTCATACACCAATGGCGGAGGAAACTGTGCAAGGCACCAACCTGCTCATCAGCTGCAATTAGGGGTTCAACGTATTGCTCAAGCACACTTCGACACTAACTCTGGGGGAGCCCGGGATCAAACTGGGAACCTTGTGGCCACTCTACCCCTGAGTCACTGCCGCCACTTACCGTCCAGGAAGGGGATGGAGTCGGTGCTGACGGCGTCCAGGGCCACCGTCTCCTTGCCCTCTTTGGAGCTGCTGCGTTTGTGCTTCTGTCTCCTCCTGAAGAAGGAGCGGCGGGCCGCGGCCGACACCGTCTTCCCTGCGAGCACCGAGGGAATGATAACGCACCCATGTCAGGAAAACAAAGACAACCCAACCACGTCAGGGAACACAATGACAACCCAACCACGTCAGGGAACACAATGACAACCCAACCATGTCAGGGAACACAATGACAACCCAAACACGTCAGGGAACACAATGACAACCCAACCACGTCAGGGAACACAATGACAACCCAACCATGTCAGGGAACACAATGACAACCCAACCATGTCAGGGAACACAAATATTAAATAAGTTGCATATATCAGCGCCCCCACCACCTAGTCAGGGCATTGTGGTACTGCAGCTAAAACAGCTTCAGAAGCAAAAAAATAAATGCCATTGACTGGTTATATCAGAGTGGTGATTGAGGCTCAAACCATTAGAAATAAGCTTGAGGGACATAAACGATATGATATTAAATATTAAAAACTGTTCATGTTACAGCTGCTTTAATGAATATTATCGCGATAATCAAAATATGCTTATGCTGTAGAGCGGCTATTTTTGGCAAAACATCTTTTGGGTGTAGAATAAAAAAAAGTGTGCTCTTTACAGGTATGTTTTCCCCCCTAAGTATGTGTTTACCGCACACGTAGCTCAGGAAAAGGTCACTGATCCCAGTGTATGACGGAGGACAGTTTTACGGTCATTTTAAATCTGCGAGATGTGATTATTGTAAAAAAAAAAGAATAGGATGGTGACGTCTGAACGTACCACCAGAACCACCATCCTCCTTCATCTCCGTCACGCTGTGTCTGCGGTAGAACTCCTGGTCCATCCTGAACACACGCACACGCACACACACACACACACACACACACACACAGTCACTGAGTGGAGCTATAATAGGTTCAATAGGAACTCTTGTGTCCCTCTGTCTGACAATAGCCGATCTACGAGGTCCCAACGTCACGTAGTGACCTTGCAATTTCCCCTGCTTTAGTGAGTGGTAAAATTACTAGCCCCAAAATAGGCCCAGCCAAACAGAAAATCATCGCCTCGTCATGACGGTTTCCCAAATATCATTGAGAGGAGAGCTATTTATGGTTGGGCATTAAGGTTAGGGTTGAATGGGAAAAGGTCAGAAGCGCCAATAATGAGACGCCCACTTAAACGCTACAGTATATACTTAGTTGACCGGGGTCCCCCAGGGCTCTATCCCTGTACCACCCCCCTTACCAGATCTCTTCGGTGAAGAGATCTAGATCGGCTCCCTGTCCACTTCAGAGTTGATTTTAAAATTTAAATCTATTAATGGTCTGGCTCCTCTTTATCTGTCTGACCTTATTGAGGTCTATACTCCTCCGCTCACTGCGATCTGAGGGCCAGCTAAATCTCAGGGTCAAAAAGAAGACCCGCTTAAAGTCCAGAGGCGACCGAGCCTTGTCTGTTGTAGCCCCCAAACTATGGAACTGTAATTGCTTTTCTGTAATGTGTCTCAGTTGTTTTCACTGTTTGTACTTTGTTTTCTCGCTGTTGTTATTCTGTGTGGTAGCTTTAGTGCATTTGTTTTTATTTTCTCCTGTACAGCACTTTGTAAACCCTGACTTTTGAAACGTGCTATATAAATAAAGTGGATTGGATTGGCTATTTTTGCCAAATAGATTGCCAATTTTGACTTGGCCCAGAACAGGGACACTAGGGGCTAAGTGGTTAAGGGTTGAACCTCAGTGTGAAAGAAAGATGGAATCTAAATGACTATTTAAACCACTGGTTCTCAAAGTGGGATCGCAAGCTAAATGTATTAATATACTGTAGCATCAACATTATTTTAACCACTATAACCCCTATATACTTTATTTCATAACTGACTGCCCTACTTGATCATACTACAGATTCAGAATGTGTGTGTGTGTGTGTGTGTGTGTGTGTGTGTGTGTGTGTGTGTGTGTGTGTGTGTGTGTGTGTGTGCGTGTGTGTGTGTGCGTGCGTGTGTGTGCGTGCGTGCGTGCGTGCGGGCGCACACTTTCAACTCACATGTACTTGCTGGGGATCTGTCCTCTCTGGATCTGCTGGGCGTTCTCATCCAGCTGCCAGGCCATCCATGTCCCGAAGCAGCCCCTGAGCACAGAGCCGCATTTTCAGATGACTAAAACTAAATGGGATTTTATTCAAAAGAGTATGACTAATAATTAAATCAAACTTTAACACTGTACTAAAGTCAAAATGAAGGTTAATGAAAAACTCAAAAAGTGTGCCGACCTTGGCAGAGACTCGTCCACGTAGAGGATGTCATCCTTCTTAAAGCTGAGCTCTCCGTCCACCTCGCCCACCCGCTCGTAAAGTGCTCTGCATTGGGGGGACAATTCATCATTAATCAATCAAACTAATCCATTGAATTCGACAAAGAACTTCGTCCTGGGCGCTGGGGGTGTTAATTAACTGGTGGGGGTGCACACATAAAAACGACATTTTAACAATTACTGTACACTTTTTTGAAAAACGTCTTCCTCCTTATATAACAATAAGACCTGATGATCATGTTTTAGGGTGGAAAAAAATCATGGCACTCTATCTTTAAATACATATTCATCAGTAAGTGTCCAGTACCTGATATAAAAGCCGTCTCCTGCCGTGCTGCCCAGCGTGTTGAAGTCATCGGGGCGATGCTGCACCCTGAGCGTGACCGTCTCCGACGGCTTCAGCATCTCCACGTAAACTTCCTCCGCCGTCTTATTCTTCATATTCACCGAGTTGTACTGAAAGTTTTTAAATCAGAAACATTATTTGCAAAATAATAACAATAAGGAACAGTTTTTGTTGGGTGGAAACCTCATATGTCCAAAACTGTTCAGGATTTAAATTCAAGTAGCAAAAGTAGCATGCTTTTGTGGGAAGCTGTTGTACTATCCTGAGGGGCGTTAATTTATAATAAAAAAATCACACCCATGTGAAGTGAGTGGTGCAACTCCGTGTGTGGGTCCCTGGGCGGTCCCCGGAAGTTTGAGACCCACAGTAATGCGGCCAGGGCTCCGGCGAGCCGCCCTGCGTCCGAAACGGTTGTGAAATGACAGAGTTACCGTGTGGGGCTCCCCCTACTGCACTGTACTGTACTGTCACTCCCGAAATACAGTTAATATGTGTCTGTGTGTTAGGCTGCAGAACAGTGACACTTGGTGGTGAAAACCAACCAAACGCTATTTTCGTACTGGACATAGCCAGCCAGCCAGGGACACACATAGCTGTCTATAGGAGTGGTTGCACCACTCAAAAAAGGGAAATAAAGGACAAAAAAAAGGAAAATATGTAGATAAGAGGTTTCTGCACGACAGCGAAATCGGGACTTCCTGAAAGTTCATATAATGACCTGTTGTGGCGCTGTCATTGGCCTTCACCTAGACTGTATTACCTTAATAAACATGGTCATGAATACTTTCAGCTTCCAGTCACTAGTTTAAAGTCTAATTTCTCATGTCATAATATTCTTTTTGGAAAATTATGGTCCCATTTATTTAAAAAATGACCATAAAGTCGAGTATGTTCTGAGGGGCGTGGCTACCGTTACAGTCTATGATTGGGAGCCACCCCCGCTCGAGTAGAAATAAAAACCAACGAAGAAGAAGGGGGGGAAGTCCCGCCTCGTTGTCTGGGCCAGCCAATGGCCAGCTGGGCCCAAACGGATCTAGAAAGATTGCGATTTACAATTCAAGGACTGACGGACTTCATCTTACGTCCATATCAGACCAGGACAACGCTTTGTCCATATTCTTTTACAGTCTATGGTAGATAGATTTGAGGCAGCGGTGGCCGAACGGTTTGCGGAGCGGTCTTGATACCGGAAGGTCGCCAGTTCGAATCCCCGGACCGGCACGTTAAAATTACCACCGCTGAAGTGCCCTTGAGCAAGGCATTGAACACCTACCATGAAATGTTCTATGAGCAGGGTGTGGCTGTAAACAAGCATCTCGAGCTTAGTCCACTTCCCTGGGTAAACAAAGAACTTTGCTTTGCTTTGATACTGGGACTGGTGTGCTGATATTCAGCTGGCACTGTGCTCTGTGCTGACCCTGCAGCACACACCACTCCCTGCTGTGTGCTTCAATGGACCAAAAACACTTCCATTTGGACGTTACTGCACTTTAGCCTCGTGGTCATCATTAATCAAAAGTGTGATAATGAACAGGGAGTATATATCGTTCACCAACGTGTGTGTGTGTGTGTCTTCAAAGTCAAGCTAAGCCAGCACAATGATTGATTTGTGTGTGTGTGTGTGTGTGTGTGTGTGTGTGTGTGTGTGTGTGTGTGTGTGTGTGTGTGTGTGTGTGTGTGTGTGTGTGTGTGTGTGTGTGTGTATATCTCTACTGTCGTGCAGAGGCCAGCTAACCCCAAAAGTTTATTTTTTCAGGAAACGAAGAAGAAAATGAAGAAACGAAGAAAAATAAAAAAAATATATTAATAAATCAATAAAACCTAATATTTTTTAATCAAAGCAATAATTTACTGCCTCATCAAAGTTGGTATTGTGTAGAATCTGGTCTCGGGTCTCAATGTGGTAATAATAATAATAATGAAACCAAAAGAACCCCATAGACAGTACAGTACCTCCAGGATCAGGTCTCCCGGCAGCAGGCCGTCGGGACCCCTGGCAGGGCTGTCCTCCTCCAGTCCCTCAATGTAGACCCCCCGCAGGTTCCCTCCGCACAGCGTGACGCCCACCTCCACCCCGGGGCGACGCACCGTCACCAGCCGCGGCTCACCCGCCTTCCTGGTGCCCTCAGGGGGGGGAACCCTGCGTGGGGGGACACACCACGTCATTAGACCGCTCATTATTACATAGTACATACTGTTTACTTCTGACCCCTCAAGTGCCCTTTCAAGTCACTGTACTGTACTAGTTTAAATATGCTTGTCCAGAAAGAGTTGGGGGGATGGGGGAGTGGGTGGGTGAGGATGAGCAAGCTAACTGTATCTGTACATGTCTGTATTGTCTATTGTGCACTGTCTATTTGTGTAACTTATTTAACTTATTTAACCTCTCTCTGTCAACCTCCTCATTTCCATCAATATGGAAATGTGCGAAAGTCACCCCCATCTTTAAGAGTGGGGACACATCTGATCCCAATAACTATCGTCCCCTTTGATGTGGTTGACCATTAACTACTTCTTGACAAGCTCCATGCCATTGGCTCACAGCGAAATGCCATTCTCTGGTTTAATGCTTATCTCCATAATAGGCGCCAGTATGTTGTTTCACAAGGTACCCAATCCAGATTATTCTATTATTGATAAAGGTGTCCCACAAGGTTCCACCTTGGGTCCTATTTTCTATTTTTATTAATGATTTACCCGACATTTGCTCACACAGTCAAGTTCAGCTCTATGCTGATGACACTGTTATATATTATTCTGGCTCTGACATAACTCATATTCAATCATCCTTACAATCCGATTTCAACCTTGTTCAGAACTGGCTCCACAATAACAAATTACTGTTGAATAAGAGGAAGTCCTGCAGCATGGTGTTTGGCACACGACACAGTCAAGCAAGCACACTTGGAATAGACATTCATTTTTCAAATGGCTCTCAACTTGAGAAAGTTGACTCCTTTAAATATCTTGGAGTGTGGCTCGACCCAGAGCTTACCTTCAAACCACACATAGACTACGTTACTAAAAAAACCTATGGTTGCCTAAGCTCACTTTACCGTTCTATTAATTGCTTCTCCTTTGATGTTAGGAAAATAATTATTGCTCAAGTGATACTTCCCATTATTGACTACGCAGATGTTGTGTATCTGAACACAACTGACTCTCATCTTAAACCTCTAAATGTTTTATACAACTCCCTGTGCAGGTTTGTATTGAGATGCCCATATGATACCCACCACTGCCTCATGTACAAATCACTCAATTGGCTTCAGCCTAAATCAAGACGGCAACTACACTGGTATCTCTTCACTTATAAATGCATTTATTTTAGGTGCCCTGCTTACTTAAAACAGTACCTGACTCAGTTTACCTCATCCTATCCACTAAGACATCTACAATACCCTTACTTTAAAATCCCCAAAATCTCCAATGTGGTTGGGCGGAGGTCTTTCTCCTACAAAGCCCCATTCGATTGGAACAACCTCCCTCTATATCTTAGATCCATCTCATCATATAGTAGCTTCAGGACCTCCTTACATTCACATCTAGACTCAACTTGTCTATGCTTCTAACCTGACCTAACCTTTTATGACCCTGAAATATTTGCGCTGTGACCTTATCTACAATGTGTATTATGTGGTGGTTGGTGGTGTAGGGGAAGATGGTGAGCAAATTATTTGTGTATATATGTATGGTATTTGTATATCTGTTTGTATCTGTGTACTGCATATTTTGTGTATTTGTGTACAGTATGCTTTTCTGTATTTTGTTTTTATGGGTCCCTCTTTAAAATGAGATGCTGCATCTCAAGGGGCTGAAATCTGAAACTGCACTGTACTGAATGTAATGTCTATTGTGCACTGTCTATTTGTGTAACTGCACTGTACTGTACTGAATGTAATGTCTATTGTGCACTGTCTATTTGTGTAACTGCACTGTACTGAATGTAATGTTTTTTCCTGTGTACGGGACCCCCTCTAAAATGAGATGCTGCATCTCAAGGGGCTATCCTTTCAATTAAATTCTGACCAAATTCTACTGTACATACCGGTAATAGACTGATGGCAATTATTGGAGATACTGTAAATCTTTTAGAACAATAATATTCTTTCGACATAATGGTTAAGATTCTTTTCCTTTCACCTATATATAGTATAAAAATAGTCGAAATAGCCGATCTACAAGTTCACACTTTAGTTTTTTCTTTTTGTTTTGTGGCCCTAATGCATAGTAAACCGGGGGTCCTTGAAATGACAACTTTTTGGGTCGATGATGATGATGATGACGTGCGTGTGTGTGTGTGCGTTGGCATTACCTAACACAGCTGTGTGGGCTGGCGGTGGGGGTGGTCTGCTTGGAGGAGGGGGTGAGGGTGCCCTCGTCCTGTTCGCTGAGCGTGTCGATGGCAATGGAGTGATTGTCGCCGCCCCCCTGGGGGAGGGGCTGGGAGCTGATGGGCTCCAACAGACGAGAGCTGCAACAACGACACGGTTCCACACGAAGACAACAGAGTTGGAACAAGTACTTGTTTTAAGACCCGAACATTAACTTTGAAAGAATACATATTCAAAGATTTGCGCCACATTTTTACGATTTGTCAAAAATAGCAGACCTACAAGCTCGTAGCGCGCCACTCGGTGGCGCACTATGAGCTTGTAGATCTGCTATTTTTCAATAGCTAAATTATAACCTAATGTTTAAAACACCAAAAGGGGTTCCCGGCCCAAAATGGGTTAAGGACCACTTCAACATCTTCATACAGTACAATAGGTCCTCACTAATAATCATGATAAAATGACATAGGAGGGCTGTGGGCAGTTAAGAAACCCATCTACCATCTACATCATCGTTAGGCAATTTTATTTTTTAAACAAGATCTCTTTACAAAAATAGATTTTTATTATCGTGAGAACGATGGCTTCCATTTTCGCATTGCAACTTTTCAGGACTAGAAAGCCTGCAGTTTCAATTATCTTGGATTATTGGATTATTTTTTACTAAGTCTTTGCTGGTGGGCAAAAACCTCCTATTTACATAACTCATAGCTCGCCTCAGGCATTGCTTATAAATCTGCTATTTTCGGCAACTTTCCAGTATCGCACAAAGAGTGTCATATAAGAAAAAGGCTCTGACCGTTACCTGGAGCGCGAGTGGTTCCCCAGCTGGTACATGTGAGGGTTGTACTGACCTGGAGCGCGAGTGGTTCCCCAGCTGGTACATGTGAGGGTTGTACTGACCTGGAGCGCGAGTGGTTCCCCAGCTGGTACATGTGAGGGTTGTACTGACCTGGACCGCGAGTGGTTCCCCAGCTGGTACATGTGAGGGTTGTACTGACCTGGACCGCGAGTGGTTCCCCAGCTGGTACACGTGAGGGTTGTACTGACCTGGAGCGCGAGTGGTTCCCCAGCTGGTACATGTGAGGGTTGTACTGACCTGGAGCGAGAGTGGTTCCCCAGCTGGTACATGTGAGGGTTGTACTGACCTGGAGCGAGAGTGGTTCCCCAGCTGGTACATGTGAGGGTTGTACTGACCTGGAGCGAGAGTGGTTCCCCAGCTGGTACATGTGAGGGTTGTACTGAGCCGTGATGGTGATGGTGTCACACTGCTGTCCGATGATCAGCCTGGCCTGCTGCTCCGTGGCGCTGCGCAGGTTAATGCCGTTATACTGGAAGAGGAGGAGAAGAGAAGATCGAGTGAATATGTCGTCACCGTCGACGTGTTTTCCTATCTACGTGTTTTAACTTTTTGTGTATTCTTTTCTCCGTGTAAATTAAAGTCCTACTCGATCATACTACAGCGTCACACAAAAGCATCAAGTGACAGATCAACCCCTCATAGGGCCGTGGCGCTACACCATGTGTGATTCGCGTGTGCGTTACACAATCAAGAATGACACGTTTTGTGTTCACACGCTAGGGATGCACGATATAAATCGGTAGAATAATCGGAATCGGCCAAGCCGTCCATAAGAAGGCCATATCGCTATCGGTTCGGTCTCAGATTATTGAATTGGTTTTCACCAGCAAAAAAAATTAATAATTCATCAATGAGTTCATCATAACTCAGCGCACTGCCGCGCACGTGGCCACCACCAGCACGATCGCCGCTGCTCCCCGACTGGATCTGCTATGTTCGAGTCTCTTCCCACGTCCACCGATGGTGAAGAAACTGCTGGATGACCACAAACACTAGCGGGGGTTCCTGTGTTGCGTTAACATTGAAATCGGTGACCTATGAATATGGTTTTGATGGAAGCAACAGCTGTACCTATTTGAAATGGTCACGCACAGGGCCCTGCACGCAGGCTGCCGGCCGTGGCATGTCTGACGGCTGAAAGGTCAAGATGGCCGTGTTTTTCGTGCAATTCCATTGGCCACTCTCTCCCTGCTTCTCTTTTAATGTTCTTCACACCTCTCCGATCCGCCGCGGGGAGTTGGCGACTTGCCTTCTAAATGTTACATTCCAACTAATTCAAGGCAGCGCCAGCGGGCACTGTTTCAACTCAGGACAACTTTTCTTTTCAGTTTACCAAACTATAATTACAGTGACGATGTGAGTGCTATTGAATACCCTTGCGCAGCGCGAGGTAATTAACGCCAGCTGCGTGTTATGCCTGGTCTTTGATTGTGTGATTAACGGATTATATATATATAAATTATTTTGGACCAAATAACAGTTTTATTAACAGTTTGACTGTTTTTTACGATTAACCCGCATTTTAATCAACCCCCCTTCACTGCCGAGATTGTTGTATTACCTTTAGAGCATACGCTGAATTATTTGGGCTTTTAATCCGCGAAAATCCATCAAAAAAAGCTCCCGTGGTTTGTTATGATCTGTGTGTAGCATCCACCATCTTGGTGCACGCGGAAGACGCACACAAGATTGGTTTCAATGAGGCGTTGCACCCAATGCATTTCCATTGGCCTCAATTTCCCAGAAGCCCTAGCAGCCCACAGCATGTGACGATTTCCGGTTTCGTCATCACAGCGAAGCCATCCAGTCTCATACTCTGCGACGAAGACGGATTTTCTTTTGATTCATTACATTACGGCGGATTAAACACATAAAACAAAAGGCGGGTATGTCCGATACGGCAGCGACATTAACCTGGAGTAATCCATTCAAGGCACGGAAACTGTTAAGGAAAGATTGACATTGTCAACTTCGGGTGTCAATCAAATCAACTGTGTGAGTGAGTGGGACTGTCTGGGACATCTCCCGCTGTTAACACTTATACTGCAACCTGTCGTGTAAACCGCGATATAACTAATTATAACCTCTAAAACAACATTTAGGAATTAGTTGGCATGCAGGCGTTGGCAGTTGAAATGCAAATGACCCATTAGCTTGAACAATGCCCGTCTCCAACTGTTGGATGAGACACAGACTGAGTGGAGAAAAATGGTGGTGTTTTATCAGAACTTCATGGGCAAAGAAAATCCGCTTCAAAATCGGTCAGATTGACTGCTTAGACATGCTAGTGTTAAGCTCCACTAAATTCCATTGTTAATCCGGGCAAAACTAAAGTGTGCAACTAAACAAACTGGATCTCTTTTTTTTTTAAATATATATATATTTTTTTATCCCACGATTTTGTAACCCATTTTTCACCCCTGTGTCAGTCATCTAATGTGATCCTGGGCTCTACACACCCTCCACCAACCTAGTCCCCATATATGGGGGACAAGGGGAGAGCAACGGACTTGAACCTTCATGCCCGAGTGTCCAAGTTGCTCCTTGGACACCTGACAGGGGGAGTTTCCCTGGTTGGACGTAGCGCGTGGAAGGAACACGTTATTCCAACCAGTTCCTTTCCCCTCCATCAGGCGCCCCGGCTGGCCAGGGGGAGGCAGTTTAGTGACCAGGATTAAACTGGATCTCTTCTTATCTCCACTCCCTCTCTAACATTCTTTTGTAAAAAACAATTTTGTCAATATGTTTAGTCTTAGTCACGTGAGCGTAGTTATTATTTAGTTTTTAATTTTTTTCAATGAAAAAAACGTAGTCGAAGAAACATTTTTTCATACCTCCAGTAACTGGTCTCCATACTCCAGGCCCGCCTGGTGTGCGATGCTGCCTCCAGTGACCTTCGACACGAAGACGCCGCCGTTCTCCCCGCCCACGATGGAGATCCCCAGAGGCTCCGCCCCCTTGTGCACGACGACGTTACGAGGTTCCTCCAAATACGGCCTGGAGGAACGGAGGGGGGGGATGAATAACCACTGCTATCACAGCCAGAGAGGGACTGTGTGGGAGGACACACATGACATCGTCTCTGTCGGGGGGGGAAACCTCATATGTCCAAATCTGTTACTTTTCATCATTCAAAATAAAATAAAAAGTCATCAAAATCTACAAGCTTCGAGCTTGCGGATCCGCTACTTTTGAGCGACGCCGTAGTGTGATCAAGAAGGGCGCTAATTTACGAAAAGAAAAACGATATGTGAGAGAGACACACTGTGGTCAACTTATCAACGCGTCTGTACTTCGCTTGTTCATTCTGTCTTTTTTCCCTGGTCACCTTCAGGGCTCTGCAGCGTGAGGGCTCTGCAGCGTGAGGGCTCTGCAGCGTGAGGGCTCTGCAGCGTGAGGGCTCTGCAGCGTGAGGGCCGGCCGGGTGGAAAACCACTAGCAGCAGGTGGATGAGATCTGAATGAACGTGTGATATTGTGAAGTCATGTCAAGCTGACCTTTGGACGTGTGGTGTGTGTGTGTGTGTGTGTGTGTGAGGTCATGAAGGCAGACAGGAGTGCAGCAGCAGCAGCAGAGGTAGCCACAACAGGCAGCGTGAAGCAGTGAGCAGAACAAAACCATGTCCCCCAGAAGCTCAGGGCCGAGTATATAATCTCACAACAGGCAGCGTGAAGTAAAGACGCATCGCCACACTGATGCTATACATACACACATATGGATAAACACATTAAGACGGTAGACCTGAGGCCGATGTCTACTAATGTCTTCTAAATTACTTTGACTGCCGGTCTCTTATCTCGGATTCCATTTCTCAGATTTAGATACATCTTTACTTTAAAGCTTTACTCATAAGTAACGTGTTGCTGGTCACGGTTACAGAATTCATGCCTCGGGTGGTCCGCAATTCTGCCTCGATAGGATTGCATAGCCTTCAGCTAACGTCCGGTTAAGACCCGGGGTAATCTTTTCCCCTTCAATAAAGGCACCTCACTGAAGGGACCTCTGGCACTGAATGGACACACAGACTGGCTATTATTAAAACACATTGACTGCCAGCATTGTTTCAGTCAATGTGTTTTAAAGTACAAAATAATGGTTAAAACAATTGGGACACAGATGCTTCCCCAGATTGAATGGGCTAAACAAATAACACTATGTAAAACTAGAACTGCACTCTGTCGAGTGCATACTTGCTTGTTGCACAGTAGCAACAAATGGCCAACTAGTGCGCAAGCAGAGCGTGCAAGTACTTTCGACCGCTGTAAACTGTCAAATCTCAGTATATCTGTGAAGGAACGTTTGAAATGTAAAATTATTAGGTGTAACTATTTGCTACCTACCTACTTTATGCATATAAACACCTAGTATTATTAAGTATGGTTCAAGTTTCTATCTATATAAGAAATACAGTTTTATCGATGTAGATATATTCTAGATCCCTTTTTAGGTTTTCAAAGAAAAATAAATCATTGATATGTGATGAAAAAAAAGGTATATAAACTGATTTAAAATATATTATACAGTATAGTTATTTTATTGTTTATTGTAAATTGTCAATTGTTTTAAATGTATTTCATCTTGGATTATAGTGATATTAATACTAAATCATGATCAGAGTAATATGTGTCTCTAACTTCAATTTCTGTAATAATACTTTCACATTTGTTAAAATATACATCTACAATACTTCCGTAATCTGTAGTTAGATTTGTATTTAATTGTTTAAAGCCTAATATTGACATGAAGGTCTTTATAGTTCTATCTTTCTCAGTATAATGGTCTTCATTGAAATCTCCTATTATCATAATTGCAGAAGTCGGTGATGATAGATACTTTACCATGTTTTCGAGAAATGTGTTTAACTTCGAAAGGTCTGTTTTAGGTGATCTGTACATAAGAATGATATATAGATCTTTATCTTTTACATGTATACATACGTGTTCTACTCTTTCTAATATCCTGATTTCAATTTGAATTATTTCAATGGAAATATCTTCTTTTATAGCAAACATAACCCGCCCACCTATATCATATTCTCTGTCATTCCTGATTGTATTGTAATTCGTGTTCATTGTTTTTAATTTAAAAGTAATGTTATTATTTTTCTTTAAGTGTGTTTCAGTAAAAGCTATTAGATTCAACATTTCAAGTTGGGAATCTGAGTTTATATCTTCTAAATGTGTTAGATAACCTCTGACGTTCAACAATCCAATTTTTAATGAATGTTTTATTTGTAATTGAATTATCTTCCGTATATTTGGATTTTTTAGAGGTGATTGTCGTAATCGTATCATTTCTCTCTCTACATTCTTATCCACTTTGATCTTTTTAGGATTAAAGTCAAGTATATATAGTATAAGTATATATACATATACACACAGAAGCTACTGCTAGTTTGACCACTTCAAATGCTCTAATGCTCTCTGATCTTAACTAATTTAGACCAGAGGACGATTCTAAAACATTCTTCTAAATTCAGAAGAAATAGTTTTCTGAAGAGCCTATGTCAGCGGTTCTCAACCTATTTCATGTCAAGGACCCCAAAAATTATATGTAATTGGCCGCCTACCCCCATCTGAAAATAATGTTGTTTCAGGAACCCCGCGGAAGCAAAGATTTGAGATAAAAACTCACTCTGAAAGAATATATATATTCAAAGATTTGAGCCACATTTTCAAGATTTTCCAAAAAATAGCAGATCTACAAGCTTGTAGTGTAGCGCGGCGACTCTATACTAAAGTATAACAATGCTTAAAACACCAAAAGGGGGTTCCCGCCCTGAATGGGTTAAAATAACAGTAGATAATTGATAGCCTAAATACAAACACGATACATTGAGACCTTGTAGAGTGCTATTTTTCTCTGTGCAACATACTTCCATAGAAGGCATGCTGGCTTCAATGGAATCCAAATTGTGACTGAAATCAGTCATAGCGACTGAGAACTTTAATCCATGCATACAGCCACACAAACACCACAGCAAACACTGGGCCATCAAGTCCAGCTTTAACCCTGAGGCTACGATTCTCAGCAGTGGAGCCATGAAATTGCAATAATAAGCATGCACTGAGCCATCGGGACACCATCTGTGCACCGCGGGGTGGGTGGGCGAGAATCAGCACATCATTCCCTACGCCTCAAATTGAAATCGGACAGGATCGTTGAACAGCGCCACCTAGTGCTCCGAGCGGGCATGTGAACGTCGCCAACGTCCTGCATATATACCATCGCTGTCGGGTGGAAACCTCATCGTGTCAAAAACGCTTACATTTCACTGATTTCAGGATTCACATTAAATAAATAAAAACATCAAATAAGTAACAGATCTACAAGATTGAAACGTGGTAATCAAGTAGGTAAAAAAATAAATTATAGAAGGTATGTGCATGCATAAAGTGAGTGGCAAATCACATGGCAAAGTGAGTGGCAAAGTGAGTTTAACGTTGTTTAATGCAATCAGATAGGGACTTTTCTGTTGGAATGTATGGACTATCAAGGCCAGAAAGTAGTCTTTTGACACGTTCCTGCATGATGATGATGAGGTCATGCGCACATACCCTCTATACAGAGATAAGAGGTTTCTGCCCGACAGAGACCATGCCGTATGTGTGTGAATGGGGGGACGGCGTGTCGGGGGTGGGGGTGGGGCTTTGGGTGGGGTTGTGGGGGAGCATCCCCCTCGTGAAAACCAACCTGAGGCTCCTGAGAGAGGAGAACCTCGGCCTTGCAGCCAGAGGAATCCTCAGAAAAGACCGATTACGGTACAGAGATCTGGAAATGGAAGAGCTACAGAACACACACACACGGAGAGAGGGGGCACGGAGGGAGGGAGAGAGTCAGAGAGAGAGAGTGGGGGGAGAGGGAGAGAGTCAGAGAGAGAGAGAGAGAGAGAGGGGACGGACGACAGAACCAACAGAAGACGTGGACAGGAAAAAGAACACGACGCCAGAAGAAGACAGCAGTGAGGTGTGGAGAAATAGGCCTGTCACAATTATTTGAGATAATCACAAGTAATCGTCATAATCATGATCATAATCATGTTGAATAATGTTCATGGACTGTACTTTCAAACATTTGAAAAAATAGCAGAAATAGCAGCTCTACAAGCTCTAACAGAAATGTGTTGAGCGTGTAGATCGACAATTTCCTAACTAATTCAATTAAATGTAAAAGTTATTTGTCATATCTGCGCTGTGCACCTTTTGTTTAAGAAGCTTAAAATGAATGTGGAATGTCATTTCTATTCATAACATTCCAACGTTCGACGCCTGCAATTATTCCAGCGACAATTAACTGGCCAAAGTGACATGAAATAATGGTGACAGCCCTGCGGGGAAATGGAGAGACGAGCACATTGTGTGGAAGAAGAAAGATAAATAAATGAATGAATGAACGACTGCAAAACAGACAGCGTGTCACTATTGCTCCTGAGGGGGAGAAAACAATGCATTAAGCATTGATACATTTTCATCCAGTACAGCAGTGGTTCCCAAACCTTTTCATGTCAAGGACCCCCAACATGATACTCCTTAGCCTGTAGATACCCCCCATTTGAAAATATATGCCAAGGACCTCCAAAGACAAGATTCTACCAGTGATTGTCAACCATTTTCATTTCAAGGGCCGCCGGTTTGAACTGAATTAGGCTAATTTGGCATTTCTATCTCTGAGACTCCAATTTGTATTGTAAAATCAATGTTAAAGGGACACTTCACCCTTTTTGCAAAAAAATATATGTTAATGACGTTTAGAAGCTTTAGATCACTTTCCTGGGGGTATTTATGTGTGTAATATGTGGTTTTAGATATTTTAGATTGTAGCAGTGAGCCTGTTGTCTCTGATGTCATGGACACTGGTCTCACTACCTTCCTGGACTACAATTCCCATAATTCTTTGGTGCACTGCTCCTCCTTGTGGATAGGGGGAGAGCTGTCTTACTGAGACAACATGTAGTCCAGGAAGGAAGTGAGCCCAGTGTCCATGACATCAGAGACAACAGGCTCACTGCTACAATCTAAAATATCTAAAACCACATATTACACACATAAATACCCCCAGGAAAGTGTTCTAAAGCTTCTAAACGTCATTAACATATATTTTTTTGCAAAAAGGGTGAAGTGTCCCTTTAATGTAACTCAGTGTACAAATGGAACCAATCCATTTGTACACTCTCAATGCTGACCAAGATAGACCTGTTGCTTGGCAACCATGTTTCCCGAGGTTAGACAATGGGGATATCTTGGTTGAGGTTGTTTTTCGTTGTCGTTTCATGATCGTGGCCAAGTTGATATGTGACGTTAGATGGACATACATTTATAGTCTCAGTATTTGAATTGTGTATGCTGGTGACGTGCAGGATGGATGTGTCTGGGATAGCTCTTGATCAAATCACTGTCATAGGTTAAGTTAGAGTGACAGAATACCTGAAAAACAAGCCCTAAATGACAGTAATATTTTACCAGACACACACACACACACACACACACACACACACACACACACACACACACACACACACACACACACACACACACACACACACACACACACACACACACACACACACACACACACACACACACACACACACACACACACACACACACACACACACACGACAGCAGAGCTATATTGTCCTCACAATGTGAATTTCTCCAATATACAGTACAAGTATAGTAATAACACACACACTCTCTCTCTGGCTGCAATGCTATCCCATTGGCTGAGAGGTTGGCTAGAGGCAGAGCCATCTAATAGAAGAGTTACGATATTGAGGGGGCAGAAACCGAGCGCTCGAGCGCTGTTCATGCAGCCTGAAAGGGGGACAAGCTGGAGTTTGAAATACATTGTTTTAAAGTATTGTACAATAAAGTATTGTACAGTAACAACTAAAGTCTCTGTAATGTTTATGCTGTACGATTACTACAAAACAATCTAAAATATAGGGATATAGATCATTAAAGCTGGGCTGTTGCCTGGGTCCAATGCATTTCTGCTTACTTCATGTCCAGGACTTGTCCGTATTTGTTGTCCCCATTCTCAATAGAAGTCTATGTAGAAGAGCCGCCATTGGTCTGGCCCCATGAAGTGAACGGAGTTTTCGTAATGATAAGTTGCCACTACCAACCTGATAGAAAGTAGACCAGCCTGCTTTGCAGCTGGTAAAATCATGGAACCTCATAGAATCCTGTAACGCAACTCAAACTCATTTGTCATTAGGTATGGCACAGTACCGTAGTCTATAGCATATACCAAAGTACCCGGTTCACGGTAGACACTACTTGTCAAGACATTCCATGCAGGTGATTCTTTTCTAAGTAGTGGAGTTTGGAAGCGCTCATTGAATAATCACTCAACAGCCCTGCGTAGCACCCGTTTTGAATTTGCAAATAATGCAGGAGGCAGCAGGATGTTGCGTTACTAAAAGGGAGCGCTTCCAAACTCCAACACCTTTTTATTGACATGAAGTAGCTCTATTAGTCTATGGTGGATTTTTATGAAACGCTTTGCAGATAGAAAGAGCATCATTCAAGCTTTTCATACAGCTGCAAAGTTGGAGAGTTAGACATAATGTAATTAGATACTAGGACTTTGTCTGTTTAGATGTATGGGCGGTCAATTGCAAATTGCGGCTAGTTTCCACCCTGCCATTAACTTGTGGAAAGATGACCGCTGTGTCCATATGGTCTAGTATTCAAACATGAGTATTCTGAACATTTGGAGTATCTCAGGAAATCTGTCACACAAACAGTTTAGAAGATAGAGCCATGTTTGAAGTAGCTGTCTGGTGTGGTCATTTCTGGGTATTTCGCCCCAGATAGAGAATTTTTCACAGTTCCTAAGTTTTTTGCAGCGGTCATATTAGCCAAGAACAGTTGAGATATTCTCCGCTAAATGAAGTGCATACTGTACATATCTTAGCCAGGTCCTGGAGTAAACCAAAGATTTCAACTGTGTTGTTTTCTCAGAGCGCAGCAGACTCGGTGGCTAGGCTAGCTATAGTTTCTTGGGACATTTGTGGTCGTAGTGGCTGGCTACATCTGTCATAAGAAAAAAGTTTCGTTAGTTTTAAGGGTAACTGTGCGGGCGAGTTCCTACGGCACCGCAGGCGTGCATTAATGATGATAAAGAAGACCCTCTTGTGTGATATCGCTTAATTAAACACTGTCTGGGATGAAACACAGAAGCCTGAGTAGTTAAATGAGCCCAAACATGTGAAAGTGAATTAAACATGAGCGGCAGTTTTCCTGGACCTACCCGTCTTTCCTGCGATCTCCGATTGGCACAGGGCTGACAGAGATGCGCGGCAGGGTGGAAATGGAGCCCTGCGATTGGCTACTGGCAAAGGAGGTCTCCAGATTGAGCGGCGACTGCGGGGGCGTGACCAGACTGGGGCTGCTGCACTCCGACTGAGAGAGAGAGCCTGGGGAGGGCAAGAGAGGTTAAAGGTGTAGTGAAACGGAAATGGTGAACAACATGAAAATGGTGTTTCAACATGAAACACCGGTCTGAAGTTTCTGAACCAATCAGAGCGTCGCATCCCTTCAGGCGATGGGACGGTAGCTAGGGACGGTGGCTAATGCTATGCGCAACAGCGTGGTGTGTGTTTGTTTATATATCAGATGGTCGGCCAGCTGTACCAGTTTACTGTTATGTGGCTTATTTCTACCCTATAATGTTTTCAGATACATATTTTAGCGTGATGATTAAGTTGAAACAGAGTAATACACTGCCTGGATGTTATCTGGAATGGAAATAAAAACGGAGTATTCTGTAATCAATAGCAGCTGTGCTGGATGGATGCGCAAATATGGGAAATTAAACGGGTGAGCTTCATTGTTATTGGCTTTTATCGATGTGTATCTCTACACGTCATCACGCAGCACGTTTTCGTTTTAATAAATAAATAATGCAATCGTTTTTATGGACCTTTGATATAAAAACACACAGAAATGAGAATTTTCACATTTTTTTGGCATCCATTGTTAGGTATGGCCATAGGATGACCACGGATATGGTCTAAAAGTGTGAAAAACGTCTTTTTCATTTCACTACACCTTTAAGAAGATACAGGAAGAGTCTCTCTGTCACCACATAGGGTTGGGATACAAGTGGCTAAATATGTATTTTCTTTTTTTTTTTACAAATTTATGGCGATTTCTTTATTATTATTTACTATAATCCTACTAGACCCCATGGGAAATCTGGCCTCAAAAGATCATGGGATCTACTGAATGTGAAGGGGGATGCTATACTGTGTGTCATAGGCTCAATATGTCAGTTTGTCACCGCCCCCTTCGCATTCAATAGATCCCGTGATCTTTTGTGGCCACATGTAATTTTCTGGTGTATAGTAGGACTAGTAAATAATAAAGAAAATAAATCGCAGTAAAATGTTGTAAAAAAAACAACAACATATTAACTGTATTACTTGTTCGAATGCCCCCACCCACCTGTCAAAAATAGCTAAAATCGCTAAAACAAAGGAAAGCAGAAAAAAAAAAAAAAAAAAAAACATCTTTTACTTTCTCTAATAAACATTTAAAAAAGAAATGTTCAACTAGCCAATCTACATTGACGCGTTGTGAGCTTGTACATTAGTTATTCAACCTATTTAAAAGAAGTTTGGAATAAGGGGTAAGACACTGGCGAAAATAGGGCCCTTGGAGGCCTATCTTTCCACACCGTCGGATCTGGTCTGTAGACTTGCGGCACTATCTAGTGGCTAGAAAATGCCTAATACGATTAGGCACAAGGATAAGGCTCAGCGCAAGATAGGACACTGGTTAGGGATCTTTTACATTTTCACATAACACCATGACCCAGAGTGTACAAATGCGGGTCAATTTGGTTCTATTTGCAAACTCTCAGAGTTACAGACCTGTAAGGGTACATTTGGCTACATCTGTGTACACTCTGTGTTTTTCACACTTTTAGACCATATCTGTGGTCATCATATGGGCATACCTAACAATGGATGCCAAAAAAATGGGCAAATTCTAATTTGTATCAAGTCCATAAAAAAAAATATTACACTTTTTTGACTTGAGAGCTACTTTCAAAATGACCAGCTCAACAAAAAGAATCATTATACCATTGCTGAAAATAGTTTAATATGTACCTGAGGGGGCTTTGGAATAGCAGAGCTGACGCTACATACAAGACAAATGCAGTTGGAATGGGAAATAGAGGGATGGAATATGTCGAGTTTTTTGTATTTAATTTGTAATGCTACCAATGTTTTTGTGCACAGCAACACTCTTGAAAACTAAATATTGCATTGTGGGTTTGAGCTAACAGGTCCTTTTGATGTCAATCATTTTTTTTTACATTTAAAGCTGCTATAAGCAATAATATGTCAACATTTTAATGACCTTTCTTTTTTTTTGGTATTCAGACAGCCAGCTCCCCCAAAAAATGTAGTCTCTGTGACACATCTAGGGCTGCAATCTGCATGCAAAGATTTTCCTAGAAGCTTTGTCATTGGTCGATTTGCCTGTCTACTTCCTGATTGGTTAGTCATTGCGACCAGGTTTTTTCTGACCAATGGCAAAGCTTCTAGGAACATCTTTGAATGCAGATTGTGGCCCCTAGATGTGTCATAGAGACTGAATTATTTTGGGGAGCGTGCTGGCTGTCTGAATACCCAATTTATTATTTGACATATTGCTTATACCAGCTTTAAATTAAATATTCTTCAGGGGCATGTCATGTGATCTACTGGTTAGATCACAATCTACCTTTTGGGCAACCCTGGTGTAGAGGGTCTAGACTCTAAGTGGTTAAACTGAAGTGATATTGATGAATTCCAAATAGGCCTATTATCAAAGTATTCTTGCGGCACCCCTGTGGACTTGTGTCACAGCACACAAACCCCTGGCCATAGTGTGAGAATCACTACAGGGGATCTGCAGGGCCTTGAACACAAACCCCTGGCCCTAGTATGATAATCACTACAGGGGATCTGCAGGGCCTTGAACACAAACCCCTGGCCCTAGTATGATAATCACTACAGGGGATCTGCAGGGGCTTGAAACGTGCCTAGAAACATGTCGACGGCCGCTGGCTGCAGAGAGATGATCGATGCACTCCACCGCTTTATTTAAAGGCTGCAGCTTTTTTTCACCAATCAATTCCCTTCTCCTAAATTACTGTGCGGCAGACAGGGGTGGTAAAAGCCTCAAACTGACACACCTGCAACCCCAGTGATAGATTTACTGAGCAAAGGGCATGCCTGCAGCATTGTATGTCAAGTCTCATTCACTTATTGCAATGAATCACAATCTAAAAGGTCGCAGGGCTCGAAGCACATTGCGGGAGAGTGTGTGAGTATTATTTTCATTGCTTTTGATTCCATTCCGACTTTTTGTTTCCAAGTTTCAGGTTTACTTTTAATTAGTTTTCAAGTGGGTTTGCTAGTTATTTTTTTGCTTCCAGGACTAAATGGCTTAAAAAAGGAAAAGAAACAGGTCTAAAAGTTATCGCAGAGAAGCACTGTAACAGAAATAATCTACCAAAAACACACATTTCCAAACTTGTAGATTTACGTTTATGGCGTGAACACAAAAGGGTATGAAACGTCCGTACCTCTGTCTGAGCCCAGCATGGAGCGAGGGTAGCGGGGCGTGGCCGGGATCTTGATCCTCTCCATGCGGTACTGGACGTTAACGGCGGAGCCTGAGCACACCGGACAGGAGGGAAAAAAGGGTGGTGCGTTTAATTACGGGCACGGCTGACAACAGGAGCGAGGCGATGTCCGCTTGTGGTGCGTAGTGGCTTTCGGAGGGTGGGGTGTGTGTGTGCGTGTGTGTCAGACTGACCGAGGAGTGCGCTGGAGGGCAGTGAGTTTGTACCGTGTGACGCTCGGCTGCTGCGCACCGACGAACACGACGTTTCGGAGAATTCCCCGGCGGGCGGCTTCTGCTGGCTCAGGTCCAGACTCAGTCGACCCTGGTGTTGTGGACTGCACAGAGAGCACGCATGTAAAACAACAATAAACATGCTCTCATTCATTCATACACCATCTCTATCTACATTACACATTCGTGTCTAATTATACTAAGAAATAAAATAAAAAACAAAGCAATTCAAAGCATTGCTATTTGCTACAAAAGACAAAAATACATTGACCCAGAAATAGCAGAAATTTCATTCGCTCAAGATTTGAGGCAGATAAACCAGATCAAAATGTATGAATGAATGTATTTGTGCGTGCGTGCATGTGTGCGTTACCTGGTGTGGGTGTGCTGGTGGCAGATGTGGGAGGCTACAGTGGTGCAGTTTCCGGTGTGGACGCGATGACTGCGCACCGTGTACACTGGGTTCCTCATGACGGCGGTAATGGCCGGGCACGGCGCCACGCCCCGGTGGGCCGAGTCTGCCACGAAGCGACACACACACACACACACACACACACACACACACACACACACACACACACACACACACACACAGGGTTGGAAAACAGGAAGGCTGCACATGTTGATCTGTTTTTAATGACTTGGCGACCCGGTGGAACACAGAATGTGGTATTATGTTGTTTAATTTATTGTTTCATAAACACCATATGGCATGAGCACACAATGACTATGCATTATGCATGCACGTGTGTGCCTCTCCTCCCTTTCTTCTTCCCTTTCTTACTCGTAAGAAATGGCGATAACTATGGGAACGATGCACAAAAACTAATTTCACTCACTTCTTTACTTCTGTAAACCTGTGATGTGACAATAAAGCTGATTCTGTGTACTTGTATTACTATAGAGCGTCGCAGTCCCGCCCCCTACCAGGGCCCAGGAAATTATTCCCTGTTCATTTTCCTCAAAAAGTATTTATTTAAAGACCTTTTAAGCCTCGTACAAAGCAGAGACTGTAAAAAAATATGGACAAAGCGTTCTCCGGGTCTGATATGGACGTCAGTCCTTGAATTGTAAATCGCCATCTTTCTAGATCCGTTTGGGCCCAGCTGGCCATTGGCTGGCCCAGACAACGAGGCGGGACTTCACCCCTTCTTCTTCGTTGATTTTTATTTTGACTCGAACGGGGGGTGGCTCCCAATCATAGACTGTAACAGTAGCCACGCCCCTCAGAACATACGCGACTTTATTGTCATTTTTTTAATAAATGGGACCATACTTTTCCAAAAAGAATATTATAACATGAGAAATGAGACTTTAAACTAGTGACTGGAAGCAGAAAGTATTCATGACCATGTTTATTAAGGTAATACAGTCTAGGGGAAGTTGGGCCCAAATACATGGACCTCTATGGAGCTATGGGTTTTTTTGGGCCCAATGACAGCGCCACAACAGGCCATTATATGAACTTTCAGGAAGTCCCGATTTCCTTAGTGGCTTCACAAAATATCTGTCTGACTGCCCCCCTGGTACAAAGCCAACTCGAGTTGTGAGAAATAAACAAATTATTAGAAAAAATAAGAAAACGGCAGGTTACACTTTTTTCTTGTTTTTCTTCTTTGTAATTGTTTGGTCAAAACATTGTATTTATTGTCATGATTTGTCACAACTCGAGTTGGCTTTGTACGACGCTTAAAAGGTCTTTAAATAAATACTTAAAAAAATGTCCATGGGGAAAATGCATTGGGAATTATTTCCTGGGCCTGGCGTCATCATGAAAGGGGGCGGGACTGCGACGCTCTATTGTGAGGGCACAGAGTAGAATTTGAGAAACGCGGATGAGGATGTTTTTTTTCTGGTTAGATGGTAAATAAATGGTAATTAGTGCATTTATAATGTGCATATTCACACACCGATGGTATGGAATGGAAACCACGCGAGGCACCAACCTGCTCATCAGGAGCAGTTAGGGGTTCTGAAAACTTCAAAAGATTTGTGTGGGTGTGTGTGTGTGTGTCTCACTAGGAGGCAGGGTGCCAGTGTAGAGGCGGTGTGATGGGTTTGGGGAGGAGCTGTGTGTGTGTGTGTGTGTGTGTGTGTGTCTCACTAGGAGGCAGGGTGCCAGTGTAGAGGCGGTGCGATGGGTTTGGGGACGGGGAGCAGCGTAGCATCGCTCTGGACTCTGGAGAGCAGTGCTCGTCGGTGGAGTAACTCTGCCCGCCAGCCGGCCACGCACATAAAAACACACAAAGAAATGCAGAAAACCTCGTAATCTTTCTTTTTCTAATATATTATTTAGTAAATGAATGCCCTACTTCGTAAGATACAAGAGTGTCGCACAAAAGTAATGAAATCTAAAAGCTCCTAAGTACCTGTAGATCGACTATTTAAAAAAATAGTCGATAAAATAATCATAAAAAAGGAACAGTTTTGTCAAAATATATTTTTTATCCCACGATTTTGAAACCCATTTTTCACCCCTGTGTCAATCATCTAATGTGATCCTGGGCTCTACATCCGAGCAACGGACTTGAACTCATGCTTCCTTCATGCCTGAGTGTCCAAGTTGCTCCTTTACACCTGACAGGGGGGACGCTGGTTGGACGTAGCGCGTGGAAGGAACACGTTATTCCAACCAGTTCCTTTCCCCTCCATCAGGCGCCCCGGCTGGCCAGGGGGAGGCAGTTTAGTGACCAGGATTACTGCATGTTTTTTGTGAGGGTACCTACCCTAGGGGACACGGGGAGAACATGCAAACTCCACATAGAAAGGCCCTTTCGCCAACCCCGCCTTCGGGTATGGGCACTGATGACGCAGAGGAGGAAACACGCCGCCAGCACCCACAGCGTCCCGAGCGGGAATCGAACCCATGACCTTCTAGCTGTGAGGCGACAGCACTAACGACTTTGCCACCGTGAACAGTTTTGGACATACGAGGTCCTTCCCTCCTCCTACAGTATGGTCACTGTCGGGTGGAACCTCATATGTCCAAAACGGCTACTTTTCAAGAAATTGATTAAAAAAAAACTAATAATAATAAAAACAGATCTACAAGCTCACCAGCTTGTAATGTAGATCGGTTCTTTTTAGCTAATTTTGCTTGTGTACGATGTAGCATCGGCAAGACTATTTCTCTCTCTCTATATCCGTCTGTCTCTCCGTCTGTCTCTCCCCCCCCCCTCAGCCTGCAGGAGGTAGGAGTGGTCTGACTCAGCTCTGTCTGGTGGCTGAGCAGAGCGTTTGGGGTGCAACCGTGCAGCAGGGTTATCAATCAGAGCCAGACACCCTGGCTTGAGAGGCAGGCTCCTCCGAGGCAGGGCTGTAAATTCTGACACAAAACGGATAAAGTGATCGTTCCCCCGCCGGGCAGTCCGGGATGACTTGATGGCTTATGGAAATCAAACTCAACATGTCTCTGGGATGCGTTGTAACCTTCGTCTGTCTGTGTTTTCATCACCGCACCGTTTCCCCCAAAACAGTGGGTCGGGAACCCATTTTTGGGTCCGCCGACCATTAGGCTATAGCTATACGCACATATGCCATTTAGGAAAATAACTCTTCCTACTTCCGGGCCTCTTCCGACTTCTTTCACAGGCGTTAGCGATTATACTAATTAAGGCTCTGTTCCATTTAGTTTACAGTGGTTTTTCATTTCAAGGACCCCCATAACTCTAAGCGTGTACAGAGTTACACAACTGTACGGGGCCATTTTGGAACCAACTCAAGGACACTTTGAGACCGACTGGTGTAGCATAGTGTTTCCAGTGAGCCGACATGCACAATTGACCTTATGCACATGACCGCTGTCATCTTGCCAGCAAGGTGCTAACTAGGTGCAATTTCCCATTGACAGCCCATTCATCCAAATAGAAAGATCTGCACATATCGGATTGTATTAAACAAAGTCAAACTCACCAACGTTGCAGCTGTATGAAAAGCTTGAATTATTAGTATTAGTGTGTCGGAGTTTGGAAGTGCTCGTTGAATATCACCCACCTGTTTTGCCCATAATGCAGGAGGCAGCAGGACGTTGCTTTACTGATAACGAGCGCTTCCAAACTCTCCAATCATCTGCAAGGAAATTCTTGACAGGAAGTTGATCAGAACATGTATAGGCCTATATATGGTGGATTTTTATGTTGGTGAGTTTGACGTTGTTTAATACAATCATATAGGACTTTTCAGGTTGGATGAATGGGCTGTCTATGGGAAATTTCACCTAGTTAGCACCTTGCTGGCAAGATGGCAGCAATGTGCATAAGGTCAATAGCAGCACCCTGACTCTGTTTGACCAGAATGGAACAGAGCCTTCATTAATATCATCAGTAACACCTGTTGACGGAAGTCAGAAGAGGCCCGGAAGTAGTAATCATCATACTATAATTAACCGAATGTCTGAATGAATGAATGTCAGAAACACCACCGTATCTCCTCATTGCCTGCACCAATCGCTCCCACTTTTCACACAGGCATTGACCATAATAATATGGAGGTCTTAACGAAGCCTTTTTTTTCAATAAGATTAATAATGAATTTATTAGTGAATAAAAACCTGACCGAGCCACACTATTAGCACACATCTCTCCATGCCAAAAAAAATCTGCACGCTCCCAGAATCCGGCTAGGCTACATTTTACCGACGCATCGACGCATTGGACAGCGAGTAGGAAGCGTTATTTCCAAAATGGCATGCGTACGTGCGTCGAGCGTATTTGAGCGGGTCCCGCTGCAGCGTAGGCGTTTGACGGGACTAACCTGGAAGGTGGGAAGGGCGATGGGCGTCATCCTGCGTCGCAGTGCGGGGGCAGATTTGGGGCGGGGCCTCTTGACCTCCGGCTCCTCCCCGCCTCTGGTCCGGCCAATGTCCTCGTCGCAGGACTTCCTGGAGGTCAGGACCTTCATGCCGTCCAGGAAGTAGTGGTGGTTCCCGTTCCTGTCCCTCTCTCTCTCGCGCTCGCCCCGCTCGCGGCCGTCGCCCGACGTCGCCCCCTGGTGGTTGCCGTCGGAGGTGACGGTGCAGTCGGAGGCGGAGCTGCTCTGGTGCCTGTGGTGTTTGAACCTGCGCCGGCGTCCATTTGGACAGCAACATTCTTTATTTAGTTTTTTTGTCATAGTCGTGACTAAAATGTTGTTTAGTTTTAGTCACATTTTTGTCATGTGAACTGTTTAATATCATAAGAGTTTATTCGACTAAATCTACGGTTGATTTTGTCGATTGTTTATGTATTTTGGTGTGCCGTAATGGCTCACGTGTCGCAGCGTGACACGTTGTGAGCTTGTAGATTGGCTATTTTTAGGGCACAACACCCGAGCGCAACCAAACTAACCAAACAAATTACTTGTCTTTTAGTTCTACTGGATCTCTTCTCCACTAGTCCCTCCCTAAAACATTTTAGTCTAGTTTCCTATTTGTTGACAAAACTGTCTATATATTTAGTCTTATAGTTTTAGTCATCTTAGGTTAGTTTTGATGTAGTTTTTCTAGGTAGCACATTTTACGTCACAGTTTTAACCAATGAAATCGCCACCGACCTGAAGGAGTCGCTGCGCGCCAGCGGCGTGGGCGTGGCTGAGGAGGAGAGCGAGTCCGTCTTGGACGGCTGCGGGGAGTGGCACGCCGTGGTGGCTGCCGCCATCTGATTGGATGAGGGCGTTTCGGGGCGCATGAAGGTGTCAGGGTCGAAGATGGACTTCCTCTGTTTGGGAGACTTGTAGATGGAGAGCTGGGCCGATGCCACAGAGGCAGCCGGTCCACCGCTGGTGTCTGGAGCGACCGCCATGCTCCCTGCCGGCATCACCTTAAAGACGTAGTGAAATGATTCACACTTTTAGAGCAGATCCGTGGTCATCATATGGCCATACCTAACAATAGATGCCAAAACAATGGGACATTTTTGTGGATTTTTGTATCAAAAGTCCATTAAAATTTTGAATTACTTCCTTTGAACGAACGTGTGATCACGTGTCGAGGCTCGCATGGATAAAAATGAATCTTGATTGAATTCACCTGTTAGCGATTTTCATCGCTGTGCGTTCTTACAAACACAGCTGAAACAGAACTACTCTGTTTTTAATCTCATTCAAGATGACATCCAGCCAGTGTATTACTCGTTAATCAGCATGCATTATAGGTTAGAACTAAGTCACGTAGTAAATAAACTCAATCCACGCGTCGTGGATGTAGCAGAGCTACGTACCATTGCCTGAAGTGCTTTTCTTAGGAAGGCCAGAAAAAAGTGCATTAGTCAAGCCGTGAGAAGACGAAAGCACAGATTAGCGTATTTGCATCCTCTATGGACTGAAAGGCTCTATCTAGCGATGTTTCTGGCTACCTTAGGCCACGTGCCCCCGCTGTGCCTCCTCTCCAGGGCGGTCTCCGGCGCCACGCACTTCGAGGGGGACCCGGGGTCGTAGGGCAAGGAGGACGTGGCTTTGGCGTAGGAGGGGCAGCACTCCTGGAAGGCGCTGGGTCCATATCGGCCCAGGGTGGCCAGGTCCGAGGCGGGCCGGAGGCTGGTGGCATGGAGGGAGCCCGTGGAGAAGGGCTTCCTGACGTCCCCCCCTCCGTACACCCCTCCCCCCACCTCGTCCGCTTCGCTCCGCACCTTCCTCCTGTCCGCAGGGACGCTGGCATCCTGGGGGTAGGGTTGTCACCATCATGACATTTTAGTTGACCACAAAAATAGTGTATTTTTGTTGATTTGGAAGATTACATTTGTTTGCCTTCTTTTTTCTTTTTTGCTTTGTGAACCCAAATCAGTGCAGATTATGACAAATAATGAGTACCACATTTTTCGAAACAATGAATGCACAATGGCCAACATAGGCCACGCACTGTACATCCTAGTTTTATACTTCCAAAATAGCCAATCGACAAGCTCACAGCGAGTCGAAAATGTTGTTGACTAATTGTGTTCAGGTGATTAATGTAATGTTTGTGAAAGGCCGGACCTGGAGGAAAATGTCCGTCTGCGTGGAGCTGTTGTGCTTGAGGTTGCGGCTGTTGCGCGACTGCACCTCCGACAGGTGCAGGCGCCCGTTGTTGGCCTTCTCGGTCGAGTCGCGCTGCAGGCTCTCGAAGATGTTCTGGCCCGACGTGCTGTGAGGGAAGAACTACAGAGGAGGAGGAGGAGGAGGGAGGGAGGGAGGAAGCAAAAATGTTAATCCTATCATGTCTGAAACATTTGTTCAGGCCAAGTCCTAATCTGCGATTTGTGAAACGTCACTTGGCGGCCCACCTTCATGAGGGAGAGGCTCAGAGAGTCCCTGCAGCTCCTCAGGAGAGCCTCGCACTCCGTCACAGACTTGTTGTCCAGAGCAATGCCGTTTATCTGCATGGGGAGCAGACAGATTTATGTTATGTTTATCTTGAGAGAAGAGAAACATTTATTTTTATTTTTTCCGGCTTTCGCCTTTATTTATTGAGTGGAGCAACCACTCCAAGGAACAGCTTTGTCCGTGTTCACCTATGTGTTCACCTATGTGACTATGAGCATCATATAATGAGTACCAGGAGTTGCACCACTCGGTTCACACGGGTGTGATTTCTTTTTATATGAGGGACAGACTGACAGTAAATGGGGGAGAGAGATGGGGGGAAGACATGCAGTAAAGGCCGTCGGGATCGGGAGTCGAACCCGCGGCACACTGCCAGATTTGGGCTACCGCCCAAAGGTGCCTGGACTGCTGAGCCACGGCCCAGGCCAAGAGAAACATTTCTGTTACATGTATTTTATTCTAATTTTTTTCTTCTACTGCACTACGTCTCAAGGGAGAAATATCAAGAGGCAAATATTCTACTTTTTACTCTACTACAATTAGAACATTTTAGTTATCAGTTACTTTGTGGATTTAGATTATTACTACAACAAACACTATCCACTTCTGCCCTATATACTTTTTTTACATTTGGAAACTTGCTAAATAGGATATTCTGCATGATCGTACTTCTACTTTTGGTACTATACTATAAGTATATTTGGTGCCAAACTTTTGTACTTTTAGCCAAATACATTTTTAATTCCTTAATTTTACTTTAAGTATTTATTCATGGTATTGATACTTTTAGTCGAGCAAGAAATGCGAGTACTTCTTCCGCTGCTGAATCTAGGACAGCACTTTTTCAGACTGAAGAGCCTCCCTCGCACTTGGCAATCCACATACAGAATTACCATCATCATCACACTGTCAAATACAAATGAAGGAAAGGTAATATATCGCTACTGCTGGGAAGAAACCTTATATCTGCAATATTTCGACAGTTTTTCAAGGGTTTATCAGACCTTCATCATTGTCATCGTTGTGCATTCAGCTCTTGTCTCCCTCTCCCTCTTTCTCTCTCGTTTTTACCAGCTGGTATAGCATTGATGTTTTTGCTTTGACATTGACAACCTAAACAGGATTGGCTGCCTCGTCTCTAGGCTACCTCTAAGCCAATGGGAGTCTTTTTAAACCCATCGCATGAATGCCGAGGGCAACAAAATAAGCCCACGAGTCTCGGAGCTCGAGTCCGAATCGAGTCTGGAGTCTTTGAGGGGCGAGTCAGAGTCGAGTCTAGAGTTACATTTGTGGCGAGTGCGATTCAAGTAGGAGTCTTTAACTTGAGTCACTCGGATAAGTGAGGCAAGGCAAAAACCCCTTCGTCTGAGCACCGTGAGCGGCATGAATCATGAATGCAGAGGGCTACACAATGAGCAAGGCAGCGAGCCCCATTTCTCGTCCCTCCTGCAACTTGCCTCCAGCTCTGCTCAGAGCTGATCAACTGCCCCCCCGCGTCCCTCCTGCAACTTGCCTCCAGCTCTGCTCAGAGCTGATCAACTGCCCCCCTCCCTCTCCCCCGGTCTGTATCAAGCACGTGCTGAATGTTTCCAATATGCCTTTCTGGAATGACAGACAGAGAGAGAGAGAGAGAGAGAGAGACAGAGAGGCTAATCCCTCGTCTCTTTTTTTCTCTACCTGCACAAATGGGTGTCGTCCGTGATTAATTAATGCTACTCCGGTCGTGTGTCTGGCTGTCTGTGTCTTATAAGTTACAAATATGATTTGCTTGCCCACTCGGCCAGGTTGCCACGTTAGCGCTTTCCAAGCCACTGGATATATGAAAACATCGGGTTGCCAAGTTTGCTTTTCTAAGTAAAAATATATACAGTATATATACTGTCCAATAATTAGATAGGGAGGGGGGTGAAATTATGACATGCAGTTACTGCTGTCAAAATATGACTCCCCACTAGTCAAAAAACACTTTATGATTGAAATAGACACTAGTGCTTTCTTTCTTTTTTAATTTATATTTTTTGTCCCACGATTTTGTAACCCATTTTTCACCCCTGTGTCAATCATCCTGTGATGTGATCCTGGGCTCTACACACCCTCCGCCAACCTAGGGAGAGCAACGGACTTAACTCATGCTACCTTCATGCTTGAGTGTCCAAGTTGCTCCTTTACACCTGACAGGGGGGAGTTTCCCTGGTTGGACGTAGCGCGTGGAAGGAACACGTTATTCCAACCAGTTCCTTTCCCCTCCATCAGGCGTCCCGGCTGGCCAGGGGGAGGCAGTTTAGAGACCAGGATTACTGCATGTTTTTGTGAGGGTACCTACCCTAGGGGACACGGGGAGAACATGCAAACTCCACACAGAAAGGCCCTTTCGCCAACCCCGCCTTCGGGTATGGGCACTGATGACGCGGAGGAGGAAACACGCCGCCAGCACCCACAGCGCCCCGAGCGGGAATCGAACCCAGGACCTTCTAGCTGTGAGGCGACAGCACTACCAACTGTGCCACCGTGCGCCTGACGCTAGTGCTTTCTAAGGTGTGATTTGGGGCCGTAAAGATGAATACAAAATGAATATCAACATCTTAATACTGTCCAATACTGTGATACAGAGGGAGTGATTTTTTTTTCTTCATTTTCTGTAAAGTAACGGTTTTGGACATACAAGGTTTCCACCCGACAGCGACAATATGTCATAACCCGATACAGTATTGTGATTAACAGCTACTAGGGTGTGATATAAGGTGACCCTCCCCCAGATCTGTCCTGAGGCGGTGTCTGTTCTTAGCGTGGCTAATCGCCGTTGCAGCTGAGCTATCATCTGGCATATCATTGCCGTCAGGCAGAATCCTCTTATCTCCATATTGTATCTTTTTGTGGTTTTCTTTCCGTAAAATGTACGGCCCCACTTACTCACACTACAGTGTTACACAAAAGTAGCGAGATCCTCACGCTCGAAACGTGACGAAGCTTAGTCGACCTGCTACTCTTTCTGTTTTTTTATTTGAATCCTGAAAAGTAACAGTTTCGGACCATATGAGGTTTCCCCCCCCGACAGACGATAATAACATGAGCTCTCCTGGCCAATGGGGTGCAGCAGCCCAGCTGCTAAAAAGGTGAAGCGGGTGTTCTCTCTAGTAAGCCCAGAGCTTTCATTAAGAAGCATTCACTTGAGGTTGAAACCAGCGAGGGATTAGGAATGCTGCTGCTGCTGGCAGGCTGGTGCTGGCGATAAAGAGTCAAGGACACACTCTTCAAACGAGGAAAGTCTCATGCGTGGTTCCATTTCTGACACCTGTCACCTCCCCTGCTTACATTCCCTGAGTTTGAAGCATACAGCAGGCACATTGTGGCAGCTGTGTGTGTGTGTGTGTGTGTGTGTGTGTGTGTGTGTGTGTGTGTGTGTGTGTGTGTGACGACAGCTCCACCTACAGCCCTGCAAAGCTGCAACACCGTTTGAACTTTAGTCTTTTATTCATTCCTATTCCCATTAGCTGCCACCTACAAGCACTTGTACAAGCTTGTAGATCAGCTTTTTTTTTATCCCACAATTTTTTTTTTCTTTTCTTTTTTTTTACCCAGTGCCAATTGTCTAATGTAATCCTGGGCGCTACATTCCACAAAAAATATACAAAAATGTAAATATATTTTATTTAAAAAATATTTTGAAATAATTGTCCGCGACCCACAAATGGGTCCCCGACCCGCTGCTGCTTGGTAAACAGTGGTGTACAGTATGTTGTGAAGGAGCGATGACGGTGGACTCACAGCTATCAGCCTGTCTCCTACGGTCAGAGAACCCTCCCTGGCCGCCGGGCTGCCCTGGACCACGGCCGTCACAAACACTCCACTCTCCAGACCGATGCCGCTGTCTGCTCGCCACACAACACAAGACGAGACGAGAGAGGAGACGACAAACAAACAAAACAAATCAGTGAAGAGCGCAGAAGAAAGCCAGGTTGCATTGAAGTGACATCTCTCCATAGTGGCACAAAAATCTGCTACTTTTGATGCTTTTGCCATTTTTTAATTTTAAAGTTACCGTTTTGGGCATATGAGGTGTCCACCTGACAGAGACGACATGTACTAATTTCACCTTATACCGTCTGTCCTACGAGTCCTTCAGTGTTATTTATACCCAAGTTTAGTGACATTTAGTGCTACGTCGTTAATATGTCTTAAAAGTAATTTAGCGTGACGTTATGCCTCGACACCCTACCGTACACGACATTTAGTGTTATTGTACTGTGACGTGTCCCATCACTCTGTCATGTTGAACTTTAGTAATGGAGTGTCATCCTACCTCTGTGTGCTGCTATGAGGTTGATGTATGACCCCATTCATATGTCAGCGGATTCGCCGCGTCGTCAGCCTGCAGGTCTGCTAGTCCCGCCTGTTTTCGCCGCGTGACGGAGTCATCAGACAGTATCAATCAGCCCCAGAGACCCCTCCTGTGTGACAGCTTGCATGACATGACTCATGTCATGTTAACTATAGCTTCCTTACAACAAATAAAATAACATGTGGAGGACCACAATCTCTGCATTCACACCGTTAAGCTGCTAAATTGGGCAGTGCATGTCAATTTCTTACTCATTGGAGATGAGAACCTGGCATAATATTTGTAGGAAAGGGAAGGCAAAAGTAAGTATTAATTAATTCAAAGAATTAAGTCTACTGACAGGACGTTAACATCTCATTTGAGTGCCTGTCAGCATTCTCTAAATCCCTGTCTCTCAGCTGGTACGCAAATGGCTATAGAGGCTGTGGCAATAATTTTGTAAAAATAATAATAATAATTTAAAAAAAAATGAACTACCGTAAACATTACATGTTACAAGTCAGTGCACTTGTTTTTTTCAACAGCTAACTAATAGATGCTATTTCACTGCATTAACAATATTTTTGGGGTGGGGAAAAGAAAAGTCAAATATGATTATTTTGGGGGGTCACAGCCTGAAAAAGTTGAGAACCACTTATTATTATTTTGGTTAAATGATCATATGAACATTAATTCATGAATTTGATTATTTAAATGTATTTTGCATACATATACCATATTGTCTATAGAGAGAACTCATGATATTGATTTAAACCAAAAAGTAGTGTCCATGTAGCTAGCTACTTTTGCCATGTAGCTTATAGTGTAGCTTGCTACAATTCCCCGGGAATAGCTTCTGTGTAGTTGAGCTATATTTAATAGAGAGTAACTGGTAGTGTAGCTTACTACATTTTCCAAGTAGCTTGCCCATCACTGCTCGCGCGAGCCCATAAACTCCAATGCGTTCCGTAAACTTCCGATTGTCCCCATACAATACTTTCAGTTGTCCCCATTCAATTTAGAAGTCTATATGTAGAAGAGCCGCCATTGGACTGGCCCCATGAAGTGAACAGAGTTTGCGTAACTCTGTCTCTGTCGCTTTCCAAGACGAGCGCTCCACCTCCTGAGCCACCAATACATACGATGGTGGAAAAGTGAACGTTTGAAAATCACGCTGACCCATGAGGCTAACAGGGGTGTCCTGAATACCTTTGTGACCCATTGTGAGGCTGACAGGGAGGGTGTCCTGAATACCTTTGTGAGCCATTAGGCTGACAGGGAGGTGTTTCTCAGTACCTTTGTGACCCGTGAGGCTGACGTGCACCGGCGTGACCATCCTTCCGCCCAGCGACTTCCTCCTTCGCACCACCATGTTGATGGGGCCGGCACTGCCGCTAAGCACCGCCTTCACCGCCTGCTTCCTGTCCTTATTGGTCAGATCCACGTCGTTGACCTTCAACAGCCAATCGTTCACTCTGAAGAGAAAAAAAGGAAGGAAGCCCATTTTGACCTGAGATCAGATTCAAAAAATGTCTTCTACATCCTGACAGTTTTCTGAAAAAGCTATGTTTCTATGTCAGTAGTTCTTCGATTTAAAAAAAATAGCAGACCTACAAACTCTGAGCTTGTAGATCTGCTATTTTTCAATGGCTAAAGCATAGCATAATGCACCAAATGGGGTTTTAAAGTGAAAATCGTTTATTTGCATGACAAATAATCCACAATGACACAGCCCTGGTCATGGCATGTCTCACCTTAACCTTCCGTCCGCGATACTTCCTTTATCCACTCTCGTCACAAATATCCCACAGTCTCCTGGTAAATATGGATCATTTACCCCTTCTGCGATATCAAACCCAAGCGCCTTCAAATCCATGTCTTCCTGCAATGGTTAAAATGAAAAACAATTAATACTTTCATTGGAAAACATTATACTGCCACTAACATAATGCACTGCAAGTAGAGCTGGGGAACATGTTATAGCTGTGGTTTTCAACCCTTTCCATATCAAGGCCCATTATGTATTCTGCATTTGAGCCACAATGACCACCATGTGATGAGATACTGTATATTGCTGTATTTTGCGTGTCTTAAGTACCAGGTCTTATTCCCTAACTTGAGTAAACTAAAGACCTGGAGGCGTGATCAATGCCATTTGGCTATTCTGAGTGTCCAAAGAGCATTGATCCAGGTCTTTAGTTTACTCAAGTTAGGGAATAAGACCTGGTACTTAAGACACGCAAAATACAGCCCTTAGCCTCTCGGACCCAAAACTTTGAATATGTGGTTGGAAAGGATTTTTGTCCACAATTCCATGCTGTATTGATGCTTCTACATTCTCAAATTGTGTAGACTTCTTGTAAATTAAATAATGCAGATGTTTCATTTTACACTCTCAAGAGTTAAAGATCTATAATGCCTCGTTCACACCTACGAAGCTAGCTTCTGCTTTAGCTTCGTGGTCCCATGTTATCTCTATGCAAAGCTTTTTCCTTTTGAAGCTTGGAATGAACAGCTTTTTTTTTTTTGCGTGATTTTTTTATCCTCAAAACATAACTTTGAAGCAGCTTTTAAAAGCTGGATTCTGGCTTCAGCTTCTAGAAGCTGCTTCTAGCCAATCAGAGCACCCGCTGCCTTTTCCCCCAAACTTTCCCCGGGAAGAGGGGAGGAGCAGCCCGTGTGCACATCCATCGTGTGTGTGTGTGTGTGTGTGTGTGTGTGTGTGTGTGTGTGTGTGTGTGCGTGTGTGTGCGTGTGTGTCGGTAGCTGCATGTATGTTGAAACTTGGGCACCGTCAATCATACCTTTAAAAAATAATTAATAGCCTTTATATCAGTTGTATGTACCCCCTCTATTTATGCAATGTGTTGCCCGTGTTTTGTGATTGGTTTGCTGCGTTCTGAATAGATAAACCAATCGCATAGATAATATTTTTTTGAGGTAATAATTTGTATTGGTTTATCGCATTCATGTATTGATGAACCAATCGCATAATTATAGATAAGATTTTTTTGAGGGAATCATTTCAATTGATTTATTGTGTTCATGTAGGCCTATCGATGAACCTCAAAGCAAAAGTTGAAAGACAGTAGATAGCCTATATTTATAGATAGATAGACCACAATCCCCCCCCGTGTGTGTGTGTGTGTGTGTGTGTGTGAGAGATATATAATGGCCCGTATATATATGCCATATACGGTATATGGAGGAGTGCAGTACTTTCATCCGACGGAGCATTGGTCCGAACGACAACCTACCTCCTCCCTCACCCTAACCCTAACCTCCCCCGGGGCAGACACCTAAACCGGGCCTATGAGTTGTCGGACAAAAGGATGCCCCCCTATATGGAGACCGTATATAATGGCCCTATTAACTATTAGGGCTGCGAATCTTTAGGTGTCCCACGATTCGATTCGATTTCCGATTATTGGGGTGACGTTTCGATTCAAAAACGATCTTTTCGATTTTTCCGATTCTCGATTCAAAAAAGATTTTTTTCCGATTCTAAAGCAGTTTTTTTTTTTTTTATTAAAAACAATTAAATAGAATTTTAGCATGATCTACTCCAGTCTTCTGGCATGAAAGCAGAGTACATTTAGTAACAAGCTTGTATAATTGTAAAGGTTTTATCAACTGAATGATTTAAACACACAAAGGTTAAATCCAAGAGTAAGAACATGTCTCATTTATTTAGCCTGCACAAATTTGAACCAGTACAATAAATACAATTGGCAGGCTTAGCTTAGCGCCTTAGCTGGTAGTAAATGCACTATGCAGAAACCCAGGCCATAATGCATTGCATGCACAGGTACATTTGTGCAAGAAAAAAAAAAAAGATTTTTGGAAAATGAGAATCGATTCTGAATCGGACGGCATTAGAATCGCGATTCTAACTCGAATCGATTTTTTTTGACAGGCCTATTAACTATTATTGTTAATGTTAAGTAAACGATATCTCACACACACACACACACACACACACACACACACACACACACACACACACACACACACACACACACACACACACACACACACACACACACACACACACCTGTTGATATTGATTATTTATTAAGTAATAAAAGTATGCCTACTAGTTGGCCAAGTTTCACATCTGCTAATTAAAAGCAAACTTTAAATGTGATGATGCTGTAAACGGTGAGGGCCCGGGTGGTGGTGGAGGAGCGGCCTCCTACTGCCACGATATAGGCACTAGGCTAGGCAGCCGAGGAGGGTGACAGACAGACAGCGCCGCGATAGGGGCTCCCTTCCCCGGGAGACTTGGGAATGAATGTCCGGAAACCCACACGTAAACACAAGCTGTTTTAATTGCTTTTACGATGTGCTGGATATATACAATTGTATTTCTTTCCATAAATACGGTATGCTCTTGCTAAATCAACATTAACATTACATACAGAGCCGCTATTTAAAAAAATGCCCGGAGGGTTTCGCTCGTGACCCGGGGGAGAGGAGAGCGGAGTGGGGGAGATGTGCACTTCAGCTGGGGTAAAAGAGGGAGGATCGAGTTTGGGAACGTTTTCTGGCGTCTGAATAAACAGGGACCTGATGTTTTTAATTCCAGGATAACAGAGATAACACTAGAGTGAAATGCCAAACAATATGAATCATGATGAATCAATATGAATATCGTCAGATGCGCCTCGTTCCTGACCGCATCACTGTCGTGCCAATAATCACGGTAAAGCACACCCTCTCGTGAGTCGTGTAATATTGATTTCCCCCTGCGGGATAATAAAGGTATCCATCTAATATTGCTTCATTGACAGTGATAATCTGAGTCTCGTCTGGGCTTTTGGAAAATATCGAGATATGGCTCAAGTGATTTGTCCATTTGTTCAAAGACATTTGATTTCGTCTGTATGGCCCACCTTACCACCTCCACCTTACCAGCTGTCCTTCTCAAACACCTCCACCTTACCCCGTCCTTCTCAAACACCTCCACCTTACCCCGTCCTTCTCAAACACCTCCACCTTACCCCGTCCTTCTCAAACACCTCCACCTTACCCTGTCCTTCTCAAACACCTCCACCTTACCTTGTCCTTCTCAAACACCTCCACCTTACCCTGTCCTTCTCAAACACCTCCACCTTACCCTGTCCTTCTCAAACACCTCCACCTTACCCCGTCCTTCTCAAACACCTCCACCTAACCCTGTCCTTCTCAAACACCTCCACCTTACCCTGTCCTTCTCAAACACCTCCACCTTACCCTGTCCTTCTCAAACACCTCCACCTTACCCTGTCCTTCTCAAACTCCACCACCTCCGTCTCCCACTCCAGGGAGTCGGTGTCGATGGCCGAGTCGTGAGAGCTGTGGGCCATCAGCTGACAGAACCGAGCCTCCTTGTCCATCTGGCTCTCCACCCTCTCCCTGCATGGGAACAACAGGAACGTCACTCAGTTATTACTCAATATATTCAGAGTAGGTCATTTTTTTATTGGGTGATTGAGTGAATTCTTGAATACAGACCCATACACAATAGCAATAGGTCAGTGATTCTCAAACTCTTTCCACGTCAAGGAAGCCCCAAATTGATATATATATATATATATATATATATATATATATAGGCCATGGACCAGTGTTGATTTTGTCGACTAAAACTAAAATGAAAAACGTTGACTACCTTTTTCCACTGATGAAAAACTAAATGGAAACTAAATAAAAACTAAGACTAAATATATTGACAATTTCATCAACAAATAAAAACTAGACTAAAATGTTAGGAGGGGACTAGTGGAGAGATCCAGGATACGTCATTTTACACTTGGTTCCATGCTGAAAAGAGCAGATCTGCTCTTTTCAGCAAATGTAAAAACTGTCATTTCGGCGGCATCAAGGCCCGCCTAAATACATTTTAGTCGACTAAATCACTAGATTTAGTAGACTAAATGTGAGGCTGACATTAAAGCATTCCAGGTGATTAAATGTGACTAAAACTAAATGAAAACTATTCAAGAGACTATGACTAAAACTAAAATCAAATAATTTGCTGCCAAAAACAACACTGCCGTGGACCTAGCCTGGTAAAACACCCCTGTCGTGTGTCTTCTGCAGAGCCGTGTGGCCTCAAGTGCTGGCTGGTCGTTTTGCAGAAACCAAAAAGGGTCTGCGCTCAGGGCCCTGTGATTGACAGACGCTATCGCAGACCCCTATCTGAACAATGAAAGAATGTTTGTGCCAGGGAAGATTTCTCTAAAGAAAATTACATTTTGCCAGAACCTATACCGAATAGTTTTCTAAAAAGTAGCACATTTACATGCTTGTAGATTGTAGATCGGCCAAACATACACTAAGTGGATGACTGAGACAACAAAAACAACACCCATGAGACTTGGTTTTAGGGCAAAACCCCCATACATCAGCTTCTTTATAGTCCACATAGGTTTTTATTTGTGGCGTGCAAGTCTTCCTACACTCTTTGTCCTCGTCGACTGGAATAAATACACTCGCTGGCGGTGAATTTGGACACTAAGATTTATACTTGAACTAAAAATACAACACGTACAATGCCTTTCTGTCACTTAGATGCATGGTGCACTGCGGAGCTGAGCCTTGAGGGTGTTTCTGACATTAAAACAATCTTACACTCTCCAAGTCACTGTGGGCAGCCATTACACATTATGTACAGCAGATGGCGCTCTGAAACCTTACATAACAAGTGAACTCATGGAGGGCGGTGTGAGAAGAGATAGAAACAGTGTACTTATGTGCAATTCTTAAAAGCAAAAAATTAAATAAAAAATAAACCTTTTGGGGATTACACTTTTAATCTTGGGCATACTGGGAGCTCCCACAACGTCCACAAAGGCAACATAGCACAGCTTACGCCGTCACACACATGCTGAACAGCTTACCAAGACAAAGCACTGGGACACACAAAGGAGAGTGGTTCGGGCATCTACCTCACACAAATAGGGGAGGATTTACTGATAGATCATAGTACCAATCTTAACACGATCCACATCCATCAAAACGAATGGAGCTTTAACCTTTGCTTCAGAATTTGGGTCAGACGACTCACTTCAGCTCCTTGAGCTCCCGCGACGAGTCGTTCTTCTGCTTCCTCATGTCGTCCAGGTTGCGGAGGGCCTCGGCTAGGTTGCTGACCGCCCGGTCCCGTTCCCTCCGTAGGTTATCACACAGGGTCCTGGGTGACGGGGGGGAGGGGCGTATTAAAGCCAGCGGTTCTCACTATTTTGGCTCAGGGCACCCCTGTAATTAACACTTTTTATACCCTGGCCTTCCATTTGCCCCCAAAATCGGGAGGTATAATGTTCCATTAGTACCTCACGCTAATAGGGCCGGTCTCTCTTTAGAAGCGTTAATATTCCAAAACGAGACGCTTAGTTAAGTCAGAAATTAGGACAGAACGTCAGCGTTCTAATCGAAAACATGGAGAGCGCCGTAGATTTAGAGAGAATAGCAAGTTTTGTCGCCCCTAAACAAGAAAGTGAACATGTCCGGTAGCGTAGCGCTGAGCAAGGTGTTGCGTCATGGGCCTTCCTATGGGTGTAATTATAAAGACGTCCTGAAGTGTTAACTTCGTCATCCACGGCACCGAATGACATTGTTACATTGACTGACCGTATGCTCTCCCTCTCGGCCACGATCTTGTCCCTCTCCTGGAAGGCCCAGTCCCGTCGACACTTGGCCACCTCGGCCTCCTGCGTGGCCTCCTTCAGCTCCTGAGACATGGCCTCGTACTGCTTCCTCAGCGCCTCCATCTCCTTGTTGGTACGCTCCATGTCCAGCGTGGCCGAGTCCTGTTTCTAGAGCACGCATGGATTCAAGCGAGAATAAGTGAGATCTGAAACAAATAACCACTGAAACAAACTAGAACTGCACTATGTCGAGTGCATACTTGCTTGTTGCACACTAGTAGGCCATAAATGGCCAACTAGTGCACAAGCAGAGCGCGCAAGTCCTTTCGACTGCTGTAAACTGTCAAATCTCAGTATCTCTGTGAAGGAACGTTTGAAATGATTAATGTTGGCCCAGGCCGTAGCGTAACGGTCTGGGCACCGGACTGGTGATCCAGTCGCGGTGTGCCGCGGGTTCGACTCCCGGACCCGACACGGCCTTTACCGCATGTCATCCCCCCATCTCTCTCCCGTTTCCTGTCAGCCTACTTTCTATCCCTTAAAAAATCAATAAAGGCGTAAGCCGCAAAAAAATATCTTAAAAAAAAAAATATATATATATATATATAGTATATATACAGGGCTGCACACAACTTTTTTGGTCTAGTACTCAGAAGAGCACCTGGAGGAGTTGCTTGGTGCTCCTAAAATGCGGCGACCCGTCTCGCCGGATGGATAAAAGAGGGATGAATAACTTATAGCAAAACAATATTTATTGGATGAGTGGGGAGTCAATGGAGGGTATTGCAACTCTAGATTTAGCCCTAGAATGGCTCTTGTTGTAGATTCATCCCATTATTAAAAATATATAAATTTGCTAAAATCTAGGTCCATGTGTGGTCCAGCCCTATGGAATGCATATTATAATAAAAACAAGTTAACAACTTAAGGATAATATGATATGAGCATCAAAGCAATATTTAGATTTTGTATTATTTTGTATTTAAATAACCAATCTACTAGCTCACAACGTGTTGCGACACGTTGTGAGCTTGCAGATCAGCTATTTTTTTAACATGCGACACATCGTACGGCGAATCATACATCAGGCTTCCCTAGTTCCCTTTTGTTTTTAGATGAGGCGACGTACGTAGTCAGACAGTCAGACACACACACATGGCTCCTCGGTGAAAAAAATAAACAGTGTACACTACCCGACTTTACGATAATAAGGGACAGTATGTCGAGACACGGTGTTCATGTTGGGCAGCAGCAGTGCCAGTCCGCAATGCTTTAAACTCTTCCCACTCCACTATGTCGGAACTAAAACCTTAGTACCCGTAAAAAGTCGGTGGCCGGTGCCTAGGCTGTGAGAGACGCTAATATGGTTTCTGCCTCGGATTCGGGTTTTGAGACGGCATCGCACACGAGCAACCATGCTGCTCCAACAGCCGGAAAACAAACACAAGCACAGCGGCAAATGGGAAGAGTGCAAAGCATCCAAAGCATGACCTTTTACACCGGGGACTACAGTAGTTTGCTATCTGAAACGGAGAAGAGAAGACGAAACTATTTGTGTAAGGTTTTCCTGTCAACCGCCCTCCGCCTCCTCCCAGGCTCCTAGCACTCAGAAAGAAGCATGGATCCTCCCCCTTATGAGTAAGGACGCGCTGTGATTGGGCCAGTAGCCACTTTGAGTGGCAGTCGGTGGGAAATGCTCTCGCCACAACATTTTCTAGTATTCTGGCCATAATAATCATTCTGGGCGGCCCCAGCTGTTGGTACGCAGAAGCGCTTCCCGGCGCTTGATTGACAGCGCATTTTTAATTTTTACCGCGCATGCGCACCTGCGCACCACTTATGTGCAGCCCTGTATATATATAGTATATAGGCATATACTATATACGTATACATATATACTCTATACTCTATACTGTATAAAGTGTGTAGTTGTAAGTTGATTAGCGGTATACTGTGGTTACTTTGCGCCAAAAACCGTGACAGCTGTTCCGCCATTTGAGGCTTACGCAGAAAAACATCAAATCTGTGCCTGTGTTGCTGGACCAAATGACCACAAATGACCATATTTCTTACGTCATCATTAAGAGCTAGTCATACACATACACACCACGTACTCTGGTCCCAGCAGATCAGGCACAATTTGCTATTTTATTTTTTACTGATTATGTATATAGTATACGTATAACTAGCTCTAAATGATGACGTAAGAAATATATATAGTATATATATAGTATATAGGCATATACTATATACGTATACATATATACTCTATACTCTATACTGTATAAAGTGTGTAGTTAGTTGTAAGTTGATTAGCGGTATACTGTGGTTACTTTGCGCCAAAAACCGTGACAGCTGTTCCGCCATTTGAGGCTTACGCAGAAAAACATCAAATCTGTGCCTGTGTTGCTGGACCAAATGACCACAAATGACCATATTTCTTACGTCATTATTAAGAGCTAGTCATACACATACACACCACATACTCTGGTCCCAGCAGATCAGGCACAATTTGCTATTTTATTTTTTACTGATTATGTATATAGTATACGTATGACTAGCTCTAAATGATGACGTAAGAAATATATATAGTATATAGGCATATACTATATATGTAATGTATACATATATACTCTATACTCTATACTGTATAAAGTGTGTAGTTGTAAGTTGATTAGCGGTATACTGTGGTTACTTTGCGCCAAAAACCGTGACAGCTGTTCCGCCATTTGAGGCTTACGCAGAAAAACATAAAATCTGTGCCTGTGTTGCTGGACCAATGATGACGAAATGACCATATTTCTTACGTCATCATTTAGAGCTAGTCATACACATACACACCACGTACTCTGGTCCCAGCAGATCAGGCACAATTTGCTATTTTATTTGTTACTGATTATGTATATAGTATACGTATGACTAGCTCTAAATGATGACGTAAGAAATATATATAGTATATAGGCATTTACTATATATGTATACATATATACTCTATACTCTATAATGTATAAAGTGTGTAGTTGTAAGTTGATTAGCGGTATACTGTGGTTACTTTGCGCCAAAAACCGTGACAGCTGTTCCGCCATTTGAGGCTTACGCAGAAAAACATCAAATCTGTGCCTGTGTTGCTGGACCAATGATGACGAAATGACCATATTTCTTACGTCATCATTTAGAGCTAGTCATACACATACGTGGTCCCAGCAGATCAGGCACAATTTGCTATTTTATTTTTTACTGATTATGTATATAGTATACGTATGACTAGCTCTAAATGATGACGTAAGAAATATGGTCATTTCTTCATCATTGGTCCAGCAACACAGGCACAGATTTGATGTTTTTCTGCGTAAGCCTCGAATGGCGGAACAGCTGTCACGACGAAGGAGACCGGGCGAAAATATTACTTGCGCGCTCTGCTTGCGCAAGTAATAATTGCATGGCCTGTAAGTAGTGTTGTAAAGTAACTAAACCAGTAAGACACAAGAGGGCGAGAAGCAACCCTAAAGGGCGAGGTCGTGTGCACGCATCCGCCTGGGTGACAGCAGACTGCTGGGCGAGCGCTGGCGCTTTGGCATGGGGGGTAAGATCTAATTTTACGGGCCTGTTGACAACTCTAGTTTTGGGCCCGGCTACACTAATAACTTTGGGCCAGGCCTGTCTAGAGGTTAAATGGACAGGTATCAGTCAAAATGAAGACATCGAAGAGGAAGGGTGGATGGAGAAGGATCAATATAAGGAATCTCAGTCAGCTCCATATATGGAGATCTAAGGGTTTGAGGTCAGATAAAGAGTTGCTGGCCAATATTGATGACATCAGGGACATACTGATGGGAAATGCACGATTCCATAGTTAACTGCGACCTTCTGTTGCAATACATTTACTTAAAAGTAACAATTTTGAGATATGTTTATTTCACTGGAGTATTTCCAATTTTCAATACTTTTACTATTCCACTACTTTTCAAAGACAATTACTGTAAACCTTAGTTACTAGTTACTTTGTAGTTATTACAAAACATTACCATTAACCAGATTTCTGAAAACCTTCAAATTCTTATTCAAAAACTTAAATAATAATGATGTTGCTACATGTATAGCAACAACTAATGAGACACAGCGGTAGCTCCCGGATTGAAAGGTATAACAACGTATAGGTTGAAACTGGCAACAGGTCTAAATGGGTTAACATTGAAACATTTATTATTTAATAATTGAGACAATGCTTAAATATGAAATATTTTTTATGTAGGAAAAGAAAATGGATTTTCACCGACCCACTCTTTGAGAAACAGCGCTATAAGGTTTCTAAAATAGCGTGGCAACCCACGACAAGCTGTGGAGGCGCAGATCAGCTATTATTTGAGTTTTGTCATAACCACAGTATTATACTGTTGGCCACTAAGCAGCTCCAGGGGGAGCAGTTGGGGGTTCAGTGCCTTGCTCAAGGGCACTTCAGCGGTGTTGGGTGAGTGATGACAATCACTTCCCCACCCAGTTGTTTCCTGCCCGTCCGGGGAATCGAACCGGCAAACTTTCGGCAACAAGGGCGCTCCTCTAACCCTTAGGCCACCGCTGCCTCACAACACACGAAATGAAGATAATTATGCAATGTTGCAAGTTGCAAAACCTCTGTGAGACATCTAGCCATCTATAGTGAGTGGGCTGGTTAGGAGGTGTGAGGAGCCTGCTGTTAGGGACGATGCGCTCGTTGTAATCCAGCGACTGACAGCTTACCGGATCCACTAAGCTCTTTATTATGTGTCTAAACACTGACTTATTGCTGTGTCACATCTAAAAGGTCTTGGACTGGGGAAGAGATTTTCTATTGGTTGTGGTGACATACTGTAAGCTGTGATATCTGAGCCCCGGGTTCGATTCCTGAGCCCGATGGAGAGACAGTTGCTGCATGTCACTCCCCGACTCTACTCTTCACTATCTCTTCATTATCAATAAAGGCAGAAACCTCGCCTCCCAAAAAGAAAAGAAAAACGCCACTTGTGTTAACGACTGACACCCCAGCATGGTGCTGGTGGCAGTGTTAAGTAACTAAAAAACTATGACGAAAAATGTTTGTCGATTACTGTTTTTCAGAAGGTAGTAGAGGAAAATATTATACTCCACAACTATTTGAAAACTTTAGTTACTAGTTACTTTGTAGTTTTTTTTTATACATTTTATACATTTGAAAACTTGTAAAATGGGACACTTTCTACTTTTAGTACTTTAAAACCCATTTAGGCCTAAGGCCGATTCTAAAAACGCCTTCTAAAGCCTGTTAAGCACTTTGGATACCAATACTTTTGTACTTTTACTCAAGTAAACTTTTAATTCTGGACTTCTGGAGAGCATTTCTGAATTGCAGTATTGATACTTTTACTTGTGGGTAGTGTTTTCGTGGTGTTGGTGGTGCTGGTGGTGGTGGTGGGGGTACCTGTCTGGCCTGGTAGTACTCTCGGAGCAGCTGGTCCCTCTGTACGATGGCCTCGGTCCTCTCCTTGCGGGCCACGTCTCTCTCCTGGCGGAGGGTCTCCATGTCCTTGTGGGCCTGGCTCAGCTCCTTCTGGGCCTCCGCCTTGTCCTTCACCTCGTGGCAGTACTTCTCCAGCAGCTCGTTCCTCTCGCAGATGGCCCGGTCTCGGTCCACCAGCGACGAGTTCAACTCCTGCAAGCGGGATTCGATTGAATGCTTTATCAGTACCGAAATGTATACCCATTAAGACCTAATGAGTAGTATTAGTAGTTCTTCTCACTTTCAAGATGAAAAAAAAAAATACAAGTAAAAAAATAGCAGTTGTACAAGCTTGCAGTGTGGCACGAAGTGACACGCTGCGAGCTTGTACGACTGCTATTTTTGAATAGCCAAAGACAAAAATCATTATAAAATGTTGTCTGCTCATGTCTTTGTGTCATCACTTCCAATTTCACTTGTTTCTCTCTCCTGATAAAATTGGCATCCCGACCTGAAGATGCCAATGACAGCTACAGGACATGTTGATGTGCTCTTCAAAAAACATTTTTTTTGGGGGGGGGGGGGGGGGGGGGGGGAAGCTATTATGAGCAAGTCTATTTTTGTGCGTCTGTTTGACTGGATCAGAACGTCCTGTGATCTACTGAGTGAAAACACATCAGCTTCAATCACAGGCTGATTCAGGAGCTGATGAACTGTGTTACCATGCCTGCTTATTATAAGCGACTTTGGTCTTGTTTTTCTATAGTCTCTTGTAAATATTGGTAGTTGCGGGTTGTGTTTTTTGGGGGGCTTGTTTCCAGTGTAAGTGTAGTTGCTTATTTTGGGGCTGGTTCCTAAATCGTGTTTACTTACACCCGTGGATCTTCATGTCAAGTAAGCCCCCCAAATTAATGTATTGGTACCTAACCCTCTGAAAATATTGTGTGTCAGGGAACCCCGTACCAGAATTGTGATGTTAAAATGTTTCAAAAATATTTCACATTTGTCACTTTTTTCCAATACGTTTTTGCTTGTAGCTTGTAGATCGGCAATTTTCAAATAGCCTACGTACACGTTTAAAGTCCTCATGTGGCCTATAGTGGCTTTTTTTGGGATTGTTTTCATAGACCCGGCTGCTTATTTCTCACTGCTGAAGAACTGACAGAGCTGTCAGAAGTTCCAGACAGCGTCTGTCCCAGAGGGGACGTTTGTCCCAGAGGGGACATTTGGAGTTGACAGAGACGGACAGATTTTATGGAGGATGAAAATGGATCCCGTTATGTTGTTGCTGCCCTGTGGCGAAAAGGTCATTAATATGCACCGAAAGTGTGTCTCTGTGTGTCTGTAAAATATTTATTATAAGTTTGTTTATGTAATTTTTTATTTATCGATTACTTTAAGTTACCAATAGTGTCGCACCTGAATAATTGAGACAATGCTTAAATATGAAATATTTTTTATGTAGGAAAAGAAAATGGATTTTCACTCGAGTTGTGGCCCATAACAATTGGTCTGTTACCCACAAATGGGTTCCGACCCACTCTTTGAGAAACAGCGCTATAAGGTCGCAACCCACGACAAGCTGTGGAGACGCAGATCAGCTATTATTTGAGTTTTGTCATGACGTAGCTCCGTGGTTTCCTACCTGCCGCAGTGCCTCCATCTCCTCGCTGGCCACCACCTTCTCAGAGGAGGTGTTCTTTGTTGCCTACCTGTCGCAGTGCCTCCATCTCCTCGCTGGCCATCCCCTTCTCAGAGGAGGTGTTCTGTGTTTCCTACCTGTCACAGTGCCTCCATCTCCTCGCTGGCCATCCCCTTCTCAGAGGAGGTGTTCTGTGTTTCCTACCTGCCGCAGTGCCTCCATCTCCTCGCTGGCCACCACCTTCTCAGAGGAGGTGTTCTGTGTTTCCTACCTGTCGCAGTGCCTCCATCTCCTCACTGGCCATCCCCTTCTCAGAGGAGGTGTTCTGTGTTTCCTACCTGTCGCAGTGCCTCCATCTCTTCACTGGCCATCCCCTTCTCAGACGTGTTCTTCAGCCGGGCCTCGGCCGCCTCCAGCTCCGTCTGCAGCTTGTCCAGCTCCTTGATCACCTGGTCCCTCTCGCTCATGATGAGTCGGTACTCGTTGAACACCGAGTCTCTCTCCTCCTTGTACTGCTCGCAGTCCTTGGCCGCCTTCAGCTGGAAGTTCTTGTGGCGCGTCACCTCCGCCTGGAGGTGTAGGGATGGCAGCATCGTGTGAGTAAAAGTAGAGATGTACCGATAACGCTTTTTTTCCTTCCCGATAGGGACGAAGACAGGGACAGGGACAAGGACAGGGACAGGGACGAGTACAGGGACAAAGTATGGTAGATAATACTGTAGGCTACCTGGAGGCGTTCCATCTCTCTCTGCAGCTCCTTGTTCTGGGCCGAAGACTTGTTTAGCTCCTGCTGCACAGAGTCGAACCTGGGGAGAGGAAGGAAAGGAACTCAAAGTAAAAAAAAAGACCGTAAGGTAAAGGGTGCATTTGCATAAAAGGTACACTGAGACACAAACCAGTAAGGGTCCATTTGGAACCCCCTCAAGTAACCCAGGGGGTCCCTATAAAAATAATTATGTAATTTACTAGTGATGGGAGATTATTCAGCAAACACATCGGTATCGGACAATTTTAGTTGTTTTTAGATTAATCGGCATCGGTTTGATTAATCAATCACACAGATTAATTAATCGGTCCGATTCATCGGTCTGTCTTTACTGATAAACAAGCCCAAAGTAACAGCTTGAACAGATCTACAAGCTCACAATATTAAATATAAAAGGTATTAAAGTTAAATCTGACTTGCCTAAGCCTGCAGTGCAGATACGCTGTTACATGGATTCTTCAGAATAGACACATTATAGTTTTTTAATACAGAATGAGATCATATCGACATCGGTTATCGGCCATAACGGCAATTAATTATATCGGATATCGATATCGGCCCATCCCTATAATTTACTGTGCATTGATTGAATTTGATTTGCCACAATTATATATATTCTTTTTAATATATAGGAATTGTTAAAGGGAACTAGTGAGGAATTGGACTGTTAATCCATTAAAACAGGGAATCCGTGTCGTTAGCTTTTTTTTTTTTTTTTTACATTTTTACAAAAATCTTGAAAGTGTGACAACTACCGATTTAGAAGGCATTTGTTGAATTGGCCTTAGGTCTTAATCGGTTGACTTTTAAAATCCTAAAAATGTAAGGGGCACGGTGGCACAGTTGGTAGTGCCGTCGCCTCACAGCAGGAAGTGCCTGGGTTCGATTCCCGCTCGGGACGCTGTGGGCGCTGGGGGCGTGTTCTCTCCTCCGCGCCATCAGTGCCCATACACGAGGTGGGGTTGGCGAAAGGGCTTTTCTGTGTGGAGTTTGCATGTTCTCCCCGTGTCCCCTAGGGTAGGTACTCTCACAAAAAAACATGCAGTAATCCTGGTGTCTAAACTGCCTCCCCCTGGTCACCCGCCTGATGGAGGGGAAAGGAACTGGTCGGAATAACTTGTTCCTTTCACGTGCTACGTTCGGCCGGTACTCACCTCCTCAGGGAGGTGTTGTGCTGCTGCTGGTAGTGGATATAGATACTCACCTCCTCAGGGAGGTGTTGTAGTGGGTATAGATACTCACCTCCTCAGGGAGGTGTTGTAGTGGGTATAGATACTCACCTCCTCAGGGAGGTGTTGTAGTGGGTATAGATACTCACCTCCTCAGGGAGGTGTTGTAGTGGGTATAGATACTCACCTCCTCAGGGAGGTGTTGTAGTGGATATAGATACTCACCTCCTCAGGGAGGTGTTGTACTGCTGCTGGTAGTGGAGGGCCGAGTCTCGCTGCTTGAGCAGCGAGTCCAGCTGCATCTGCAGCCGCCGGTTGTCCTCGTCCGCCTGCTCCAGGCGGCTCAGGTCTGTGTTGTGCGTAGCCACCTGCGCAATGACACAACCCACAGTCAACTCACAGTCAACTCACAGTCAACACACAGTCAACACACAGTCACAGTCACACACACAGTCACCCCAGTCACCACAGTCACCGTCACCACAGTCACACAGTCACCACAGTCAACACAGTCAACACACAGTCACCACAGTCAACACAGTCACACAGTCACCACAGGATTAACACTAGTTGCCGGTAGGAGACTCAATGGAGACTCTATGATCCGGTCATCAAATTATTGGCTTAGGAATGCGACAAAAAAAATAAGAATTGCCATGAATTCAAGCCAAGGCTCCAATGGCTCTATTTAAGGGTAGAAGAGGGCGACCTTCACCTTCTGGCTGTAGCGCTTGCTGAGCACGTCGTAGTCCTTCTTCACCACCTCCAGCTTGTCCATGGCCGTGTCGTACAGGTTGTTCAGCACCTCGGAGGAACCCTGCTGCCTCATCACCTGTCAGAGGGTAACCCAGGAAACACCAATTATAATCACCTGTCAGAGGGTAACCCAGGAAACACCAATTATAATCACCTGTCAGAGGGTAACCCAGGAAACACCAATTATAATCACCTGTCAGAGGGTAACCCAGGAAACACCAATTATAATCACCTGTCAGAGGGTAACCCAGGAAACACCAATTATAATCACCTGTCAGAGGGTAACCCAGGAAACACCAATTATAATCACCTGTCAGAGGGTAACCCAGGAAACACCAATTATAATCACCTGTCAGAGGGTAACCCAGGAAACACCAATTATAATCACCTGTCAGAGGGTAACCCAGGAAACACCAATTATAATCACCTGTCAGAGGGTAACCCAGGAAACACCAATTATAATCACCTGTCAGAGGGTAACCCAGGAAACACCAATTATAATCACCTGTCAGAGGGTAACCCAGGAAACACCAATTATAATCACCTGTCAGAGGGTAACCCAGGAAACACCAATTATAATCACCTGTCAGAGGGTAACCCAGGAAACACCAATTATAATCACCTGTCAGAGGGTAACGCAGGAAACACCAATTATAATCACCTGTCAGAGGGTAACCCAGGAAACACCAATTATAATCACCTGTCAGAGGGTAACCCAGGAAACACCAATTATAATCACCTGTCAGAGGGTAACCCAGGAAACACCAATTATAATCACCTGTCAGAGGGTAACGCAGGAAACACCAATTATAATCACCTGTCAGAGGGTAACCCAGGAAACACCAATTATAATCACCTGTCAGAGGGTAACCCAGGAAACACCAATTATAATCACCTGTCAGAGGGTAACGCAGGAAACACCAATTATAATCACCTGTCAGAGGGTAACCCAGGAAACACCAATTATAATCACCTGTCAGAGGGTAACCCAGGAAACACCAATTATCGAAAGTAGCAGATCCACATGCAAGTTTGAAAGTTGGGATTTGGGACTTGTTGATCTGCTACCCAGACAGAGACAATATAAAAAATGGAACCTTTAAAGTGTTTTTTTCCCCTTAAACATAGGGATGACACAGGGATGAAATGGGATGCCAGATTTATTTTCAAACAGAGCTGGCCAGTGGCCTCACGCCTAACACAAAGTCTACGATGTTGATTGGATAACTGCTAGCTAGCTTTAAATCATTTTAATACCACCAATAATAGCCATAGCAGTGTTCCTTCAGTCCGCAATATGAAGGCATTTGCATTTACAACCAGCAGTACCAAATATGGCCAGTAAGTGGCACTAGTAGTCTCAGCAAGTAAAGGTACATGTCATTATGCCAGATTAGCTCATTCTGCGGGTCAAGGTATAGAAAACAGTCATGAAAACTTCTGATGAATTGAAAATGGTGGACCCTGTTGTAAATGCTTAATCATGGTGACGTCCACAGTAACAGTTATTGTATTGACTTGTAAATTCGTTTGAAATGTACCCATTATACATACTGTGAAATACATTTTTCAATCAATCAAAACAAAACACATTACAAATATACACCGTATCGAGCACCCCAGGGGAGTATATGTGCATGTGCATGTGTCTGTGTGTGTCAGGGGGTACACTGCGTGTGTGTGTCAGGGGGTACACTGCGTGTGTGTGTGTCAGGGGGTACACTGCGTGTGTGTGTCAGGGGGTACACTGCGTGTGTGTGTGTCAGGGGGTACACTGCGTGTGTGTGTGTCAGGGGGTACATTGCGTGTGTGTGTGTGTGTCAGGGGGTACACTGCGTGTGTGTGTCAGGGGGTACACTGCGTTTGGCTTATTCCATCACCACTGACACACACCCATGAATGCACCCACTCAGAGTGCATTCCCAGGCACCCTTACTAGCTGCAGCATACTCTCTTACACGCACGCACTCACGCACACACACCACAGGGCACTTTCCATCACCCTTGCTCCAGCATATGCCAACACACATTGTGTGAAACACAATTTCACAATATGATGACACTCCAAATTTCCCCATGGGAATCAATAAAGGTAGGTAGGTAGGTAGGTAGGTACAGTAGATAGGTAGGTAGGTAGGTAGATAGATAGGTATATAGGTAGGTAGGTAGGTAGGTAGGTACTAGGTAGATAGGTATATAGGTAGGTAGGTAGGTACTAGGTAGATAGGTATATAGGTAGGTAGGTAGGTACTAGGTAGATAGGTATATAGTATTCTACATGATCATTTAAAAACACAGGTAAATGTGTGTGTGTGTGTGTGTGTGTGTGTGTGTGTGTGTGTGTGTGTGTGTGTGTGTGTGTGTGTGCATGTGCGTGCGTGCGTGGGTGGGGGCACAGAGGGCTACACAGACATTGTAATGTCATTGAGGATGCACTCAGCCTCGCTCACAATGACGTCGTTGCACAGCTGACCTGTGCTCACAGCCAATGATCCGTCCTGATGATGTGCAGCGTAGTACCCTACACTACAGTATGTGTTGTGTTGGTTTACGCACTGCGTATTGAACTGACCTTCTGGTTTTTCTGAAACGTTTACACATGGTTGCTGTCGGGTGGAAACCTTGTATGTCCAATACGGTTACTTTTAACGTAACCCGTTGAAATCAGGAAAGCATGCGAGGCATTTTAGATGTTTTTTTGCGGCGTTGGCTGTTCGAAAAGACCAGATGTACAAGCTCAAAGTGTGTCGCTTCGTTGGGGGGGGGGGGGAACGGGGGGGGGGGGGGGGGTGGCCAATGGACAGACGAGGAGGAATTCAGTGTGTGGTTTACGCAGAGTAATCTAGTAAGAGAGTGGTGACACACTTTGATCTCGCTGCAAAGCGGGTACCTATAGGCGATAGTTCCAAACTTGCTCCTATGGCTGGAACTATTCCATTGAGATAGAATGAGCACTTCCGCTTACAATGAGAGTCAAAGGGAGTGTCATTACTCTCTTACTAGATTACTCTGGGTTTACGGAGCTCCCTTGCCAATGTAAAAGGCGTGTTGGAGCAGTGATGGAGCTGGGGTTGACCCCAGGGCAACATCCACGCAGGCTCCAATGCAGAGCGTGACACAGTGTGTGTGTGTGTGTGTGTGTGTTGGGGGTGGTGTGAGATGACCCATCATGATGGCAGTCCACTGCTGCACACACTGGGAGAGACTAGTCATTGGTAGTGGTCGGTCAGTGTTAATTAAGCTATATTACACAAGAGGGGGTGGTTTAACGTCATTAATGCACGCCGAAAGCAACGCAGAATTATACAGTTACACTTAAAACTAAGAAAATCGCTGAAAAAACATATTTTTTTAATGACAGATGTAGTCACTACAACCACAAATGTCCCAAGAAACTAGCTAGCCTAGCCACCGAGTTTGCTGCGCTCCGGGAGAACAGAGCAGCTGAATTATTTGTTTTGATTAGGTGTGGAGTAGTGCTCGTTTGAACCACGGCTAGAAGGCTGTTTCAACCAATCAGATTATACGACCTGTATAATAGGCTTTCATCTGAAATGTTTTAGCTGACGGCATATCATAGGTCTTTATTTTGGCAGGCCTTGATGGCGTTGCAATGCTATTTATAATTAGCTGTGTGCTGAAAATAGCGCCGTGTGAACTTGTCGTTTGTTTGGCTATTTTCGGAAGCATACAATGACAATGACTGTCTTAGTTCTGTGTAGTGTAGCTGTAGTGTTGTCCGGAAATAGCCAAGCGTGGTGAGCTTGTAGACTGGCAAGCACAAAATGACTCAGTCCTGCTGGATCTCTTGTCCACAGTCCCCTCCTAACCTTTTAGTCTACTCTTAACTACGACATTTTAGTAGTATATTTTTTTCGTCTTTTCTTTTTCTTTTTACATAATGAACAACTAAGTGTGGATGTGGTCGCCGTAGCCTGGGGTCCATCTATGCTTTCTATGGCATAGGCAGCTCCCGGCAGAATCTAGACGCAGCTGCGCGACATGAGACTAATTAATTAGAGCGACAGAGAGAGAGAGAGGTGTGTGTACGTGTACGTGTACGTGTACGTGTACGTGTACGCGTCAATTTAACTCTATGCCGAATTGAAGTGGACTCGGTCCCAGACTTTTTTTTTTCTCCCTGGAAATAAAAACGTCTGGGTTTCCGAGGCTATGGTCGTCGTGGTTGCTGCACCTGTTGTTGCTGCAGCCGCAGGTCCTGCACCTCCTTCTGCTCCTCGCTGTGGAGGCGCTGCAGCTCCTGGCAGCTCTGCTGCAGGAGGTTCTGCTGCAGGAGCAGCTGAGCGTTGTCCCTCCTCGCTGCCTCCAGCTCCTCCTTGAGCGGAGACTGCTCGCTGAGCACGCGACTGTGCAGCATGCTGCATGGGGGGAGAGAGAGAGGTCACAGTTAGCCCATTGAAACCACCCGGAGGCCCATTAGAGATAATAAAGGGTACTATCCCTCACGCTTAAGCGTGTAATTGAGGTGACAGGTCTATTGTTCTAAATTTATGCATAAATTAATAAAATTAAAAAAAAATTGCATAATTAAAATTTTAATTTTTTTAATCCTAAAAGCGTGTTAATTGATTGTTGTCTAATGACCTTAATCCCATGAGCATCTGGAGTGTATGAATGGTGGGATGTTGTTGTCGTCGATCTAATCGTGAGAACGTGAGAATGAGCACCCGGTGAGTTTGCCAGTGAGAAAGGGAGAGACAGAGGGTGTTTGGTGCGGTGGGTGGGGGTGTGTGGGGCCCCCCTCTGATCTACCATGCGTGCTAGATGGTGAATGGTGGGGGACGCTGGCCCAGCCGGGGCTGGCCTGTGTGTGTGCGTGTGTGTGCGTGCGCGCGCGCGCGTGTGCGTGTGTGTGTGTGTGTGTGTGCGCGTGTGTGTGTGTGTGTGTGTGTGTGTGTGTGTGTGTGTGTGTGTGTGTGTGTGTGTGTGTGTGTGTGTGTGTGTGTGTGTGTGTGTGTGTGTGTGTGTGTGTGTGACAAAACATGTTAGGCCGTGACGGGTTAAGTTTGAATTCTAAATTCTAAATTCTAAAACAAAAAAAAGGGTTGATCACCCGTACGTTGCTCCTCTCAACGCATTGATTTAGTGAATGCTAATGATGAGTGCGGGTATTGTTTCACGGGTGGGTGTGTGGTGGATATAAGACCCAGGGGTCTACGCATGGCACTTGTTCCGAGGGCCGCGAGTTTGTGAGGTGAAGAAAATATTTTTTTAAATTCTGCGCCGAACTATGAACCATGAATATGCTCATAAGGGATGAGAACGTCTTTCCGTCGCCGGCCGAGGATATAGCTTTTCAGAAACTCATTATAGACGTTCAGTTTGGAGCTTTGAAGCGTGACATTGTGACGGCTGTTGTGGCCTGTTCTGTGGTGGATGAGGAAGACCTTATAGTTTTAATCGGTGTTTTGAACGAAAGAAGAAATATCGTTTTAACTTTCATTAACTCCTGCCTCCCCTTATCTCACACTTATCGGGCAGTTCGTGACAAGTTTGAAGAAGCTTTGGATCCAGACTCCGTGTATCAGGAATATATTTTGGTTCAAACACTCGCCAGATATCACACGCTCCCGGGGGGATCTCCAAGGCTTCGTTGAATATGGGGGATGGAGAAATTGCCGACGAGTTATTAACGGCCGGTAAGCATCAATTTACTTTTATTTTATTTTAGGGCAATGTTCAATTCTAAAAAATAAATAAATAAAACATTTTCTTTATGTACTTAAGCGTTGCATGAAGAGGAGTCCGCGCCAAGAAGACGCGTCACGCTTGCCCTGGGTGTGGATTTGCAACAAGAGGCCGGCGAAGAGATCTTTCAAAACGCACAAAGGTTTTCCCCGCACGGGGTAATTTCTGATGACATCCGTCAGACCCCAGAAGAATTCAGAGCGCTTATATCAGAGCCGCTTCTGATCTCAAGACCCGGGGTCAGTTGGCTACGCAGGCCTCCGCCCTCCTCATCACCGTACCGCGACGGGAGACGCAATAGAAGATTTCGCGCCGTTCCAAAAAGACGCTCCACTCATCATCAGCGTCCCACTCCAACCAGAAACCCCGGTGAGAACCTTTCAAAAATGTATTATATGAAATAAGTTAATATATATTTTTTAAATCATTTTTTTAAAACTAATATGACACCCCATTTTTCCCCACCAGGGGAGCCGTCATCCGAGAAGAGCGCCGGAGGTCAAGAGGGGGAATCCCAGAGAGGAGGAGGAGGAGGAGGAGGAGGAGGAGTAGGAGGAGGAGGAGGAGGAGGAGGAGGCGGAGGGCCCGAGACGGAGAGAAGCGGAGGAGAAGGAGGGGTCGAGATGGGCGGAGCAGACAGCGCTGGCGCGGAACGAGGAGAAGAGAAAGATCACGGGTGCGATTCATTCCCTAATATAACAGGATTTTTCGCATCCGCTGCACGCATGATCGAAGAGAGTGCTAATCGCAAAATTAATGTGGAGCTCTTGTACTGTTCAATAAAACCATACTAGATGTCATAGTATGCCATACTAGCTCTGACACCGTGTGTAGAAATGTTTTAGGAAAAAGTTTTTTTTAATTTTAGTTTCATAGTGATAGTGTGATTCAGCATGGCTAATAATAATTCAAATAACGAAATTCCTCCTCATTTACTAGCTCTAATAAATCAAATGAACTCCCCACATATCTCCGTTGACTCACCCGTTGATTTTTCTATTCCCGACGATCTTTCATATATGTCGGATGAACTAAATGGGTTATCACAGTCCTCTATTATATCAACGCCGTCATCGACCTCTTCAGACTCTGCAGTTTCCCGGGGTCAAGTTGGAGGGGGTGACGGCGTTGACGACCCGGGAGAGGGGCCCTCCGGACCTACTCGTCAGAATGTCACCCAGCCCGTTTCAATCTCACGCGATAGATTTAACAATGTGGAAATTCGACAGCGGTTAAACATCTTACCGCCGAGTCGCGACGACATTAACTATGCAAACTTTTTCACCAACGTCGTCGGAAGCGCTCAACTCACGCTAGCTAACATTTTTGCTTCAGCCAGTGCCACAGACAGGATTCAAATCGAGCTGGTGGCCAACCACCTGGCAAACCCCAACAGTTTAATATTGAGGGGCGATGACACATTTCCGGACAGCGGATTTGAAGAGCTTCTCGAACGCCTTGTCCAGTCTAATTATGAACTAATCGCAGATCCCTCTTTAGAACTCGTAGTCCAAATTGTTAAAGCACCGGCGGGGAGCGGCCTAAGGAAGATATCCCAGTTGTTGGATTATGAAATATTAGCGCTAAAAGCCAAGCATCTTTTTGTCATATCTAATCCTAACTCAAAACTATGTTTCAGCGTAAACTTTGCACACTTATTAAACCCGGGGTTAACGGACGAGGCCTGTAGAATAATAGGTTTAGAGATTCAAGGTCAAGCCGGGTTGACGCCCGACGAAAGCGTCTCTTTTCATGACATAATTAAATTTGAGCGTGCTCTCCGGTGCAAAATAGTGATATTCTATCGGGAGGGCGGCATTAAAAAGACTCTGTCTAAATTTCAAACATCCACCCCGCGTAGAGTAAATACATTCTTCTTCTTTTTATTTGACAACCATTATTACGGTATAAAAAATTTGCGAGGGTTTTTAGGCGAGAGCTACACCTGTGTTCATTGCTATGAAGGTTTTAAGGCAAAAAGCAACCACAGATGCCTCCATTCTTGTGCCGTGTGTCTTGATGATGACTGTGTCAGGGGCAAAACCATCAAATGTTTGTCATGTAAACGTATCTGTAACTCTAGCGATTGTTTCGCCCGCCATCAAAAGCCTACTTTGAGAAGCGACGCACGCCTGCTCAGCAATTGTGATATTTATAAATATTGCGAAACTTGTCACAGAGTGTTTTATTGCGCTAAACAAAACCATATTTGTCAACCCAATAAATGCAAGGTGTGCGGAGAACCGCTTCCACTTTCCGGCAAGACGACTCATTACTGTTATATTCAACAACTCGCCCCGAGTCAAAAGCATTCTGATAAATTGGTTTTTTATGACATAGAGACATTTTGTGACAAGTCTACGCGTCAGCACCACCCCTTTTTAATTTGCACAAGCTCTTTTCAGGGGGCCACTATGACATTTTGGGGCGTGGACTGTGCTCGGGAGTTTTTACACCACTTTCGCAAGCCGGTTCATAAAAATACAATTTTTATAGCTCACAACTCCCGCTCATTTGACGGCTATATCATTCTCAACGCCTTCATAAAATTAGGCTTAAGCCCCTCATTAATTCTTCAGGGCGGAAAAGTTTTATCGTTTCAAGAAGAAGAATTTAAATTAAAATTTATCGACAGTTTAAGTTTTCTCACTATGCGTTTGGCCCAACTACCGAGATGTCTGGGCATGGCTCATAATATTGCTAAAGGAATATTTCCGCATAATTTTAGCTCCCTTCAAAATCTGACATACGTCGGTCCGTATCCCGAGCGCGATCAATTTAATTACGATTCAATGTCTCCGGACGAGAGAGCCACCTTTGACCTCTGGTATAATGACGTGAGTGGAGAGGGAGGGGTGTTTCATTTTAAAAAGGAGGCCATCAAATATTGCAGGACGGACACGGAGATATTGCGAGAGGCTTGCACCATTTTCAGACAAAGCTTTATCGACCAGTGTAAAATAGACCCTTTCAACTCAATAACGCTCAGTTCCGCCTGCATGACGGTTTTCAGAACACACTTCATCCCGGGTAGTAAGACGCTCGCGATACCGTGTCCTCTGGATTATAAAAGAACGTCTAAACAATTTTCTACGGTGAGCATCGAGTGGCTCGATTTTATGGCTCACAGCAAAGACATTTTTATAGAACACGCGTTAAACAGAGGAGAAAAGAAAATAGGTTCTTTTTATCTCGACGGCTTTGAACCGCTTTCTAAAACGGCATTTGAATTCAACGGTTGTATTTATCACGGGTGTTCTGATTGCTTCAGGCCCAGAGAATGTAGTCCATTTTCAGGTAAAACATTTGAGGAAATTTACGCGGAGACAATGTATAGAGATCAGCGGCTGAAAGATGAGTTCGGCTTAAATTTAATCTCAATATGGGAGCACGAGTGGACCGAGATGAAGCGTTCCAACCCAGAGGTCATTTTATTTTTATCTAATAGAGCGCCTCACGACCCATTAGAACCGAGGTTAGCCTTATATGGGGGGCGCACGGAGACGTTTAAAATGTATCACTCGGTCGAGAATAAAGAAAGAATACATTTTGTAGATGTCACGAGTTTATACCCCTTTGTGTTAAGCTCAAAGCACTATCCCCTACACCATCCTACGATTATATATAGAGACTTTGAGGACATAAATTCGTATTTCGGACTAATCAAGTGCGTTATTGTGCCTCCCACCAAACTACTGATTCCATTTCTCCCCTCTAAAACAAAGAGCGGTAAATTAGTTTTTACTCTGTGCGCGGCCTGTGCGGACTCAAACACCCAGGCCGCATGCTCGCACGCCAATGAGGAGCGGGCTCTGCGTGGAACGTGGGTTAGCGAGGAGGTCAAGTTTGCTCTCTCCCTGGACTACAAAATTGTAAAAATAAATGAAGTGTGGCATTTCGAGCATAAAAGCAATACCATTTTCACCGATTACGTGCGCACATTTCTCAAAACAAAACAGCAGAGTTCAGGCTTCCCCCCAAATTGTGTCTCCCAGGAGGAAAAAAATAAATATGTTAAAGAATACGAGTTGGCCGAGGGGATTAAATTGGACATTTCTAAAATAGAGAAAAATGACGGACAGAGAACCGTGTCAAAGCTTTGTCTAAATTCTCTATATGGGAAATTTGGTCAAAGGAGTAATCTCCCGCGCGCCGAACTTATTCAGGAGGTCGAACGTTTCTTTGAATTAATGTTTTCGGATAAATACAAAATATCTTATTTCTCTTTTCTAAACGAAGAGACCGCGTTAGTCCAATGGGTCGATGGCGCTAGTTTCACCTCGCAACCAAACAAAACGGGGAATATTTTTGTGGCAAGTTTCTGTACAAGTTATGGGCGAATTGAATTATATAAACACATGGCACGCCTCGATCCAAAGTCTCTTTTGTACACGGACACAGACTCCCTTTTTTATGTCAGCAAAGACGGCGATCAACTCTTCCCCCTGGGCAGTTATTTAGGCATGCTTACGTCCGAATTACAACCCGGAGAATTTATTGATGAGTTCTGCAGCAGCGGCCCTAAAAGTTACGGATTCCATACGTCTAAAAATAATGTGGTTTTAAAATGCAAAGGCATCACGCAGACTTATGAAGCGGCGAGAACCATAAATTTTTCCTCCTTAAAGGAAATGATTGACAAGTTTATCACCAAACTCGACCGCCGAGAAAATGGCGAAAGGGGCGAAGAAGAAGAAGAAGAAGAGGGCGTTCTATTTGTTAGACAGAGAGGCATAAAGAGGTGTAAAAATGGTTTTTTTCTTCATAACACGGAGGTGAATAAAAAGGTCAGGGTTGTTTTTGACAAACGTAGAGTTCTCAGAGGTGGAAATACGGAACCTTTCGGATTTTGAATTTTGCTTATACTGAAAAATAAAATTAAAAACATCACGTTCACCGACTCACTCCCGGATAACTTTGATTCTTTTAACCGCTCTTTAATAGTTTTGGATGATCTTATGACCGAAGCTTCCGAGTCTGTTGATGTTTTGAAGCTTTTTACAATGTACAGACACCACAGAGGAATATCAGTTTTTCTTTTGAGTCAAAACATATTTTGTCAGGGGAAACACTCTCGCACTATATCTTTGAACACTCAGTACTATATTTTGTTTAACAACCCCCGGGATAAAGTGCAACTGAGAATGTTATCGCAGCAGATTTTCCCCGAAGATTCTCGCTTTCTACCCGAAGTTTTTAAAGATGTCGTGACGACACCCTACAATTACATGGTGCTGGATTTGACCCAGGAGTGTCCGCCAAAGTGTCGGGTTCGCTCAGGGCTGGTGGGGCTTGATAAAGACGGGCTCGTCACGGTCTACAGCAGAGGGTGATTCGCTCTCGAGCTAGTGAGTCGAGAGACGTTGGGGGGGGATGAGGGGCCAAAGAACAAAGAGGCGTGGTTTCGCGCTAAAAAAACAAAAAACATTACCCCCGCAGCCACTCAGGAGCTCTCATAGCGGCAGCGTTCAAAAACTATCCAGAAATATACGGGTTATGAAAAAAATGCTGTCTGCCTCAGCGCCGCGCAGACGCGCTATTTTGAAAAGAGGCACCCCGGAACTAATGTCCTGCATTTCAGACGGTGCCGTCAACGTGATAAGAGGGAACGTCCCGTTAACCAGCTGTCAATATAAGAAATTAAAGCGGGGGAAAAAATTGTTACATTCTCTGGCGAGCGCTAAACTAACTCTCAATAAAAAACGAGGTATTTTAATGAAGCAGAAAGGCTCCGGTTTTTTTCTTCCCTTATTGGCCGCCGTGATCCCGGCTATCGCCAGTCTTATTTCGGCCCGTAGGTCGTAATGAGCGTCAACAGGGGCGTTCGTAAACAATATTTAATCTCCGAACAACAATTATTAGACATGAAGAGCTCGAGGGAGGGAGCCGGCGGCGTTACACAGACCCCGACGGATCTCGGCCTTCACGCCTCTCAGTCACACTTGGACCTGGCTATGGAAAATATTTTACGCGACAGCTCCTTACATCCCGACGACAAGATTAAAAAATACGATTTAGTCTTACAAAGGTTTCTAACCGTGTATAAACAAGCGGCGCTAGAAAGAGAAAAACCTCTACCCGTGACTTTAGTCGGATCAAACGCGGGGGGCCTTGCAGAAAATAGTGATTTTGAGGAAAAAATAAAACCCCTTCTCAATCTTCTACCAGAACGTTCACAAAGAAACGCACGGTTCATTCTAGAAAGAATTTCTTCCTCCACTCACGGAGACTGGAGAAGTGACACCGGCGAATTAATTTACGCCGATCAAACCATAAGAAATTCCCACATTTTAGATTTATTAAAACACATTCTCAATCCCTCCGTGGCTAGGAAAAAGAAAACTGCGTCTTTCCCCGAGGGGCACGGTTCCTTTTTAGCGCTTCTGTCAAAACTTCACATTCCAGGATCGCTGATAACTAATTCTAGCGTTCGGCAGCAATATCAGCATCAGCACTCGGGCCTAACCCCCGCAGCCCCCACCTCAACCCCACAAACCTTCTCGGCGGGACACCCGGGGTCGCGAAGGAGGTCACGCCAGAGAAGTCCGCGCAAGTCCGGAGACAAGACATCTTCTCCGGGCGATTTGAGCGAGTCGGAGGGAGACGGGAGTGACGTGTGGACGCTGGCACGTGATCGTCGAAAGAGGCGCGTCACCAAGCGGAGCAGACGCTCGACGCTTCCTCCAATCGTGTGGGAGACTTTAGATTAGATTGAAAAAAAAAAAAAAAAAAAAAAACGCCGGTTAGCCGAGCGGTATATAACCCTCTATATTCCGCGCATGAAGGGGCACCAAACCATGAGCGTTCGCCTCTTCCCTCACCCCGTTTCACGAAAAATGGATTTCTCAGCCGATTCAAAAACTGTCCGGTTATCCTCAGACCCTCCCGCTACGGACAATATCACGGTCTACTTTAAAGAGAAACGAGGAGAAAACTTTGCTTGTTTCAAAACACCGTGCGACAAATATGAATATATTGATTATTTAGAGGTTAGCGAACACCTGTTTCCGGCGTTCGAAAGCGCCGTGACGGAGATGATGGAGTACATGGAGTTTGTGAGATACGAGTCACCCGCTCTCAGGGCATATTTGATGCCCTCCAAACACCTCAAGAGCGTGGGCGGTAATACGACGGTCTTGATCGACTGTGACAGAATGGTTAATTGGCTTTTGGTTCGTTTCTGCGAAAACAATATGCCAATTTCCCCGACCGCCCCGCTTCATGTTATGGATAAAGAGAGATATTTCGCCATTAAGCTTTGCGTGGGGCTTAAGGACCTCCGTCTAATGAGAGAGCTTCTTTCCCACGCGCGATCAGTCCTCCATCGAGCGCGTTGGGAAAATGCGAATAACTACGAGTGGAAAAGAAATCAGTCTACGCAGACAGACTTCTCACAGCAGCATCAGCCTGAAGCCGAGGAAGAGCGGATAGAGGCCTCCACCGACCCCGTTGACCTCTATCCGATTTTCCGCACCAGCAGCAGCAGCAGCAGCAGCAGCCTGAAGCCGTGGAAAAGCGGAGAGAGGCCTCCATTGACCCCGATGACCTCTGACGGCGTGACAGACTCGCTAAAGGAGCGAGCACCCACACACCCATAACCCCCCGTCAACATGTACCCTAGTGAATTTTATGAAAGTCCCCAATTATGTTCTTTTATGAAATAAAAAAAACATGAATAGAAAAAAAAGACGCTTCAGTGTTTTTTTATTTATTTATTTTTTATTGATATTTACGAATAATATGAACGAGCCAGTTGGCTCAGACAGGAATGATGTGGTTTAACACGATTTACACAGGGTTTATATTTTTTTACAAAGTCTGAAACCATTTTATCGTTTTTATCAGGATCCTCGAGAGAATACAAATGCATACAGCGCTTAAAGGATAGTCCTAACGCTCTGTGGGTCAGATAAAAAATGCAATGTTGGCCGCACACGCTCGAATGAAGATCCTGCAGCACGGCTGTGTGATAAGTTACCGTGTCGAGGGTTCCCAAAAATCTTTTTATTTCTTCTCCGCACGTGTCGACGTCAAAACCATAGCTGTCAAAAAAAGTCGCTCCGCTTCTTTCCATCGTTATTGCCAGCCAATGGGTGCCCGGTTTTGTGTGCGGATCCGTATTGACTATATAAAATCCCGGCACGATGTGTGCCGAGTGCGTGGGCAGAAGATCCGCCGCGAAAACACCTTTAAACAGCCTGGTTCCAATCATTTTATTCATGAAGCCGTCCAACTGAGCCGTATTCATTTAGGGGCCGTGGATGGGTTTGTTAAAAGGCTGTTTTGTTTTTGTTTGTTTTTTCTGGTTTTTTTTCTTGTTTTTTTTTGTTTTTGTTTTTTTGTTTTTTTTACTAATTAAAAAAAAAAAAAAAAAAAAAAAAAAAGAGACGGGTATGTAGCCGAAAAGCAATTAATGATAGTCCATTATAACTTGTCTTTTAGAGTCAATTTCTAGAACGGAATCAAAAGCCGCATACGCCAGCAAGGTGATTGTTCTTTGAAGTTCCTGCGAGAATGACAGGCTGATTCGCACGCTGCCGTTCTGCGGGGCTGAGGCACACGCCAGATCCGAGGACGGGGAGATATTGAATGAAAAGATGGTGTACCCTCCGCTAAATTCCTCTCGTGATATAGCCAAAGGCAAATCTTTCATATTTCTTCCGCTCGATTGGAACAGATTAAAATATTCTCTAATATTTAGCTTGTGGGCAAAATCAGGTTTAAAAGGGACCGCGGGAATTTGAACTCCGTTGGCGTTTATGCATATCTCGTTCAAATCAAAATGTTCAAACGACAAGCCGTTCAGTTGTTTCGTGCCGGAAAACCCGCGATGATTCAACAGACAGATGAGAATGTACTTGGGAGTGGATCCTAGGAACAGGTTCTCCATATTCCACACTTTCAACCCGCCGGAAATTGTATACGACTTACACACAATCTTTTGCATGTTGTAGACGGCGTTGCTTTTCAACAAAGCCGATTCGATTCCCAGACGTACCGGAGCGCTAACGCTAACCTTTTTGACGTATAAAGTTGCCCCGTCGACGTGAAGAACGCACGTTCCGGCGTTCGGCTGCATCAAACAGAACTCGTTACTCGCGCGAATTAATTTGATACGTAAGTCTACGTGATTCAATAATAGTTTATCGCACGTAAATAAATCTGAATGAATATGACCTATTACGTCAAACGGCGTCGATAGAGCCGCTGCGGCCGCGCGAGCTTTGAACCCCGCATTCTCCCCGTCGAGGGCCGTCGAGTCAAAGTGACCGGCTGTGTCTTTGATAAACAGCGCCGACGTGAACTGGCTCTTTAGACTCGCCTCGCTGTAATTTAACAAAGTTTCCAGATATGCTCTGAACGGATGGGTGTTGGTGCTTTGACTTATAAGCTTGTCTCCCAAAATAACATCGCACTGACTGAATATTGTATTGAGCGGATAGTTAATCGTTGCAACCCTGTCCGTCACCAGTAAAATCGACCCGTCGGCTTTTGCGATTCTCAAACGTAGACTTAGAACAACTTCGGACAGGTCGATAAAACGGTCGTCGCCTGTGATGTGAAATTCAATCGGGGAATTATTACCGGCCCCCAGGGGAGAGCCGATCGGTAGATATGAGACATGAGACTCGCTCTCGATGCTCAGCTGCGTCAAATTTGTTTTAAAGAGGTCCAATTCACTGAGTGTACATTCCTTAGATCTGTTGTGGTGGGCCATATTTGCTGAGACACGCCGAGTTTTTTTTCTTCTTTTTTTTTTTTTCTTCTTCTTCTTCTTCTTTTCTTTTTTTTTCTTTCTTTTTTTTATTTTTTTTTATTTTTTATTAATTTTTATTTATTTATTTATTTATTTTTATTTTTCATTTATTTATTTATTTTGTTTTTATTTATTTTTTTATTTTATTTTATTTTTTCTTTATTCAAAAAATATATTTCTTAGTGGAGCTTGGCTTTCTACGCTTCTTCTTGATGGCTCGTTTTCTAAATGACCGCGTTGCAGCCCTCGTACGTTTTTTATACGTACGATGGCCCGGGGGGACTAAACGTCTCTTTATTATTAAATTTCTAAGGCCGTGCCCGCCCTGTTTCTGATCCTCGGAGGGTGTTGTCATGCGTTTAAACGCCCGGGCCGCGAGGTCAGACGCGATAGATTTCGCGGCCGATTTAATGTGTGGCTTGGCGATATTAATACCGCTTCTCACCAGCGGGCTAACGTATCGGAACAAGCGCGCGAGGAGGGACCCTAGCCCTTTTCCGTACTGTACACTAGCGCCGGTAAAGTAATCCTCACCGTGACCTATTTGATTATTATAGTAAGTTACATATCTGTAGGGGTCCATGATCCCCGCAGAGAAAAGCACAAATGATTCGTTTTCGCAGGAAACCTCTCTTTTGCAACCGCGCTAATGCGACACCTTTTTTATTTCTTTTATATTTAATGTTATACAGCTAAAAGGGGCGGAGTTAACTTTCTTCTGAAGTGAAGTTTAACGTTTGTTTTTCCGTAGATAAAATTAATTAGTTCTCCGGTGTCGGAGCGTATTTGAATTTGAATCGTGTCGATGTGAGATTTTGAGACCTTAACGTAATGTGGCACCGTGTAATGTAAGCTGACGATCTCGCCCCATTTACCTCCCACCCTCGCCGTTCTCAAGAGGGGGGCATACGCGTTCCCGATTAACATATGCTCGATAAAGTCCGAATATATGAATAGGGAATATTGCCCAGCCGCTATGTCGACGCAACTTCGCGGTGTGGTCGATGAGTTGTGCCAGACATCTGGATCCCAGCCCATAATATAACTCAGCTGTCTGCTAAGTCTGATCTGACACTCGCTGCTTCCTCGCAGAGAGACTTGATGCATATGTCGTGAATAAAACAACGTCACTTGACACTCTTCTATAAAGGATAATTGAAACTTGATCTCATCCAATAAAGTGGCTACGTTTTCGTAATTTCCAGGGTTTAGAGACTTCACTTTAATAGTCGGGTCCGTCGGGGAATCCCGTCTCTCTCTCTCTCTCGTCGCCTTGGGGGCTGGAAGGAGGGTGAAGGGGTGGAGCGTGGACGTCCTGATTGTGTTGGAGGGCCTCTCCAGCGAATCTTGCGTGACCTCGGGGGCACGAGCTCTGTACTCGAGATACGCAGAGTCCGCTGGAAGATTCAACCATGTTTTAGGATAGCTAAACTCCGCTAAACCCACCTCCCACTCGCCCTCCAAGTGCAGCGCATGGGCTAGATTGACGCGGTAGTCAGAAATGGTGTTTGCCGTGAATGTTTCATGGCTCGCGTTCGAGGGTAATTCGATGTAAAAAGAGTCACTCTGCTGCATTTTTATATATATTATATATATATATATATATATATATATATATATATTTATATATATATTTATATATATATTTATATATATGAGCGTTTGTGTAAGCGCGTGTGCGGTGTGTGTGTGTGTGTGTGTGTGTGTGTGTGTGTGTGTGTGTGTGTGTGTGTGTGAGTGTGAGCGCTAGGTACATCCTCATATGTCTTTCATGTCTGAAGCCAGAATCCAAGAAGAAAATTTAGCGGGCCAACCTTTCCAAGAAACGTAATATTCCAACACACGTTTTTTGTTACGGGTGACCGTCCGACGTTTTAATATTTCTTCCACCTGGAAAACGTCGTCCGGAATCACCTTTTGGAGTTCTGTGGCGTAAAACACCCCTTCGATGTTCTCGCCGGCCATGTCTTCAATTCGGTAAACGATGGGTTGCCTCGGGACAATCTCCTTCACGATAAATAACTCCCGCGACCAGTTAGCCGTGTAACCGGGCTCAAAAACCCCTTTTGATTTTGAAATACGAACATGATCTCCGACATTAAAGCTGGGTTTTAAATTTTTTTTTCTGACAGGAAATGATCCATATAAATTGAAAAAAGCTTTCGCGGCGTTTGCTGCGTTTGCTGCGACCGCGCATGGCGTCATCTTTATGGCGGAGTGAAATGTGTCATTATAGGATTTTACTAAAGCCGGCAAAACGTCCAGCCAGCGATAGGTGTTGTTTGCCGTGAAAAATTTAAACATCCGTGTTTTTAACGTCCTGTTAAAACGCTCAATGACGGCCCCCTTGATCTTTGACCTGGTCGAAAAATGATTGATTCCATATTTTTTCATTAAGTTCTTGAATCCGGAATTATAAAACTCTCGTCCGTCGTCAGTCTGCAGAGAGGTCATAACAGACCCAAATTCATGTTGAATTTCCTTAAGAATTTTGGCGAAGGCTTTCGTCACACTACTCCCTGTTTTATTTATGAGCGGTTTGACATAAGCCCTCTTTGAAAAAACATCTATCGCGGTTAACATCCATTTGTATTTAATCTTATTTTTAATGTTAAAGTCTGCCTTTGAAGACATGTCCGCCAGGTCTGCTTGAAACTGTTTCAGAGGTCTTGAGACAAAGACTCGATTTCGTAGATAATTCAGTCTGGCCGGTTTATGAAGCGTGTAAGAATCTAAACCCATTAGAATCTGCTTAGCTCTGCCGGACGATATCCGTACACCGTCTTGAATTTGCAGTTCGCGTTTCAATCTCTGAGGACCCCCGAAGCTGGCGGGGTGAGAAGGATCTAAATAGACCTTTTTTAAAGCGTCGTCTTCCATGGTCAGCTAGGTCGGTTACTAGATGCTACACTGTAAATCCCTGGAACATGTGACACGTTTAACCTAAACACCATGTGTGTAATAATAAAAAATGCCGAGTGTTTATTAATGGTCATAAAATACAGTAGAACACGAGTTCACTCGTGGGTTTAGTGTCTGTACACGGCGTCGCATCATAATTTGCAGGCTATATATATAAATATATATTTGAAAATTAAACAGATGGTGTGTAATGACATGCTTCTATCGCTATGTGGCGTCATCACACAAGGTACAGCTCTCGCGGTGTGCGTGGCGTGCGTGAAGCCGTGAGACGCTCGTATAATAAAAAGCTTTGGTTTTTTAAAATGTAACAGAGTGTGTGTAATGACATGCTTCTATCGCTATGTGGCGTCAGCACGTAAGGTATAGCTCTCGCGCTGTAACGTTGTGATAGACTGTGTGTAATGACGTGCTTGAGCCACTATATGAGGCGTCGAGATGTCAAATATGCGCTCTCTTGTTACAGCGTTAAGCTCACGGCGCGTTCATATAATAAAAAATGTGGCTTATAATTCATGTTTTTACTCATTTCGAGAAGGGTGAAAGAAAGCAGAGTCTGTTTTTCACGACCCCTTGGTTTTTTATTATTTACGGAGAAAGATAATAATACTATTGCAGAGCCGCTAGCTTCAGATTGTCAACAAGACGTTCTGCTTTACGGATTCTGCCGTAATGAGACGCTTTACGTCCTGTCGCGACACTTCCGCATGTATATATATTAAATACAGATGTACGGTTTATATACACCGCTTATAGTGTTTTATTTCATTTTCTAGGGACGTGGAAAGAACGAAACATGATTTTACAACCCCAAGGATTTTTATTAACGGACAAAGTTGAATCTTGAGCCTCAGTAACACTTTACAGAGCGGTCGTCAACAGGAAAAACATGAATGAGATCGTAATTTTATTTATTTCTTTAAAACTAGCTAAATACACACACACACACACTAAACCAGCCGTATTTAAAAAAAAGAACGGCGGTGAAAGCTTAACAATTCAAATCAAGAACGTAAAGTTACACGCTAAAAAAAAGTCTGAAGTTACACTCTGACAGCCTGCTGTAGCTCCTCCCCTGACCCTAGTGAGGCGCAAAAACGAATCAGCTGGCTCGCGACCCTAAGTGGGGACGCCGAAATATCTCATCTAATTTTTTTTGGTAGGGAAAAATAAACACTAAATCTACGCATTAAAAGACCTTAAAATGCAATACAAATATTCGTTAGATGTATGAGTAACCCTATCTAAACATATTCAATGAATCGACATCGCACCAACAGTTCATTTCAACAGTTCAGTGTATAAATGACAATCATAATAAAAATGCACTCATCTACTCAAATAAAAAAAGCAACCATGATATCGACTAGGTAATGTATTTAAAATAAGTCGTTTTTAGCGCTTCTATTCCAGCCCTTTCGACGATAAATTCATTTATTTTCAAACATAGGTTAAACACGTCGGACTTAAGAATTGCCTGAGACCTCACCCCTTGTGCGGCGACATCAATTAAAAGCGTATAAAAAGCCATCAGTCTAGAATCGGAGAACTTTGCGTCCTCCATCATAGCTAGAAATACATCGGAGAGAATGTTTATGAAACTCGTTCCATTTACAAACAACTCGGTATATGACGCTGCTACGATTTCGTACAATTTATGACCTCTATATAAATCAAAAATAGATATTAATACATTGACCGACGACTGTGAACAACAAAATATATCATCACACTTGCAATTGCAGCCTAACGTTGTAAAGATCACACGCTCCAAAATTTTGCTTAGCGCATCGACTATATTGGCCTCTGTCGGGTGTGAATGTTTAGAGGCGAGTGAGCCCATGATGATGTTATGATATGACAATGCGCGCATCTATGACGCAAGGAACAGGTGGTCTCTCGCAATTAGAATTTCCTGTCTAGACATCGTGCTTAAAACATTTCTGACAAAAGATAGTATGTCCTTGTAGTCTGCCACTTGGAACAACGTTGACTCGAGGGCTCCGAAAATACGCTCGTGCGTAATATGCGTCTCCTGCTGATGAGTTGATGTTAATATACGATATATTCCGGCCACGGCACCTCCGGTAAAGAGCTCTCCTTGAATGCTTGCAATGTTCTCTCTCAAATACCAGGCAGACAGTCCTTGTTGACAGCCAATATGATATCCCGTCCAGTCTTTACGCAGACAGTCGACGCATTGGTTTGACAAATATTTCGTCAGTATTTCGTCCAAAGCCACGCACAGACCCTTTTTGACAGCTGCCAAAAGCTTCGCGGTTACGCGCGTACGCTCCCGGTCTGGTGGATGGGGCAGCTGATGAGCCCAAAAAATGTCCTCCTCCTCCACCTCCCCTGTATGAACAGAGCCCGTTCTGACCATATCCGTGTGGACGTCTTGGTTTTTAGTCTTAGATGCGTCCCCCTCCGTAGTAGTGATGCTCATGATCGCGCCAATAAACTGCTGTGTAGTACCACCGACGTCTAAAATAAGAGTGGCCCTAAATACAATCTTCTAGCTATACTACCAACTTGGAAAAAATAATAATAAAAATAAAAGAAGGCAGGGCTTGTATGTTTACCTTTAGTTTAGAGGTTTGCGTGTGGTGTGGGAAAATTCTCGCGTGCCACACGGGCTGCGTCTGGGTTATTGTAGACGGCTTGCTCGAAGACACGTGCGGGAGGCGGGAGCAAAGCGCGATCAATAACTGTAGGATCAGACATCAAGTTGATGATTCCTTCCATAGCAGCGTTAGCGCGCTCACAACCAACGCAAGACGGTGGATGCTCATAGGAGCTGGTGCTTGCACTCTCTCTATCCAGGAGATGTGCCATGACGGACCAGACAAAATTCTGGTGTATTCCCCCCATTACTTTATGCTGCACTGTTGCGAAAAATCTCTGTCTGACGAAGGGCGCGTGAGATCTATATTTTGCTGGATGAATGGTGAATTTTTCTGGAGCTGGTGACAATGTAGCAGCAAGGGAGCTTTGTGGCGAACTGGGCGGGGTTGGGGTGGGGGTGAATGTGGTGGCATATTGCGGCGGTGGGGTCGCGCGCACCATTCCCTCGTCGATGTGGAATTCGTCGTCTTCCTCTTCGTCGTCTTCCTCTTCCTCTTCCTCTGCCTTGACCACGCTGGATGGAGATGAATGCGGGGTTTCTGCTCTCCCCGCGTCATGCTGAAGCTGACTTGCGCCGGTGGCGTTGTCATGCTGAAAGCTGTCGCGCTCTCCGGTATACAACATTTGCGCAAACGAGGGGTGCTCGCTCTCATCCTCCCCGCTGGTGTCTATGGGCTCGCCCCTCCATTCCGGAATGCCACGAGCGATCACCACATTAGCATCAAAGACGTGAGGATATAGCATTCTGAACCTGTTATAAATTGCGCGCGTCTCTTGGATGACAATGTTCTGCTTCTCAATCGACAGCTCGTCGAACGGGATGGAGGAGATGTGCCCAAAAACCTCTTGCGCAAACGCGGTTGTGAATGGGAAGGTACCTGGTCCATCCTTGCGATCCAAATCTGCTATCTCAGCCCTCATTACGTCCGCGGCGGCGACGAAAACTTCCAAAGTAGATATATGCGCGCCCGCATCGCCCGCAAACATAGTAGGTAGTTCGAACAGTATGACATTCCGTTCAATCTCACTGTGAGCCTCTTCCGTCAGGGAGAGAAGAGCGCGTTCCAATCCATGCTTGACCTCTCTCTCTGTTGCGCTCGCGGCTAGCAAGCCCAAGTCTGGAATATTCACCTGCGCTTGAATTAATAACTCAGCCATCGCGATGGCAACGCGTCTGGCTATGCCATCACGCGAGAGATTCCATGCCGCTTTGGCGTCGCCTAATAGCTTGCTGGCTATAAACACAATGCTGGGAACACAAGGAACCATTTTGCAACTGTGAGCCACATTCTCCATCTCATCGAGCACCTGTCCCTCGCCGCTCCGCCGCTCCAACTTCATCATGACGGCTGTAGGGAGCGTGGCACGCTTTAGCTCCAGTCTGAAGCGTTTTTTTGGGGTCAATAAAACCTCATGCACGATCTCTTTATACGAACGGGTACGCATATTTCCTATAGCTTCCTCAGTCCAGTCTCTCTTTGCTTGAAATGAGAAATAAAATCCGGGCCACTAGACATCCCACATTGGGAGACAATGGTCATTTTGCAATGCTTTGAGATGTAATAGGTTTAATTCTCAATGCGCATACCCATTGGTGCTAGATGGAAAACCATTCGAAACCCAAACAATGATCATTTGCAGCGCTATAAGAAATTAATGGGTTTAATTCTCAATGCGCATACCCATTGGTGTTAGGTGAAATCCGTTCGCAACCAAAACCTTCTCATATGAGCCGGAACAATAGGATCCTCTACCGGTCTAGAGTTCCATTGTCCCAGTCCCAACCGAAACGATTGTCATGCCCAAAATAGTTGAATTGTGTTTGTCACACACACACACACACACACACACACACACACACACACACACACACACACACACACACACACACACACACACACACACACACACACACACACACACACACACGCGCACACACACACACACACACACACGCACACGCGCGCGCGCGCACGCACACACACGCACACACACAGGCCAGCCCCGGCTGGGCCAGCGTCCCCCACCATTCACCATCTAGCACGCATGGTAGATCAGAGGGGGGCCCCACACACCCCCACCCACCGCACCAAACACCCTCTGTCTCTCCCTTTCTCACTGGCAAACTCACCGGGTGCTCATTCTCACGTTCTCACGATTAGATCGACGACAACAACATCCCACCATTCATACACTCCAGATGCTCATGGGATTAAGGTCATTAGACAACAATCAATTAACACGCTTTTAGGATTAAAAAAATTAAAATTTTAATTATGCAATTTTTTTTTAATTTTATTAATTTATGCATAAATTTAGAACAATAGACCTGTCACCTCAATTACACGCTTAAGCGTGAGGGATAGTACCCTTTATTATCTCTCCCATTCTACAAAATGAATTCAAAATCATTCTTTCATTTTTATTTAATCTCTTTGGCCTTCCAAATCACAGGTTCTCAAACTTTTTCGTGTTTGATTCAACATTGATTTGATGGAACATGATTTTAACATTTTTAACTGTCAAAACATTTACCGTAAGACATTTTTGACACGGATGCTTTCCCGGTTTGAATAATAATCGCCTGATTGCAACGGTTTGAGATTATCGCAATTATTTACATGACCATCATGATCGCTTCAGTATTTAGATATTTGATATTCATTTTTAACAGATAAACGACATTAAAATGTGCCATTTTTAAATGTTGATGTCCTCACAAGTACAGTACTACAAACGTGTGTGTGTGTGTGTGTGTGTGTGTGTGTGTGTGTGTGTGTGTGTGTGTGTGTGTGTGTGTGTGCTTGCGTGTGCGCACACTCGTGTATCCCCCATAGCGCATGCAGAAACATGCAAGCTGCTGCCAAACATGTCGTACAGTGAGTACAGGAGCACTTGCTCATGTTGAGTAAACATAAGGTCTCATGCTATTCAGGGCCGTGCCAGGTGAGGTGTAAGAAAATGCTGAGAGTGAAGGCAATTTCACCACAGATTCCAGTTGGTTTCATTATTTAAGAAGTGACAGGGCTCGCCCGCCACCGAAAGTCGATAACGGTAGTGCAAACAGAGGTGAGGAAAGCATAATCCGTTGAGTTTGATTGCTTTTCCCCCGGACAGCATGGCTTGTTACACATGCAACCCATGGCTTTTGGAGGATAATCCCCCCACCAGCCTCCATGTCACACTGCCTTCCTTTTTGTCTATCTATACCAAGGACAGAAATATACAGCAGTGATTCCCAAACAAAGGAGGGTGTGTGTGTGTGTGTGTGTGTGTGTGTGTGTGTGTGTGTGTGTGTGTGTGTGTGTGTGTGTGTGTGTGTGTGTGTGTGTGTGTGTGTGTGTGTGTGTGTGTGTGTGTGTGTGTGTGTGTAAACATGCACGGACGCCCACCCCTAGAAAAAACACAGACAGAATATGGAGATAACTTAACCCATTTAGGCAAAGATTCCTGACAGTTTTCTGAAATACCGGTACCCATGTTTCTGTATCAGTGGTGCTCAATATTTCATGTCAATGACTCCCTCTCTACATGTCAACAACCCCAAAAATTATATGTAATTGGCCGCTGAAAATATGTTATTCCAGGAACCCCCCAGAAGCAAAGATATGATTTAAAAACGTATGCTCTGAAAGAATATATATTCAAAGATTTGTGCCACATTTTCGCTATGAGCTTGTAGATCTGCTATTTTTTCAATAGCTAAAGTATAACATAATGCTTACACCAAAAATGGGTTCCCACCCAAAATGGGTTAAGAGGTTTCTGCCCGACAGCGATGATATGAAGGTGCTATGTGTCTCTCCGGTTGAAATCTAACGCCGACCCCAACCAAACAAACCCATGGAAAAACCAATCGCAACAGGAAACAAACACCTTCTGGAAACACGGGACTAACAGTCAGTGCACAAAGCCTTATTTCACAACTTTCTTTCCTCGTGGAATTTATGAGCAAATAACAAAAACCTAATGAAATGTGCCGACTTTGAACACTAGTCCCAAGTCTGTGTGCTTTAACACATTAAGACCTGAGGCAGATTCTACAAATGTCTTCTAAACTGGTTTCTGAACAAACCTAGGTTGTTATATTGGTGGTGCTGGAACCTTTTCATGTCAAGGACCTCCAAAAGTTGGCCACAAAACCCCTCTCAAAACATGTTGTTCCAAGGTCCACCCAGAAGCAATGATTTGAGTAAAAAAATAGCAGAACTACAAGTGCATACTGTAGCACGGAGTTAGTTCATTCAGATATACTCAAGCAGCTTCATGCTAATACTCAAGGGACATACAGTACATCGAGGGGTTAATATGCTGCATTACTATGTGGGTGTACAGTGTTCGCAAGACCCACACGTCATACGCTGATGTGACGATCTATATCCCTGCTCTAATGTTTAATGATGGTATAGCAGAGCCGAACGCCAAGATGAAATATATGCACACTTGTATTTTGAATTGGTTAAATCTATTCGTGAGTTATCTGACTGAACGGAATTCTTGAAAAATACCTTTGACACAGACGGTCTTGAGGTTTTAACGGGATAAGGGCGATTTGATCTCATAAATGCATCCCTTCCCCCGGGGTTTTAATGTCATCCATGTCTTTGTGTGCAAAGGCAATTGTCTTTTTATTGCTGTAATGGGCTCTGGCTTCGAGGGATTCTTTTCCAATTAGGTTAATTGCAACACCGAGCCATTATTTTGCCCATGTTGCAGTAAGCCGATACATAAAAATGGGACAATTATTCCTCGGATCAAAACAAGCAGCGGCTGTAACACCATGTAACACGATGCTTATCCTTCAGTCATACTGAGCACAACTACCTATAGCAGTGGTTGCCCAACTCTTTGGGTCAACACCCAAAGGAGACATTAGACATTTCCCTGAGCACAACTACCTATAGCAGTGGCTGCCCAACTCTTTGGTTCAACACCCAAAGGAGAAATTAGACGTTTCTCGCCCCGAGACCCAAATAGTGACAACAGCAGATGTAGGAGGTCACAACAGCAGTGTGTAATGTTCACCATTTCTTAAACTTTTAATTAGATTTTCTTTTTGCTATAGAGTGTTTGTTCAGCAAGAGCAGTATCCCCATCTCTTTAATAAACAGAACATATATTTTCCCTATCATCAGCTTCATTTTTTTAGTGTTCCAGTTCCAACTATCAGCTCATTTAACTGCGTCATCACTTACAATTCCACTTCTGTATCATGTCTGAACAATGTACTATGAACGAAACAGGTCAACTAAGCCAAGGCATGTCATGAGCTTGTGAATATGCTACTGTATTTCGGGCTATTTTTGGAAATGTATGAACATTTTTCCATTTTTCCAACAGATGAATTCACATGGATGAATGGAAACGATTATGCTAAAATCTCTATTATCTATTTATGACAGCTTTCTGAGCAGAACAGGAAAACAAAGTTAAAGACACACACACACACACACACACACACACACGTTTGTAGGCCTATTACTATACTTGCGAGAACATCAACATTTTAACCCATTAAGACCTGAGGCCGATTCTACAAATGCCAATGCATTTGTAGAATGCGCTATCTTTTAATGGCCAAAGCAAATATTATTTGCTTTATTATTATTTTTTTAACCAGGAGCCTGTCGTATCTAGACTCAATAATTCATTCTTATTCTACTACATTCTGTGCTAAGTTGATTGTCTAGTCTGTCTGTCTGCAAGTTTAAAGGCAATCACGCATAGTCAAGTACCTTGGCTGGTCAGGTGTGATAGGAAGGTAGCATACTATTGTTTCAACGAAGAGGCCACTCTGTATGCATTTCTATGCCACTGTTGATATGTTAAAGTTTAAAACCCCTCCCAGAAACTCCTCTGTTTGATGGAAAACTGCATATATATATGTCTGTAAATACAATGTTGAGTGAGTCTTGTGGGGGCAGCCTGCCCGTACGGTCAGGTATGCTCTAGGGCTCCGCGGCTCAACTCAAGGGCCGCGGGAAGCCCTCTGTCTTTGTCTGACTTACTGCAATAAATAATCCATCTACACTTCAGTTCACATCTCTCTGCCTGCGTGTTTTCCTGGTCCGATCGTCGGAGACTTTGATGCAGACTCTTCGTCCTTATTTGTCTATTTTTAGTCCAGTTTAGTGAGTGTATAGTTAGAAATTACACGTCAAGCCTAAAGCCGAAAAATAGTAGCAGATCCACTGGCCGCCAATGCCTTGCAGTTGTGGGCTTGTAGATCAGCTATTCAGTGCATGACCAGTGAAAATCACTAAGTGTAAATCAAGCACTCCCTGAAAGTTCGGAATGTTTTATTTATTTATTATTATTTAATAATAATAAAAAAATTATCTTGATCCTCTAAAGGAGGATTTCTCATATTCTACTATACTTGTGCAGGTACATTTTGGTGCTCACTAGTCACGCACGCAAACGGAGAGGAATAACTCACTGATAGAAGTCGGCCTCCTTCACGGCCTCCTCACATCTCTTCAGGGTGGTGTTGTGCTGGCTCTGCAGGGACTGCAGCTCTGCCATGGCCCTTGTGCACTGGCTCTTCAGACGCTCGTAGTCGTGGACGCCTTGTTTGGAATTTGGCCTTTACGGGAAGACAGGGAAAGTGAGGCGTCAATGTGGTGGGGTGGGGGGGGGGGGGGGGGGGGGCTAATCTGTTATGTGACCCTCGTCTGCAGAGACCCACTGAACCCACCGACCGCCCGCCAGCTCGCATTTCACCTCCTATAATGGAAAGCCATGCGTTTAAATGCAACCGCACCGCGTTGGTTTTCACCTCCTATAAGCATGTGTCATGGAAAGCCATGTGTTTACATGCAACCACCGCGTTGGTTTTCACCTCCTATAAGCACGTGTCATGGAAAGCCATGCGTTTAAATGCAACCGCACCGCATTGGTTTTCACCTCCTATAAGCACGTGTCGTGGAAAGCCATGTGTTTACATGCAACCGCACCGCATTGGTTTTCACCTCCTATAAGCACGTGTCGTGGAAAGCCATGTGTTTACATGCAACTACCGCGTTTTCACCTCCTATAAACACGTCACATGAGCACATAAAACCTATAGCCATCAGATATTTCAAAATTTTGGGGAAGGAGTTTTTTTCACGATAAAAAACATGCAACGTGTTCTGAGCTTGAAGATCTGCTAAAGAATCTCCAGGTACGGCTGTGGCTCAGGAGGTAGAGCAGGTCGTCCAATGATCCATGGGTTGGCGGTTCGAATCCCAGCTCCTCCTGTCTACATGTCGAAGTGTCCTTGGGCAAGACACTGAACCCCAAATTGCTCCTGATGTGCTGGTTGGTACCTTGCATGGCTTCCGCCGCAATCGGTGTATGAATGTGTGTGTGAATGTAATGCACAATCTATGTAAAGCGCCTTGGATAAAGGCGCTATATAAATGCACCATTTACCATTTAGGTAAATAACATTTTCCTTTGCTCTGGTTTGTTTTAATGGATTAAATCTAAATAGTTAGACCGACGGTTGTAAAGTACCATACTTTATTATTTTCTTTCTGACAATTTGCCAATCTGCTTGTGCAAACCTGAAAAGATATTTAGTTTGGGCGGTGAAAAACAACGACTGGACGATTTAAGTGTTTAACAGAGATGTCTTCCATGTATCCTCCACCTCATCTGCGTGTCATAAAGAAATGCTCTGTCGAGCACATCCAGGTTGAGAAGCAGTCACCCGCGTCACTCTCCCAGGTAAAGTCAACATTATCCCTGTCAGAGCATGACACCTGGACCAGATCAGTGATCACACCCATATCCTGGAGAAACTGCACTGATAAATTGACACAGAAGGTAAACACACACACACACACACACACACACACACACACACACACACACACACACACACACACACACACACACACTTTCAATTGCGATTCGATGAAAACTCTGAAATCTGATCCGAAACTCGGATGTCTGATCAGCACAACGGACAGCGACGTAGTTCGAGAAAGGAGCCAGAGAGATCCTAATTATAAAAGTACAAGTCATGTGCGAGCCTGTTCCGTGCGTGCAGGGGTGACCACTGTACCTGCAGTCGTCGAAGGTGGTGCCAGGCGATGCCAGCGCCAGGCGCTTGCGGAGCTCGTCCCTCTCCCTGGTCACCTGGCGGAGCTGGCACAGGACGACGTCCAGGCTGTCGCCCGCTGGCACGCAGTTGTTGTCGTTCATGGCCGTGGGGGGCGGGGGCGACGCTGCTTCCCCGCTGACGGGCGACCCTGCAGCCATGAGTAGGGCAGTCACGATTAAACATTTCAGAGGATAAAACAAAGAGGCTAAAACATATCTGGCTACTCTAAATTACATATAAAAAAATAATTTTTGCACAAAACATTGTGCTGGTTCTGTTCTATTGTTTCTCCTAGATCAGTGTGCTTCACCTATGATGCACCAGTCACAAGTGACCTAGATCATTGTGCTTCACCTATGATGCACCAGTCACAAGTGACCTAGATCATTGTGCTTCACCTATGATGCACCAGTGACAAGTGACCTAGATCATTGTGCTTCACCTATGATGCACCAGTCACAAGTGACCTAGATCATTGTGCTTCTCCTATGATGCACCAGTCACAAGTGACCTAGATCATTGTGCTTCACCTATGATGCACCAGTCACAAGTGAGGTTGGAGAACCTTAAATCTTTTCCTCACACACGTCTGCTACACATTTACAATACCGGTGGTTCTGGTTCTCAAACTTTTTTATTTATTTCAAGGACACGCATAACTCTGACTTGTACAAATGGAACCAAATGGACCCATAAGAGGCCATTCGGTTTCAATTTTGTATACCCTGAGTTACAGACCTGCATGGATACAATAAAGCGTCATCTTTAATATAGGAATCGTTGAAGAGAACCGTTAAGGAATCGGACCGTTAAGAGAGAATAGTTAATAATCTACTGAATCTCCATTGTAATTTTTGTTTCCTGCCCGACAGGAAGGATTTTCAGGAAGGTTTTTGGTGAAAAACACTGCCGACACAAACTGGAACGCAGATAGAAGAGGATAGAAGACAGAAGAGGATTATGTTCACCTTTGGATCAACATTTGGCTCTTTTTGCTTCATTTATGTAACACAGCGCTGAGTCACTTGGACTCCTGTCAAAAGTGGGAGAGAATGAACAGGGTCACCTTCCTTATCGCCACCGCCGAATGGGAACCTTCATGTTCAAAACGATTACTTTTGGTGGATCCAATCGTTATTAAAGGCCTATTCTTACTCCACTTTTAGGTGATAAGGTGACTCGGTGAAACGGTTGTTAGTAAAAACAGAGAGATGTGTTCGGGTGAGTCTTTTACTTATAACATTTTTTAAACAATAGCAAAGCACAAGACAAGTATGAGTCATACTACACAGTGTCACACAAATGTAGCCAAAATCATCATCGTCCTACCTAGCCAACACTCCCCACTGACAGGTGGTTACCCTGCATTTGGGTTTTAAGATGTTGATATTCATTTTGTATTCATCCTTAGGACCCCAAATCACACCTTGGAAAGTGTGTCTATTTCAAACAAAGTGTTTTTTGACTGGGGGGTCATATTTTGCCTGTCATAATTTGACCCCCCAGTATTCGGATGTATTAGGATGTTGATATTCATTCATCAGCCAACACTCCCCACTGACAGGTAGTACCCCCCCCCCCAGAGAGGACGTATAGGGCCTTAGTCCTACTCCTCCTCCCAGCCTTCACTCCCCACTGAGGTAGTCATATTGATGAAAATATGATATGATATTGTGTATGGGTCTGTATTCAAGAATGTATGTACTGTACACTCAATCACTCAATACAAAAATTCTTGTAAAAAATACATAATATATGGGGTATTTATCAGGGGTTAGATTTAGTCTTTTGATTAAAACAATGTTAAAGCACTATAATCAGATAGTTATTTATTTTTGTTCAGTAACAGGGGTCTCCCCTTTTCACCAATTTAATCTAATCATCACAGAGGACCTCAGCTTCAAATCTTCCAGTTCCATTTTTTTCACTTCCAACTTCACTTGTTTGCCATGTATCCTGTACGGGACCCTGATAATATGGGATAAACTCTCCTATAGCAATGATTCCTATTTGAAAAGAGCTTTTATTTAAATAATAAAATAAAGAGAGAGAGAGAGAGAGAGAGAGAGAGAGAGAGAGAGAGATGTCCTTAATTCTGTCATCATTGTACATACCAACACTGCTGAGGGAGCTGCTGCTTTCCGAGTCCGAGGGCATGGTGGAGAGAACGCTGTATGTGGATCCTGTCAACACACACAAAGGGCCAGTGAGTGCATTTGAGGGGTGCAACAATTTAGCCATTGAGACCCGAGGCAGAGTCTAGTACAAATGACTTCTAAATCAGTAGTTCTGAAACTTTTTTGTTACTCAAAATTATAAAAAACAAATCAGCTTGTGCATCTGCAATTTTTTGGTAAATTAATCACAGGTGTCTTTCCACTTGTATTTCCAGTGTTAAACATAGCTAAGCTAAGGAGGAGTGAGCCATCTCTCTTCCTTTACAATCTGCACAATAAACACTGAAATATATAGCGCATAACAATGGCAACGGCCTATGCAGAACCACATTACAGCCAATACAGCTACATCTGTACCTGCGTGTGCGTGCAGAATTATAGGATCGAAAACAAAAGAATATGGCTTGAACAGCTACCAAACATATATTTTTTATGAGATATTTGAGTTTAAAAGGGCAGGGCTACCCTTTAGCCTGCACGTATTCTTTAACCCATTTTGACCTGAAGAAGATTCTACAAATACCTTCTAAATCCTAACAGTTTTCTGAAAAACCCATGTTTCTACAGTATGTCAGTGGTTCTCAAACATTTTCATGTCAAGGACCCCCAGAATTAAATTAATTTGGCCACCGACCCGCATCTGAAAATATGTTATTCCAGGAACCCCTCAGAAGCAAAGATTTGAGTTAAAAACGTTCGCTCTGAAAGAATATTTATTCAAAGACTTGTGCCACATTCTCACGATTTTTCAAAAATAGCAGACCTACAACCTACAATTTTTCAAAAATAGCAGATCTACAAGCACATAGCACGGCACCGAGTGCAGCGCTATGTGCTTGTAGATCTGCTATTTTTCTATAGCTAAAGTATAACATAATGGCTCAATAAAACACCAAAAGGGGTTCCCGTCCAGAATAGGTTAAATTCAAATGTACGCAGTCAGAATTATTTATTTAGATTGTTTTTCATATGTCAGCAGCCGACTACAAGGATATTCCGTGTCAGTGGTTCCGTGCTGCCACCACTACACTACGCACTGCCAATCTGATCTGCCATTGTCATTAAACCTCCACTCTGTCACCATGCTTTGATGTATGGTCCCTGCACGTTTCTGCCACGCAGGCACAATGTTCACGGCTGAAATGGGATTTCCTCTTTTTATGTCAAGCACGTGAAGAGAGCAGCGTTGCCAAGTCTGCTTATTATAAGCCAGTGGTTCTCACTTTATTGTCCCCAAGGAAAGGACTCCCCCCCCAAAATATTATATGAGTTGACCGCAGAACCCACCTATCTGAAAATGATTTGTGCCAGGGACCGCCAAAACTTAGAGAATATTTCTGTTACAAAAATGCATATTTATTAAATAAATAAATAAATTCAATTAAAAAAGGTTCAGAAATGTAGGCTACACAAGCCTGTATATCTGCTACTAACTTTGGAATAGCCTACATGGATAAAGGGGTTGAAATGATTGTGATGCTGTAACGTATTTTGTAGGGGACCCCCCCTGGGACCCCATAAAGGATCCCGGACCCCACATTGAGAACCAGTGTTATAAGGGACTTTGGACTTGTGGATAAATACTGCTAGTTTCTTCTTTTGGGCTCATTTTACGTAGCCCCTGGCCGCGCTCGTTTCTCACACAAAATCTGGCAACACTGTCTGGAAGAGAGAGAGAGAGAGAGAGAATAGCTGTCCAACACACACGCCGCTAAGCTTGGGGGTGGGGGGGGCTATTACACATGGTGCTGCTGCAATCCATAGGAGCAGACGCTCTATGCAGATGATCCCCTGTCCTCCTAGCGCCAGCAAAGCCCCCACCGCTCTGAAAGAGCAGCATCCATATGGCCGGTGACAGATCTGTGCTGACGAGCATCTCAGAAAGGCACAACTTAAAAAAAATTAAAGTTGTTGTGGTTCCAGAAGCCATTGTTGCATAATGTGTTTGTTTGTATTTGGGATGTATAGGTAGCAGCTTAATCACATTCCCAACGCATGAACCAAGTGATGTGAAACAGCAGGGCTGCACCATTACGCCAAACATGATCATGGGCCTGATGGAGGGGAAAGGAACTGGTTGGAATTACGTGTTCCCTCCACGCGCTACATCCAACCAGGGAAACTCCCCCCTGTCAGGTGTAAAGGAGCAACTTGGACACTCAGGCATGAAGGAAGCATGAGTTCAAGTCCGTTGCTCTCCCCTTGTCCCCCATATATGGGGACTAGGTTGGCGGAGGGTGTAGAGCCCAGGATCACATTAGATGATTTACACAGGGGTGAAAAATGGGTTACAAAATCGTGGGATAAAAAATATATATATAAAAATAAAAAAACATGATCATGGGCAGGTTGAAAGTGGCATCCTTAGACACGGGTGCCAACATTGGCAGAGGAGAGAGTGATCACTGGCACACTGGCATAATTACGCGAGAGATATTTTTTCCTTTTAAACACTTTGACTACAGAAGTACAGAACCCACGTTAATTAATTCAAATAAAGTCCCCTCACGTCTACAAATTACATCCTGCACATAATCCAATACTCGGGAGGATTCGAACCCCAGCCTCCGACGACCGATTATTACATTCACGTTAATTGCCTCATGCACGGCGCGCGTTTGCTTGCATAACTACAAAGGTCTCGGTTAATGTCAATTAAATGCAAGGCAGTCTTAAAGGGATAGTACATTACACCAGTGCTACCAGAGGAAAAGTTTAGTCTAGAACCCAACCCTGTTGTGAGTTGTGACTACTGGTTGATTTGATAGGTTCAGTTTCTGCCATACTGCTTTAACTGTCCATGCTTCAACTAAGGAACGATACCCCTCGGTAGGGTACGTGGAAATTTCGATGGGGGGCAAGTAGACCTGAGAGGTACTACTGTACTTGCCCTGCAGGGCAAGGATGAAAAAACGTTAACGACGGACCCTGGATCTGGGTACCCATCTTGGGCCCCAGCTAAAACCTCCGGCCCTCAACGAGGGACTAGTCCAAGCCTAAAGAACGATGAGCTCTGTGAGAGCCAGCCACTTCAACTGTGGCCCTCCAGTCAGAGGAGGACAGGGAGGGAGAGACAATGAGGCATGGATGGAACACTAGGGCCAAGATGGCTTATTTAAGGAGCCAACGAGATAAGGGACGAAGGCAATTGGGCGAAGGAGAGGGAAGGGAAAAAGGAGAGAAAGAGAGAGCGAGAGAGAGAGAGAGAGAGAGAGAGAGAGAGAGAGAGAGAGCGAGAGATGCTGGGAAAAAGCGGAGAAGAGCTGAGCGGAGCAGGCTTGTAATCTGTTCTGACATACCCTGAAGCTTAATGCTCACAGCACACAGTGTTGAGCGCCGATTTCATATTGTTCTGTGAGACATGTTGGCAAGCTCTCTGGGGCTGTGCAGTGTCAGTGTGTCTGCACTGCACTGCACTGTACTGATGCACTTCTCCCTGGGCGCATTATAACGCAAGAAAGACACAAGTTATTGAAATTCACGTCATCTGACCCGGTCTCGTAGTTAAGTAAATGAAGACAACAGCCGCAATTAACAAGCGTTGCGCCAGCTCAAACTGAACAGTTCACATCTTTGCTTTACAGTGAAGCTTTGTTTGAGAAAAACCCTGTGTACTGTACACTGTAGTATTTTTATATGATTTCACAATTCAAAGCAGTGAAACAAGTGACAGTAATGTCATCTGCAGCAATAACATGATACACACACACAGACACACGTACAGCTCACTTTCAACTTTATTAATCCCTGGAGCGGAGGGTGATTTGGTTTAGCAGCAAGCAAGAGACACAGACAATAAAATACAAAAAGCCCACATACAGTAGGGTGCATCAAATGGGGTGGTGGTGTAGGTACTGAATCTTGTGTATGTGATTCTAGGATTGGGACCAGAGTAAAATAATGAAAAAGCTGCACAAACGAATAAAGTGCTGAATCAAGTGCTGCATACAAGTATAAAGTGCTGAGTTTCACAGTTAAAAGTTGTCACCAATAGAAATACAATAAAGCTATACTGTCACTGAAGAACAACCATTTATTTGGCTTGAAGCCATAGAGGCCCACGGGCACCGTTCTAGTCTATCTATCTATAAATGCACAAAGTCAAATTCGACACACGCGTTCCACACCACAGCAAGGGGTGCAGTGCCCGGTGTCGAGTCGGTCGGACCCACGGTTGTCCAGAATCGCCCCAAACAGGCCTCTCTGCCCGGGCTCTGGATCGGGGCCCCTACCCAGCATCCCTATATGGAGCTGGCCTGTTCTGACCTCACAACACTCCATAATAGGAATAAAAGGGACACAGAGAGACACATACAGAAATGCAATCATTCCAAGTAGGCCAGTGCCCAACGGGCACCGCCGTAGAGGCCCCACGGGCACCTCTCTAGTACAGTATAATCCTGCATATTCAATAGTGAGCAACTCTCTGTGAGCTTGTAGGTCTGCTATTTCCACTGTGTTTCGGAAACACCGCCCTAGAGGCTATCATGGAACGCAGTGATATAGTCATCTAGTAACAAACCACACTAATTAACTCAAACAGAGTATAGATTCCATATCAGATATCTCTCTCGGTCAATTAGCCTCACGCAACACCCGTTAATCATAGCAATTAGCGCCAGCCTCATTCGGGGGTGGGGTGAACATTTGTCTACACGCTGGACTGCAGCAATAAAGCCTGCCTTCATTAATAACGGAGGAGGTATCTAGTCCGCAGGAGAGACAAAGGGACATTTCACCTACCACCATTAATGGCCCGGAGGCCCATCACTCACAACACACCTGTCACCATTGGTCCGAAGGCCCGTCAGTCACAACCAGGACCTGACGTCCTTATTAACCAACAGATAAACGTATCCTGACAACCCTGAGGTAGACAAGGTACTTGCCACGTGAGCAGGCTACTTGTATAGCCTTACTCAGTAGGGTAAAGTAACGAAGTACATTTACTAAGTACTGTTTCTTAAAGGAGAATTCCATACTAGATGGTTTTCTTACCTTTATTTGTAGTTGTTACGTCACCACCAAAGAGGTCCAGGTGTTATTTTGTGCAAAAGTGCATTATTGGCTATTTCCCCTACCATAAGCCCTCAATAGGGGTTGGGTTTTTGCTAATTTGCTTATTTCTATCAAAATAAGTAGTAAAGTGTGCCGCTTGGGATACTATTTACATTATGAAGAGGATACAAAAGAAATAGATTTTTGAGCGATGGAAATAAGTGAATTAGCACAACACCCCATAGCCCCATTCAATTCAATTCAATGCTTTAAATGGTAGTTGTGGGGCGCGCTTTTTGGGGGGCTTGTTTCTAAAGTCTACTTAGCTTATTTGGATTCCTTCCGAATGTCGTTTAAACCAGACAGTTGATCTCAAACTGTTTATTATAAATATGTATTTGTCCCACCCCTAAATATGGCTATGGCAGCTGTCGTAGCCATCTGGGCACCTAGGCTGCTAATCCAGCCAGTGTGTTGCAGGTTCGAGTCCCGATCCCGGCGACCTTTGCTCCATGCTCTCTCTTCCCATTTCCTGTCAGACTACTTTTACACTATCAAATACGGCCCCCAAAAATATCTTAAAAAAAGCTTGTAGATGATCTACTTTCAAAAAGCCAATGTACAGTAAGTACAGTATATGTTTATAAAGTGCTCATGTGGCCTTCGCCGCTTCTTTTGCGCTTGTTTTAATAGACCTGGTTGCTTATACATTTCCAGCAAAATCTGGCAACACTGTGGCCGGGGATAACGGCCTGGCTGCAAGACAAACTGCAGCAGCTGAGCCCTGCCTGCCTGCCTCCAGAGCCATGCAGATCTGAATGATGCAAGTGGCACAAGCAGCCGTCACACACATTTAATCAAGGGCCATTACATATCCTCGCTGCCGGGGCAAAAGCCTCTCATCTCCATATTTGCATTACTAAAGTAGCAGATCCACAAGCCGCCATTTTGAATTATATGAAAATCAGTTCAAATGCATCTCCTCCCAGGATCTTTGATCAAAATGCACGAAAAGATCTGCTACTTTTACTATTTTTTTGTCCTGAAAAGTAACAGGTAGAGATTTGGACATTATTTGGACATTTCACACGACAGGGACGATATGCTAATGAGGTGTAAGCTAGGGTTGGGATCGTATAGGATTTTATATTTAACAAAATATACTGTATATAATTTTGATGAACACAAATTCAATCATGCGTATGGTACTGCATGCATATTATTATAGTGGTCCTCGCGGTCCAGGTTCCCTCTGGGCTACTCGAGGGGGTTCCAAATGGACCCTTGCAGGTCGGTAACTCTGTGACTGTACAAGAGTTGTACATTTGGTTTCACCACTGGTTATTATGATTGTGTATTCAGACGTCAACGGGCACATAGTCCACATAACCAGCTCTGGCAGCGTGATGAAACCGGTTCCCGGAAACGGTTCCAAAATGTGATGGAACCGATTACGGTTCCTCAATGTTGGATCCTTTGGTTCCGGATCCCAGTGCAGCAGCTCAAGATGGTTTACGGAGGGGAGGAGGAAGCTGGATGCTATCCTGATGAAGAACACACTTAAGACACCTGGCATTTGACCTGAAGACACCTGAAGTTATTTTCGGGGCCTTTATCCGGAGACAGGACACATGGCAGTGTTGATCTTGACAGCAAATTTGGATTTAGTCATATTTTAGTCATCCGAAATGTTTTAGTTTGAGTCTAGTTTTAGTCGACTAAATATCGTTAGATTTTACAGGTGATTTTGTCGACGTCACATGAGCAAGATTAAGTCCGATTGGTTCTAAATATCGCCCAGCCCCCGAGTGAGAGAGTTAGAGGTTACGGTAACCCTCTGTGGTGTAAGTAGGTCAGGAGAGCTCTGCCTTGGGGGAGCACATTCATCTGTTCCACTCCTCCCACTCCCATGCTTCAGAACAGTTCTTCTCAAAGTGGGGTCCCCCCCAGGGGTCCTTGAGGGGGCCGAAATCTGTTTCACAACTTGAACTTAAAAAATAGTGGAAATAAGCTCATCACGCGTCGGATATGACGATTATGCAAAAATAACTGATTATCTTACAATTAAATTAATACACAGAATATCTGTACGTATGCACGTCTATGTTTCACGTGTTATCTCAAGAAGCGACCTTGGCAGGGAAGGGACTATACAGACTGAAACAATTATGCCAGTAAATGAGTAAGTAAGTTTTAAGCATATTTTGATTATCACGATAATGCTGTTAACGCAATTATTTTTGCCACAATAATCATGTAATTTTCATCCCTGGGACATCCCTACATCTTCACCAATCTTAAAACTACCAAATGTGGAACAGCAAAATGGTAATAGTGGCCATGTTCCCTGGCTCAGAGTATGAGCCATTCTGTAATTGTAATACCCATTAACATGGCTGTGACTGGAGGATCAGATAGCAGTGAGTCCTTGGCCACAGGCAGATAAGCAGAATGTTTGACCCCCAATTATTATTGTCTCCACCAGGCCGAAGGCATGTGGGGAGAGTATGTTTTGCACTCCGTCCGTCCGCGTGTCCGTCCGTCCGTCCGTCCGTCCGTCCGTCCGTGTGTCCGTGTGTCCGTGAACAGCTAATCTCGGCCACCGTTAACCCGCTCGATGCCATATTTTGCACACACACTCCCTGGATGCCAACGATGAACCTCTGCCCCAAACTTTCCAGAACGGCCTGTTATAGCGCCACCAGGAGGCCGCTTTGTGCAAAACAAGTTTTTGCACAGTACACCTACAGATTTTGTCCAAACATCACGCAAATTGGTACACAGTCTCTCTAGAGCCATTCAACGAAACGGGTCTTTCAGATTTATCAGACTCCATCCTGATTGGTTAAGATTGGCTTCCAAAGTTCACAGGAGTGCTCAGTTTCAAACAAAATGCTGCAAATCATGAACACATCGCGTGATTTCCGTGAAATTGTGCACCCACATTCCCACTAGGCCGAGGACGAAATGCCACATGAACAATTTCAACTCAGCCTCAAGGTGGCGCTATAACTGGCCGAAAAGTGTTTTTACCTCTAACTGCACGGATCTGTGGATAACCTGGTGGAGACCTGTGCCCGGAAGGGCACTTTTTCTAGTTATTTCTCTTTTTCATGTCATGTTGTTTTCATAAGTTATATCTCCTGAGTCCTCCAATAGAAACTTTACAAAATCTAAATAATAACTAATGACAACATTTAGGAAACCAAAAAAACTCGCCGTGACCCATGACAATGACATGACAAAAATGCGTTCCGAAACCAGCTGGTTTCCCCTGGGCTGCCAGTTGGTCCTGCTCACAGGCCCTTTTTCCACCGGTTGGGTTGGGTTCTTAGTCCATGAGCCAGAGCTCCAAAATTGGAACGTTAATTATGAATTGAGTGGGCAAAACCATACCTATAATGAAATTGTCGCCATGAAACTTCCCCAGTTACTTACACAAATAAATATTCAAATTAGGCATTATATAGGAAAATGTGCAAAAAATATATATATCGTTAGCCTCATAGGATAAATGCATAAGTCATTTTTTATGATTTTCGGATAATAAGGAAAAACACATTTTCTCGCAAGTATGTAAGAGTTTTTAATGCAGATTTTTACAATGGTTTCCTGAGGGGTTAACAAAATGTTTTTTACAAAAAGATAAACATGAGAGTCATTCCATAACAAAAAAAAGTGACTTAGGCCATTTTCAAGAAAATAATCTGTGACTTAGGCATTTTTTAATACATGTCTACTAAACACCTGGGGGTCTATTAGAGTGATGTTAACTCCATACTAAACACCTGGGGGTCTATTAGAGTAATGTTAACTCCATACTAAACACCTGGGGGTCTATTAGAGTGATGTTAACTCCATACTAAACACCTGGGGGTCTATTAGAGTGATGTTAACTCCATACTAAACACCTGGGGGTCTATTAGAGTGATGTTACCATACTAAACACCTGGGGGTCTATTAGAGTAATGTTAACTCCATACTAAACACCTGGGGGTCTATTAGAGTAATGTTAACTCCATACTAAACACCTGGGGGTCTATTAGAGTGATGTTAACTCCATACTAAACACCTGGGGGTCTATTAGAGTGATGTTAACTCCATACTAAACACCTGGGGGTCTATTAGAGTGATGTTAACTCCATACTAAACACCTGGGGGTCTATTAGAGTGATGTTAACTCCATACTAAACACTTGGGGGTCTATTAGAGTAATGTTAACTCCATACTAAACACCTGGGGGTCTGTTAGAGTAATGTTAACTCCATACAGAACACCTGGGGGTCTATTAGAGTAATGTTAACTCCATACTAAACACCTGGGGGTCTGTTAGAGTGATGTTAACTCCATACTAAACACCTGGGGGTCTATTAGAGTAATGTTAACTCCATACTAAACACCTGGGGGTCTGTTAGAGTAATGTTAACTCCATACAGAACACCTGGGGGTCTATTAGAGTGATGTTAACTCCATACTAAACACCTGGGGGTCTATTAGAGTAATGTTAACTCCATACTAAACACCTGGGGGTCTATTAGAGTAATGTTAACTCCATACTAAACACCTGGGGGTCTGTTAGAGTAATGTTAACTCCATACAGAACACCTGGGGGTCTATTAGAGTGATGTTAACTCCATACTAAACACCTGGGGGTCTGTTAGAGTAATGTTAACTCCATACAGAACACCTGGGGGTATATTAGAGTGATGTTAACTCCATACTAAACACCTGGGGGTCTGTTAGAGTAATGTTAACTCCATACAGAACACCTGGGGGTCTATTAGAGTAATGTTAACTCCATACAGAACACCTGGGGGTCTATTAGAGTGATGTTAACTCCATACTAAACACCTGGGGGTCTATTAGAGTAATGTTAACTCCATACTAAACACCTGGGGGTCTGTTAGAGTAATGTTAACTCCATACAGAACACCTGGGGGTCTATTAGAGTGATGTTAACTCCATACTAAACACCTGGGGGTCTATTAGAGTAATGTTAACTCCATACTAAACACCTTGGGGTCTGTTAGAGTAATGTTAACTCCATACAGAACACCTGGGGGTCTATTAGAGTGATGTTAACTCCATACTAAACACCTGGGGGTCTGTTAGAGTAATGTTAACTCCATACTAAACACCTGGGGGTCTGTTAGAGTAATGTTAACTCCATACAGAACACCTGGGGGTCTATTAGAGTGATGTTAACTCCATACTAAACACCTGGGGGTCTATTAGAGTGATGTTAACTCCATACTAAACACCTGGGGGTCTGTTAGAGTAATGTTAACTCCATACAGAACACCTGGGGGTCTATTAGAGTAATGTTAACTCCATACTAAACACCTGGGAGTCTGTTAGAGTAATGTTAACTCCATACTAAACACCTGGGGGTCTGTTAGAGTAATGTTAACTCCATACAGAACACCTGGGGGTCTATTAGAGTGATGTTAACTCCATACTAAACACCTGGGGGTCTATTAGAGTGATGTTAACTCCATACTAAACACCTGGGGGTCTATTAGAGTGATGTTAACTCCATACTAAACACCTGGGGGTCTATTAGAGTAATGTTAACTCCATACTAAACACCTGGGGGTCTATTAGAGTAATGTTAACTCCATACTAAACACCTGGGGGTCTATTAGAGTGATGTTAACTCCATACTAACCACCTGGGGGTCTGTTAGAGTAATGTTAACTCCATACTAAACACCTGGGGGTCTGTTAGAGTAATGTTAACTACATACTAAACACCTGGGGGTCTATTAGAGTGATGTTAACTCCATACTAAACACCTGGGGTCTATTAGAGTAATGTTAACTCCATACAGAACACCTGGGGGTCTATTAGAGTAATGTTAACTCCATACTAAACACCTGGGGGTCTATTAGAGTAATGTTAACTCCATACTAAACACCTGGGGGTCTGTTAGAGTAATGTTAACTCCATACTAAACACCTGGGGGTCTATTAGAGTAACTGTTGTTTGCTGTGTATGCAATGTAAAAATGCCCAAGTCACACAAAGTGAGTTAGGCGGCAACGTAAAAATGCTCAAATCACACAAGTGACTTAGGCAGATCATCATTTTTGAAGATTGTGAGCTTTGTGATTGGCTGAGGACATAGGCGATGATCCAGAACGATGCAGCAGCCCCAGGAGATCACCTGTATGCAGAAATCTCAATTTCGCCAAAAAATGACTTAGGCATTTATCCTATGAGGCTAACGATATGTAAAAAGCTTGTAAAAAGCCTATAAACAATTTAATATAGGTATGGTTTTGCACACTCGATTAATAATTAATGTTCCAAGTTTGGAGGTCTGGCTCATGGATGAAAAACTGGTTCTAATCTGAACTGAACCGGTTCCCAGCCGGTGGAAAGGGGGTCTCAGTGTGGATTGCCACAGAGCGAGGCGAGGGGCTGTCAGCCCCCAGAGGAGCACACACCGTCACAGGGTGGATGCCACAGAGTGAGGGGCTGTCAGCCCCCAGGGTAGCACACACACACACACACACACCGTCTGGAGCCTTCTAATCCAGTGACTGCAGACCCACTGCATGGGGGTTCTCTGTGACGAGCCACTTTCTTTTTGAGTGGTGCAACCACAGAGCTGTGTGTGTGGCTGGGTATCTGGCTGGCTGGGTGCGTCTGAGCACGAAAACAGCATGGTTGTTTTTCAGCATGCACATATTAATATTAACTATATATGATGATTTCGGGTGTCCCAGTACAGTACAGTACAGTACAGTACAGTACAGTACAGTACAGTACAGTACAGTACAGTACAGTACAGTACAGTACAGTACAGTACACTAGTACAGTACAGTACAGTACAGTAGAGGGACCCCCACACGGTAACTCTGTCATTTCTCAACCATTTTGGACGCGGGGTGGCTCGCCGGAACCGGCCCGGCACCCTGAGTGAGTTCCCCCCCCCCCCGCCCCCACACACACACACAACACACATAGAGTTGCATCCCAGAGCAGTGTATTCTGGGGAGAAATTGATGCCTTTGTTCCACTCGCATATTGTGCAATGAGCTAGTCAGTGTATGCTGGACTAGGTTAACACATTATAACAAAGGTTTTCAACCAGTGGTCCTTGAGGTGGTTCCAGGTAGTCCCCAGATAAATGATGGATCCATGGGTCCATTTGATTTCATTTGGCACGCTCAATAGTTAAATTATTGTTAAACTGCATTAGGCTTTACTTACTTAAAAAATATTATTTTGATCAACGTTTCCCTGATAAAAAAATATATCCATGCACACTGGTGAGCCGTCAGACAGGTCCAGGTGTGAATGTGCTGCACCTTGACGTGATTAATTCATAGTCTCCAATCAACCCAAGCATGAATAATTCTTGACCTATCGGGTGGAAACCTCATACACTATGTCCAAAACTGTTGCTTTCCAGGATTCAAATGTAATGATTTGCAAAAGCAGCAGATATAGGCTTGTTTCAAGTCCACCACTTTTCATGCTTTTGTGTGACGCTGTACTGTAGTATGATCAAGTAGGACATTCATTTGCGAAAAAACACAAAAACTTTGAATATGGAAATAAGGTGGTTTCTATCCGACAGCAACTCTATGATTATTCCCTCAATGTTTTTTTTGTTTTTTTTGTGCCTCCGCTCCATTACGGAGCCATGTGTGTCCCCATGTCAGAATCAGAATCAGAAGCCTTTATTGCCATGACGACGATGTAAACATGTTAGGAATTTGGTTTGGTGCAAAACAGGACAAGACAAAAAGTGCAAAAACATATATATAAAAACATATATTCAGTATTCACACAATAGTGAATAAATATAAAGTGCAGAGAGTTAAAGTCAGTCCATAATCACTACGAGTGGGGATGGAGGAAGGATAGAAGGGGGTCAGGGGGGGGACACCAGCAGCATTGAGGAGCCGGATAGCCGTGGGGAAAAAGCTGTTTGAATGTCAGGCCTTCAGTCTTTAGGGAACGCAACCTGCTGCCTGAGGGAAGCGGGGCAAAAAGACTGTGGCCTGGTGTGCATTTATGTATTGTATGTGTACACGTCCCAGCACGGAAAGCTGTGTGTGTGCCATGTGAAGTCTGTGTGTGATTACAGCGATTTGTCACTCAATGTAAACAAATATTCGATCATTAACCCCTGGGCTACAATTAACGGAAAAAACGGATTATTGCTAAAAATACAAACCTCCCGTTCACGCAATTAACGGAATGTCAATAAATGTCAGTTATCTAGGGTTCAACGGAGCAAAAATGTGTATTTTTTCGCTAATATCCCTAATGTTGGATGTAATTTACCAAAAAACGGCCGAAATCCGTGTGATCGTGCGCTATCGTGCACGCGCACAGTCTCTATGTGCGTCGCTGTAAAATATTTGATATTTTGCGATGTTTTTGGGGTTGATTTGAGGTTAATTTTACTTAGTTATGAAAAATATAGCATTAGCTTAGCAATCCGGACCAGCCAAGCTAGTGACTAGGGTCAAAATACTACCGGATGTTGTCGATCGTTGAACCGGAAGTGACTTAGGAAGATTTGTCTATTTTGGCCAAAATCAGCATTCCCGCCATCTGGTGGCAATTCGAGAGAATACACTAGCAATGAAAAAAATTAATAAAAACATCTGTTCAAACCACCAGATCTTTCTATTAATGTGAAAATGATGAATTAAAAATATGCCAATTTGTTACCCAAACAAAAAAATTGGGATTGGTAGTCCAAGGGTTAAGTTGGGTAAAGTGAATTTGGCTATATTTGACCTATGATGACATGTTATGCTGCTTCAAAGGCAATATGGACTATACAGCATTTCCAAAAATGTGACAATGTCTTTTGCAGTTTAATGTCTTGCTATGTCATAGGAAAATGATATAATCTTTGCAACTATGAATGAAAGTGATCTCATAAAATGATCCAAGCCAATCCTAGAAACCGAACCGGTATCCCGAAAGATGCTGCCGTAGGGACCACACTTTGTGATGACTTTCTATCATCCAGATGTCTCGGTTCATGATCTCATGGTGTTAGCAAGCATTTAGGTGGCATTTTCATTGTCTTGCGGCTTCATTAACACAATCAGCGCCGGGATTTCTTTCAAAATAGCAGCTCGGGGTGCCGATATGGCAACTTTTACTCTGAAAGCCCCCCCCCCTTACGTTCCGTATAAAATCCGGGAGGAATAATGTTGCTTGCTTACCTCGCTATGATTACGAAAAAGTCGCTGAATAATCCCTCGCGTTCATATGTTGAATCAGAAATGAAGAGCTTAGTATATCCATCTGGTCAAATATTTTTCTCTCGTTTGATATCAATGAAAATGCACTAGCAATCCGTCAGTTAGATTAGCTATGATGTTTCCACACGTCCTACGGTCAAAATGGGTTAAGAAACTCAGGAACATGTGTGAAATGCTAATGAAGTCCTGTTCCACAGGTCCCAGGCTATCTCTAGATAATTTGCCAATTTAAATAAACGGTTAATAAATTGTGCATCATCATATACATCATATTAACATAGTTAACGTTTCTCCAACCGTACCATAAAAAGGACAATACAACATAAAATGATACTCATTGGGAGTTCCGGTCTAGCTTTCACCGAGGAAGGTCATGCGGTCCTGAGCTCCGACGGTTTGCCTCACAGTTACCTCACAATTTCTTTTTTTTTCCCTTAATAACCTCAGTTAACGAAACAAAGGTTTAACCATACCGCTGGTTGTTGCTTGTTGCATGGAAAGTTATAACCTTAGAAGTAAAAAGCCTACATCAGAGAAGGAATCTCTCGCTACCACGCTGACAATGGCGGCTGACAAAAGCGGACCCCTAACGTTAGAGACTGTATTGGAAGCGATAAACGGGTGCAAAGGTGATTTATCCAAACAGATTGATGCCAAAACATCCAGAATCCAAACTGCTCTCACAAAGATTGAGACTTCTTTGTCAACGTTATCCGACCAAGTTGGGGGCTTAGAGGAACGGGTGTCCAGGAATGAAGACAACATGGCGGACGTTCTTCTCCGGCTGGAGAAGGCTGAGAAGGAGCTGCAAGTTTCCAGGCTGAAACAAGATGATTTAGAGGACAGAAGCAGGAGGAATAATGTGATTTTATTCAACGTTTTGGAGAAAGCTGAAGGGAAGAATGCGGCTGCATTCTTTGAACGCATTATTCCACAAGTCCTCGCTCCTATTGCCTTTGATACCCCATTCGTTGTTGAGCGGTGTCATCGTCTTGGCAAACCCACCTACGACGCGGCGAACAAGCCTAGACCACTGATAGCGAGAATCCTCAACTACAAGCACAGAGAATTGATCCTCAACCGTTCCAGGGAGATGGGAGAGGTTTTCCTTGAGAAAAGAAGAATATTTTTCCATCCTGACTGCAGTGCCGAGACCCGACGCAAGAAAAATGCATTCAAAAATGTGAAGAAAGCCTTACTGGATAAAAACATCACGGACTACCGCCTGTATCATCCGGCAAAGCTGCGTGTCTCCTACGAAGGAGCCGTCAAGTGGTTCTATTCTCCAGAAGAAGCGGAGATCTTCTTGAAGGACTTGGATTAGAGTCTTCTATCAAGATTTGTTTTCCCAGCATGTTTAACTCAGCGGACAATCGAAGGACAGCGGCGAATCGTTTCTTCGTGATCAGTGAGTGGGAGTAAGTCATCATCACGTCTATACACTGCATATATTTTTTTATATAGATTTGTTATATTTTTTTTATGTAGGCATATATGTGACTTACACTACGTATAAGGAGACCCCTTCCATTCACGGGGATATTTTTTGAACTATTTTTAAGAAACAAGTAGCCTAGACACTTATTTTTGGTTTGTTTTTTCAACACTGGCGCTGCCCGATGCTTTAATTTGGTTTCACATCTCGTTAAAATATGTAACTTTATTTTTGTTTTCTATTCAAGTCATTGCCCCGCTGGGCTGCTCGTTCTGGACCCTTTCTTTATACTGAGCACTTTTGATTTTATTATCTAAACGTGTAATACCAGATACGTCTGTTGCTTTTTTCTTTCTTCCTTTTTTCCTCTCTTGGAGGGTGGAGAGGGGATTGGAATGTTCGACGCGATAGTTTGTTTTCTGAATTATACTGGTGATTGCGACGCCTCCATCCTGATCCACTTCTTATTTGATACACTACGGGCGTTCCAAATTGTTAATTTATATAATCCACTTGATAATAGCTTGATTTGGATGTTTAACGGCATTAGCCAGGCCCGAGACCTATAATGATTATTATCATATGCCGCCTCCCGTTTTGCTCACTCGTCGCGCCTTTATTTAGGCTGGTTTTATTTTTTCTTATGGGCTTCTGTGTGAGTTTGCACTGCCGCGGGGGTATGTTTAATGAGGGCGGGGGTGTTTAGAGTGCCTGCACGTCTGCACGCTAAACTGTGGTTTGGGGGTGCTGGTCAAAATTTGCATTTATTTAATTTAACTGGTAACTGGCGCCGCCTTACGGTAGTATGCACATATTACTTATTTCAAAATATTTTGGGCTGTTTTAAACTCTTGGATCTTTGCGTCCCCTATATAGGCTGGAGGATGGCCCCATCTAGTGGTGTATTGCAGTTTTTCTTTCTTTGCCCTGTAAAAAAAATAGCAGGGGATATGTGGATCTATAGGAGGGGGGCCTCTGTTCACTAAATTATGAGAAATATTTATATTCTCTCATATACTGAGGTTGTTATATAGAGATATGAATAGTAACTGTGAGGGCAACCTTACGCTAGGTAAGAGTAGCCCATCTGATGTTTGTTTTCTTGTCTTTGTTATTGTTTTGTACTGGATGTTTTTTGGGGGGTTTTCTTTTGTGGGCTTCTGGGTTTTTGAAAGGTTACTTTTTTGGCTCTCTAATGAATCTTAAAAACTACTGCACCTTATTGACAGCACAATACTATTCAAATACACTGGAATTCTGTTGCGCTGTACTCCTGAGTGAACTTATCCATGATAATATACTCTTAACACTTTTAAATGGCTAGTGAACTAAATTTCATTTCCTGGAATGTAAAGGGAATTAATTCGCCAGTTAAAAGGAAGAAGATAATTACCTATTTAAAGAAATCATCCGCTAGTGTTGCCTTTATACAGGAAACCCACCTTACAGATCTGGAACATATGAAGCTTAGGAGGGATTGGATTGGCCATGTCTTTTTTTCTTCTTATACTTCCAGTGCACGGGGAGTTGCCATACTTATTAACAAAAATGTAATGTTCAAGCTGATCTCAGTGGAAAAAGATAGGAATGGACGGTTTTTGCTCTTAGACTGTGTTCTAAACACAAACAGGGTAACTCTGGTAAATTTATATGGTCCTAATCATGATGATCCAGCCTTTTTTAATTACTTTCTATTGAAAATGGCGGCCATCAATGGCAGATGCCTTGTTGGAGGTGACTTTAATCTGGTGCTTTCTCCAGCACTTGACCGCTCACATCCTAGGACATTCACACTATCCAGAGCGGCGCTAGTGTTGAACCAAGGCATGGCAGAATTAGGTCTGTGTGACATTTGGCGTTCCCTCAATCCCAATGGGAAGGACTATAGCTTTTACAGTAATATGCACAAATCTTATTCCCGTATTGACTTGTTTCTAGCCCCGAGGAATTTACTTACACGGGTAACGAGCTGTGCCTATTTACCGGCTGCACTTTCTGATCATAACCCAGTTAAATTAACATGGAAAATGGAGTCTGTACTCCCCTCCTCACCTCGATGGCGATTTAAATCATTTCTGCTGAAGGATCCCCAGTTCATTTCTTCTATGAACTCCCAAATTGATCAATTTCTTGTGGCTAATGTAGATTCAGCGTCTCACGCTAATATATGGGAGGCTCTAAAGGCATATATGAGGGGGCATATTTTGTCATATAGTGCTCACAAAACAAAAGAAAAAAGACAAATCCTATTGAAGTTGGAAGAGGAGATAAGAGGGCTAGAACAACAACACTCTCAAACCAATGGGACGGATACTTTTAACACTTTGACTGCTAAGCGGATTCAATACAATAATTTGTGCACTAATAAGGCGGAGGCTGCTTTGGCCAGGACCAATTATCACTATTATGAATATGGAAATAAAACTGGAAAACTTCTAGCCTGGCAGATTAAAAAAGAGGATTCAGACAGGATCATCGACTCCATTGTTACTGAAGGGGGTGGAGTGCTGACTAGTCCGAAAGAGATCAACTCTGAATTCAAACGCTTTTATCAAACCTTATATAAATCTGATCATAACAACAACAATAATGTTGCTGCGGAGCAGTTTCTGGAGGCCCTACCTCTCCCTCAGATCAATATAGAAGAAAAAGAATGCTTAGATGCTGATGTAACTGAGGGGGAGGTTCTCCTGGCTATGAACTCTCTACAAAATAATAAAGCTCCTGGACCAGATGGTTTTCCGATTGAATATTACAAATCATTCGCAGACAAATTGCTGCCTCCTTTGACAAATATGATTAAGGACGCATTGGATGGTCAGGCTCTACCCCCAACTCTAGAACTGGCAACTATAACATTACTGCCTAAACCTGGGAAAGATAGACAACAATGTGGCTCCTATAGACCTTTGAGTCTTTTAAATGCAGATTACAAAGTTATTTCTAAAATGATAGCAACCAGATTGGAACTTGTTTTACCAAAAATAATTCATCCAGATCAAACGGGGTTTATTAAAAAAAGACAAGGGTCGGATAATGTACGTCGATTGTTTCATATATTGAACACTACTCAGAGGACCAAGGAGCCCACATTAATAATATCTATGGACGCCGAAAAAGCATTTGATAGGATTGAACCTAGCTTCCTGTTTCAGACTCTTGAAAAAATGAACTTTGGAGAAAAAATTATAAAATTTATTAAAACATTTTTTACTTCTCCAAAAGCTCAAATTCTCACTAACGGGCTGTTATCGGACCCCTTCTTGCTTTCTAGAGGTGTAAGACAAGGATGCTGCGTCTCACCTATGTTGTTTTCAATTGCCATTGAACCGTTTGCCCTTGCAATTAGAACTAATGATGAGATTTCTGGAGTGAAATTTGGTACAACGGAGCACAAAATATCCTTATATGCAGATGATGTTTTGATTTACCTGACTGACTTGGCTGACTCGGTCCCTCCTCTATTCCAGTGTTTACGGGAATATAGCGCAGCTTCAGGATATAAGATCAACCTAACTAAAAGTGAGGTTTTACCTCTAAATACACAAGATTTGAATGTAGGGGATCTTATCGATCCTTTGAAAATATGTCCTAGCGGGTTCAAGTATCTGGGAGTTAATATCAGAAAAGAGCGGGATAAGGTAATTAAAGACAATTACTTAATTCTTATGGAGAAGACTAAGTCCGACACTTTAAGGTGGTCTGGTTTGCCTTTGTCTCTAATTGGAAGAGTGAATACAGTTAAGATGATAGTGTTACCAAAATATATTTATCTATTTCAATGCATCCCATTCTCTATAACTAAAAGGTTTTTTAAAGATCTTAACACAATTATCTCCTCCTTTTTATGGCAGAGCAAAACGCCGCGGGTCAAATTAAGTACGCTCCAAGCCCCTTACAATAAGGGTGGCCTTAATCTCCCTAATTTTAGATGTTACTATTTGGCCTCACAATTCCGTCCTTTATGGATATGGTTGCACCCTGAGATTGGTGAGGTTAGGTGGCTACATATAGAACAACTAGACCTGGGCCTAACTCCCCTGAAAATCATACCTTTTTTGGGTACGAAGAAGAACCTCTCTTTACTTACTAAAAATCCTATTATCTTGAGCGCTTTTGAAGCATGGCAGGAATCTCATAAATTATTGGGGATAGATACATCTCTAATGAGAAAGACCCCATTATGGGAAAACCCTAATATTCCTTACCCCATAGCTGATGGTGTATTGCAGAGATGGGTTAATAATGGAATCAGGACTGTGGGTGATTTATACAGCAATAATGTAGTATCAAACTTTCAACAATTATCAGCCAAGTTTAAGTTACGTAACCATGACCTCTTTAAATATCTTCAAATTAGACATTGGATTCAAGCAAAATCTACAGATTTCCCGAATATCCCGGAAAAATCCCCCCTGGAGGATCACATGTTTTGTACCCTTATCACCTCAACTAAAGGATTAACTTCCTCCATATATAGTATTCTAAACAATAATTTACCAATTTACAATACACTGAACATTAAACATAAATGGGAGACAGACTTGGGATGCACCTATGATGATGTGGATTGGGAGATAATTTTAGAGAGAGCTCAGAGGGTTCTGGTTTCCACCAAACATAGACAGATGCAATTTAACATTTTTCACAGAACTTACTTTACTCCGCTCAGGTTACACAAGATTGATAGAAGCATTTCCCCTATGTGCCAAAGATGTAAGATAACAGAAGGCTGCCTATTACATATGTTATGGAACTGCCCACTTTTAATTGATTATTGGAAGTTCATCTTGTCTACGGTCTCTGATATCATAGAGGTTGAAATACCACATGATCCAAGAATTTGGTTACTGGGTGACGTTACATTGATCAACACAAATTTCAACAAAGCATACTTTGTGTTACTCGCCAGTACAGCTGCGAAGAAAATCATTTTGGTTAATTGGAAATCTGAAAAATCACCTTCACAGAGACACTGGCTGAATGAGCTTTCATCATACTGTACCCCTGAAAAGATACTGTACAATGTAAGAAGAAGGCCTGCCACTTTTGAAAAGATATGGGGCAGTTTCTTTGAGGCTCTACCTTCAATATCTCCTCTGAGTTGATTTAGTTTGAGTTTTCTTTTATTTATATTGTTATTTTCATGTATTTATCCGAGTTGTTGCTGTCAAGAGGTGTTGTGTACATACTGAATAATGAGAGCTGTGTAGTTTTCCTTTCTGGGGTTGGGGTGGGGGGTGGGTGGGGGGGGTTTGTTTTTACTGTTTTTTGTCTTTTCTTTTTTGAGTTTGTCTTGTCTTGTTTAAAAAAAAAAGAAAAAGAAATCATGATTCTGTAACTCGTTGTTAATATCTGCATTTTCAATAAATAAATCTTAAAAAAAAAAAAAATGATACTCATTCTCCATTTCATTGAGACCACACATTTGGCACATTCGATCTTCTTCATCTAGCCCAACATAACAATCCGTTTCAAATAATATAAAGTGGCAGTATACTTCCTCTAATCTGATCTTTTTTTTTTCTTCGGCAGGTTAAATAAAACATAGTTTTCAGTATAATAGTCATGTTTGATTTCCCTATATGTACGTAATTTTGGTTTGCTCCAGATCTCTTCTGTCCAAGTACGTTTGACCTTATCAAAAAGTACAGTATCTCCCTTAGCCCCATAATATTAACCTGCTCCAATCCAAGAAACACATCTTCAATTCCATATTCACAGGACATAATAATAATGACCCCAGTGTTGTATGCTTATATCTAGTATGCGGCTGAGCATAGACATGGTAATGCCCCGCCTGCCTCTGATTGGCCTACCGACACTGCCCATCTTGACTGAGGTGGATATAGCTATGCTGGATAGTCTGATCTCTGCTGCGAGGTGGTGGAAAATAATACAAGTATACAGTTTCGGTATGATACAAGAGAACTGCCTGTAACCTATACGTTTTATTTTTGTATGGATTGAACTAAATAAAGTGTGTAAATAAAGGTCCCTTCCCTTCACCTTTATCTTTTTTAGTATAATAGTATTAGTTTACTATAATTAGATTATTACACAATAATCAACACTTTATTTAGAAGTACACACCCAAATCAAATCATAGTAGGCTACATGGTTCCGTGTATTACATCGTACACGTGTGTTCAATCAATTATTCAATCAAATAAGCAAACGGCATTACGGCAAAAACAATATAAGTTTGGTTCTTCAACAAAAATAAAATGTACAAGTTAGCTACAAGGCTGCATTCTGGCGTGCGTGCCAAGCTGTCATTTTCTTGTATTATTTTCCCACCACGGAGTAACCTCGTATCTCAGAGGACAGTCAAGACGGGCAGTGTCGGTAGGCTAATCAGAGGCAGGCGGGGCGTTACCATGTCTATGCTCAGCCGCACACTATGGATATACGCGTCTAGGTGCAGAACCCAACATCTCTAAGTACCTTGATTTTACCAATTACTCCTCCTAAGGCTCTGCCTGCAGACTCAGAGAGGACTGTGGAGTGTGGAACCATGAACAAAACTCATATACTCAACATAGAAACCTAGATAGAAGACTTTACATAGTTAATCTTTTTTTCACCAAAATAATATGATATTTACTAGTTAGAGAGCCTCTGAAATGTATCACATTTCTTTTCTTTTCATTATTATTATTTTTTCCCTTCAGTTAATTACCCAGCCCTAGGTCAGAGCTTATTAGCTGCAGCTAATTAAATTACAACTCTAGCAACTAGAGACGTACCGATATTTTTTCCCTTCGCCGATACTGATTCTGAGTCAATCCTATCCGATAACAGTGTGTATTGTGTAATAAAGAAATGTAGGATGGCGGTTCTCAAAGTGAGACACTCCTTGAGGGGGTTCCAAATGGACCCTTACATGTCAGTAACTGTGAGAGATCGATGGCCCCATCTACGAACACCAAAACACACTGGGGCAACCAAAGAGCTGTGGGGGAAAGTCAATGGGGCGATCGAAGAGAAGGGCAGTGTGCGTCATCAAGGGGCACACAGAGAGAGAGAGAGAGAGAGAGAGAGAGAGAGAGAGAGAGAGAGAGAGAGAGAGAGCTTTAGTAAAAGTACCGCAGTGTGCAGTAAAAAAGTCTAAATTCAAAATTTACTTCAGGCGTTGATAAATACTCATTATGCAAAATGCCATTTTCACAATCATAATTATATATCCTGTTATTGGACTATATTATTATTGATCATATTCCACTTAAGCCCTGTGTTAGGCTATACTTTGGCTATTCAGAAATAACCAAACTGCCATGCATTGTGACTGCCATATTAAAAAAAAAAATAGTGTCAAGTAACTAAAGCCATCAACTAAATGCAGTGGACAAAAACGTTGTCTCTGGCATGTATTGGAGTAGAAGTACCCTATTGGCCTGAATATAAGACTACTTTTTTTTCTTCCAATGGAAATATCCTCAAAAACGGAGTCGTATTATAATCGGGAACTAGACTATTTGACATTCAATGTTCTTTTTCCACAAATGAGTCTCGAGAAATGGGGGTCGTCTTATAATCAGAGTCGTCTTATATTCGGGACAATACGGATATGACGTATACAAAATGTGTAAATAGTAAATACTAAACAATTCTACTTAAAGGGATATTGGGGGACATTTTAACGTCTACTCTGGCTTGTGTGTTTCACCCCAGAGTTACAATGGGTTTGTATAGTTAGGAAAGGGGCATGCCTGATCAAATGAATACAATGAATGACCCCAAACATGTTTGAAAGTGAAATGTCCATTCAAGTTCAGTACTCGAGTAAACGTACATGTAATTACATTCCTCCATCTTGCAGACAGGCAGAAATAGACGGGGTGACAGAGTGTCAGGGCAATAAGTCATTCCGTCTGTCCAGTGCTTTATGGAGTGGGACAGCGAGGGACACTGGTTGACAGCCCCTCCTCTGGCTCGTGATCAGTGTTGCCAGATTTTGCGAGGGAAACGACCAACCGGATCGGCTATTTTTGTTTTTAGTTTTTTTTTCGTGTGATAAAAGTGACACATTTTGAATATTGTTTGAAACATTCAAATAATAAATCTGATGAGGTTGCACACGGCACAATGTATTTGGGGGGGGTTAGATTAGATTAGATTCAATCAATCATTCAATTCAATCCGTGGACAAATGCATATTAACTCATTCTTTGCCACCATTGACCCCTCCCCTGCCGAACACCCCAAAATTCACCTCGGTGAACCGAAGTAGTTATCGGCCATTGCGGATCTGCTGCTGGATACTTTCGCTTCCATCAGAAGCGTTAATTTGGACGTCCGCCCAAAAATAAGCAACTACACTTTAGAAAAATCTCAAAAATAAAAACACAACCACCAATACCGTCTTCCTGCCATTGCCGAAGCCCTTCGGCAATTGAAGCATTAATTTGATATTAACGCTTGCTGCCATTGCCGAAGCCCTTCGGCAATTGCCCTTTATTAGTGCATATGATTGATCAAGCCATAATGCTACTCACGTTAGCCGGTTAGCTAGCACTGTTGTTAGCACTGCACTGGATCGTTCATATTAATTCACCGTCGCCATAAGAATCCATTCTATCCGTTTCTTTCAATCGCCTGTATCTCCTATTCCTTGTCCCAGATGGCATTTTTGGTCAAAACAGCGTTTCTTTGACGGCACGAGCCGACGTTGTGGAGTGCAAAAATGTACCGGCATTTTTCGATCATGTAAACAAAGGTTGTCTTGGCAACGTAAAGCTGGCAGGGATAAGCTCACTTCCGGTTGAGGCAAAATGTGGCTTTTCAAAATAAGAGCTCAAATTAAAAAAATGCTGGCATGAATTAGGTCCTAATTTCTCAATAAATGGCAGCAGTAAAAGGGTTAACAAGCAAAGCAACTTTACAGAAAGGGAAGCCCAGGCAAAGTGGCTTATAAATAAGCGGACATGGCAACACCTTCCGCTCATAATGTCCTAGGAGGCTGTACACGGACCAAGCTGCTGACTGGGTACTTTAGCCCTGCTCAAACTCTAAACAAAAGGTCTGTTGTCTCCTCCACACACCCACCCTCTCACTCACACCCCTCTCTCTCTCTGTGTCTCCCCATCTATTGGTGCATCCCTCCATTTTACAATTTAGGCTTTCAGCAGACGCTCTTAATCCAGAGCGATTTACAGTAAGCAAGAACAACACATGGTAATACATCAAATATATAAATAGTCATCAAGGATCATAAGCAAGCTAAGAACCTAGCATCCGTCCAACATTAGAATATCTGTACAATGAAACTATTAGCGTAATACACAGTGCTATGTCTACATAATCTAAATTACATCATTTTCTTCATCATATCCTTGTCAAACGATGCCATTTGAAATATCTGTTAGCTGCCCCACTCCATCCAGGGGGGGTGACCCAGGCAGGTGATTGACACTGACCTGTGTTAAAGCCGAATCTATAACTCCTACAAGCTCACAACACGTTGCGGACGCGACACATTGTCTGTGAGCTTGCAGATCTGCTATTCTCCGCTGTACGGCAAGGTAGAAATTGAACTGAGCGTGAATATAATCGGCAATCACTGATTCACCGACGGTGTCCGACATTTGGGCATATATATCGCTCAACCTTAGCCCTAGAATAGATAGATAGAGGCAGAGCCTTAGAACCTAAGCCCTAGAATAGAAAGATAGAGGTAGAGCCTTATAACCTTAGCCCTAGAATAGATAGAGGCAGAGCTCAGCCTTAGCCCTAGAATAGATAGAGGCAGAACCTTAGAACCTTAGCCCTAGAATAGATAAATAGAGGCAGAGCTCAACCTTAGCCCTAGAATAGATAGATAGAGGCAGAACCTTAGAACCTTAGCCCTAGAATAGATAGATAGAGGCAGAAACTTAGCCCTATAATAGATAGAGGCAGAAACTTAGCCCTAGAATAGATAGATAGAGGCAGAAACTTAGCCCTATAATAGATAGAGGCAGAAACTTAGCCCTAGAATAGATAGGTAGAGGCAGAGCTCAACCTTAGCCCTAGAATAGATAGATAGAGGCAGAGCCTTAGTCCTAGAATAGATAGAGGCAGAGCCTTAGAACCTTAGCCCTAGAATAGATAGAAAGAGGCAGAACCTTAGTCCTAGAATAGATAGATAGAGGCAGAGCCTTAGCCCTAGAAGAATAGATAGATAGAGGCAGAGCCTTAGCCCTAGAATAGATAGAGAGGCAGAGCTCAACCTTAGCCCTAGAATATATAGAGGCAGAGCTCAACCTTAGCCCTACAATAGATAGAGGCAGAACCTTAGAACCATAGCCCTAGAATAGATAGATAGAGGCAGAGTCTTAGAACCTTAGCCCTAGAATAGATAGATAGAGGCAGAGCCTTATAACCTTAGCCCTAGAATAGATAGATAGAGGCAGAGCTCAACTTTAGCCCTAGAATAGATAGATAGAGGCAGAGCTCAACCTTAGCCCTAGAATAGATAGATAGAGGCAGAGCCTTATAACCTTAGCCCTAGAATAGATAGATAGAGGCAGAGCTCAACTTTAGCCCTAGAATAGATAGATAGAGGCAGAGCCGGGAGCAGAACAGGAAAGAAAGCAACACAGTGAGCGATATACGCAAGAGTGAAAACAAGCAGAGAGCAGACCTTATAGAATAGATTGTGGACGCTGCATTCTGTCAGGGAGCATTGAGTTGCCCTCCTTTCTGAGTGGGTTTAAATCACTGTCACACTCCCAGCGGTGGGGAGAGGGGGGGGGGGGGTGCAGGTGTAGTGCTATACTTTATACCATCCTATTCTTGTGGGTCAGCGGTTCTCACAGTGTGGTCCAGGAAGGCCCCAGGGGTCCTTGACGGGGTTTCCAGGCGCTCGCCGCAAAGATTTGTCAATATACTAGGCTACTGTAGCATCATTCCAGTTCAACCACTTGAACTGAAGCCCTGTGACCTCCAGGTTGGAGGTCATGTTGTGAGTGATGCACCATATATATATATATGGATAAATGGTCACTGCTCGCACAGCATTTCTCATTGTCCCATACATCATGGTGCCAATATGCTTAGCTGTAAAGTTCTCAGGGTGGCATTCAAAAGGTATTGATTTTAGGTGTGGTGTTAACTGTAGTTGCAGTTAACATCAGCCTGTTAGCCTAGCCTCTGTAGCCAGTGCCACCACCATAGGTAGCCAGGGAGTCACCGACTGCGGTGGTGAGTGTAGAATGGAAGGGAGGAAGGGAGGCTCGAGGAGGCTCCATGGGGATCCCCAGAAAAATGAGTAACACTTAAATGTCTCAGAAGTCAGAATAAGAAGAATGGCTATTCAGAAAATAGGTTGCACACACTCTCACTGTAATATCCCCTCCTACAGTATGATAGTTGAAGAAGTCTGCACTAAATGTAAAAAGAAGAAAAATAAGGTGTGTGTGTGTGTGTGTGTGTGTGTGTGTGTGTGTGTGTGTGTGTGTGTGTGTGTGTGTGTGTGTGTGTGTGTGTGTGTGTGTGTGTGTGTATATGTGGCCATTTTTGCTATTGTACTGCCATTTTATTTTGGCGTTTTTGAACAAGCAAGCCATAAAAAGAAAATCTATTTTAAGAATCGACATGAGCACGAGCTGAACACAGTCGACACATTGTTCTCATTCTTAGTATGTGGAAATGTGAATCATCTCTGAGCTTCCCCGGGGGGAGAAAACAGATCACTACTGGCCTAAAGCCTGCAGTGTCCAGGACGGTCAGTCGAAGACACGTGGTCCACACCCGGCACCAACATCACTTTAAATAGCAGCTTGCGATTGAACATGCAACAGCTTCAGTGTGACAGGTAGCGACTCTGCGGTTCCCACACAGAGGACAATAGTGTGATAAAGCTCAGGGAAGCATCTGCAATCTGCAATCCAGTATAAGTCAGCAAGAGCATCAAGGCTCCGACTCAGCAATACCTGCTATATTAGCCAAGTTGCCCCTGTTGGCAAATGAGTCACACAACGCAAGTCAGGAGTCACAAATAGCCGTGTCATTCAGAATTAAAAGGAACGAGTAGGCATCAGCCTAAAGTTTGTTAAGCTTTAAGTCCTGCCAGGCAGCCGGGGAAGGCTCCTTTTAAACTTTAAATATGTGTCAGGGCGGTATTACTTTTCATCTCCTTCCCTTGGTTGGATATTTAGGCTCATCCTTGCATTCAGACCCTCAGGGCATGTCGCTGGTAAGCCACCGGATTCAGTCATTCACAGAGCAAAACCCTGAACAGGCGGAACTGGACGATAAACTTGGTTTCCCTTTTGCCTTCCTTGCCAGTGTTCATTTTGACATCAAATTATTATTGATTTTTGTTTTAGTCATATAGGTTCTCATGACATTGATGACAACTTATTTTAGCTAACTGCTTCAGTTGTATCACAGAACCCCTTCCGTTGCTTTTATTGACATCGTAGCATCTGCCCTGAGTCTGAACTGATTTAGCCTGTGTGTGCGCTCGCGTGCGTGCGTGTGTGCACCAGGGTGCACTTTTAAATTGTCCCCAAAAAACATCACCCATTAACTAATATTCTTACGTTACATATTGCTTAGGCCTATATGAAATCGTAATTTACACACAGGCCTAATATAATAATGCATGGGTAGGATAAGCGCTCCACCCCCCCCCCCCCCCCCCACCCCCCCCGATATGGACCATGACGCCAGTGGAGGGCCCGTTGTCATGGAAACAAGTCAGGCGGCTATCTAAAGTACCATAATAATAGCATGGTATTGATAACACATCGAGGTTACCGCTGTGTGCTTATTACAATGACTTTCTCTATAATGTCTTCGTCTAAAAAGAAAACTAGTTTAGGGCTCTGCCTCGACAATTATTGTCATCTATATTATCGGAATATATGAATAAAAACAGCCTTGCTGTATGCCTTTTAAGCTTTGTAAACAAAACCTGCACGGTGGCAAATATGCCAATTAACTAAATATTAAATATGCAAATAAAATACCGATATATATAATCAATTTATATTTTAACATTTTTGTGAAAAGAAATTGGTTATAGCCGATCTCCAAGCTCCAAGCTCACAATACTCACAACATCGTATTGTGCCGTGTTGTGAGCTGGTAGATCTGCTATTTCCACTATTAAATGTTTGAAAATGTATTTTTTTTTTTTCAACATGGAAACGATTATGACGACTATGCAAGATAGTTGTTATTATCATATCAAATAATCACGTTATGAGCATAATTAAGGCGACAGGCCAAAGCCTACCAATGTGAAAAAACAAGCATTAGAGAGCCCACGTTTAGGGTTAGCGATGACTACTGTGAAACATAACCTACTGTAGGTGGCCTAGTGATTGATTGCCAAACTTATTTAATTTAGGGGAAACCCAACATCAAAGTCAGTCAAAGTCATACGATTAGCCACACACGTTACCGCAGTGAAATTTGTTCTCCGCATTTGACCCATCTCCTAGGAGCGGTGAGCCGCAGCGTGCGCCGTTGACAGACCGCCCTCAGAGAGTGAGTGTAGGACCCCATCTATCCTCAGCACTCATTAGCACTGGTGCTCCACAGGGCTGTGTGTTGAGCCCCCTACTCTACACTCTCTACACCCACGACTGTACTCCCATCTATCCGAGTAATGCCATCCTCAAATTTGCAGATGACACCACAGTGGTGGGACTCATTGCAGAAGGGGATGAGACTGCATATAGGGAAGAGGTGCAAGTGCTGTCAGAATGGTGTGAGATGAACAACCTCATTCTCAACACCTCCAAGACCAAGGAGCTGATAGTGGACTTCAGGAGGAAGAATATTCAGCCTATCCAGCCCATCTACATCAATGGAGAGGAGGTGGAAAGGGTCTCAGACTTCAGGTTCCTGGGCATGAACATCTCGGACAACATGACCTGGAAAACAAACACCACTGCGCTCCAGTATTTTCTCAGAGTGCTCAGGAAAATGGACATAATGGAGATTGGATAATGTGCTACTGTCCTTCTACCGCTGTTCCATCGAGTCAGTGTTGACCTACGGCATCTCTGTGGTTTTCCAGCTGCACGGCAGCAGAAAGAAACTCACTTCAGGGGGTCATAAACATGGCCCAGACGGTAGACCCCAGAGGATCATGGCATGTCCTCTTCCATCTCTGGAGGACCTCTACAAGAGATACTGTAGCAGAAGAGCCAACAGCATCCTCAAGGACTCATCCCACCCAGGTCATCACCTGCTGCAACTTACGCCCTCAGGGAGGCGCTATAAGGTCATCAATGCAAGAACGAACGAGTAACAGACTGAAAAATAGTTTTTACCAGAGCAGGCTAAACACTGACACTTGAACTCTGACACTTTATGGACTAAAGGGATTTACTGTGCAATATGTCTTAAATGTATGTATTTTATATAGAGTATTATGTATTTTGTTTTAAATGCACTTGAGCTGGATTGCAAATCAATTTCGTTGTCTTGTACAATGACAAGATATTCTGATTCTGACAGTACAGTACAGTACAGTACAGTACAGTACAGTACAGTACAGTACAGTACAGTACAGTACAGTACAGTACAGTATACACACTACAGTACAGTAGGCTACCCCCACACGGTACCTGTCATTTCTCGACCGTTTCGGAAGTGGGGTGGCTTGCTGTAACCGGGTCAGCTCTCTGGGTGCGTTCCTGTGGGTCTGGAAGTTCCAGGGACCCCCACACAGAGTTGCACCACTCACTTCACACAGGTGTGATTTTTTTTTCTGCAAGGGTGGGGGGGGCTATACCTAATTATGCTACTGTATAATTATGCTATGTGTATAATTATAGGTCTTCTACAGAGGGTCCAGGACCCATTCATACGAGTACATTTGGTAGCGTGTGTACTTTCACAGTAAAATGGGGGTCAGCACTAGTGGCCCGCCCCTAATGCACGGGAAACTGGAGGTCCTTCCATGCATGTTCATCATCACCCAAGCCCAGAAGGTAGGCACTAAAAGATCACCGGCAGCAGTTTTCAACCAGCGGTCCGGGGACCACCAGTGGTCCTTGAGGGGGTTCCAGAGGTGGTCCCCTGTTAAATAATGGAGTTGATGATAATCAAATAGACCCCTAAATCCCTCTTGAGACTGAGAGTGTAAAATGGACCCGAAATCATTTTACCCTCTTAACTTATTGTTAAGCATCTACATTACGTAATTTACATGTTTGCTATTATTGCATGTCCTCAGCTGATGAGATGTCAGACAGCAACAGCATTCCAAGTCTTACCAGTGCCACCAGACGAGTGGTCCACGGGTCCAACGGCGCTGCTGCTGCTGAAGAGGGCAGCGTGGAGGTCGGGGTACGCCTTCTCCAGGGCCACGCAGAGCTGGAGGAAGTGGTCGCTGTCCTTGTCGTCCATAAGCATCTTCAGAAGGTGCTCCACCTTCTCGGCGCTGGACGAGCAGTTCTGCTCCAGCTCGAACCTGTCGAGTTGGCTCAGCGTCCCGGACGCGACCAGCAGCTCTATCAGTCGGTCGGCGTCCGTGATGGACTCCAAGAAGTTCTGGTGGCACTGGTCTAACAACTCTCTGTGCTTTGGCTCCATTATAATGCCGTTTAAAATGATGTATTATGATATGCCGTTAATAGTTCCGTATAGCTTTCCAAGCTAACTAGACTCATGGAGACAGTCCAGTCCAGGTGTGTTGTGTGGTTCTATCCCTCCCCGTAGCTTTAAAAAAAAACACCACGACCGATTTAACCGAACAACGAACTTATCGTGGTGGATTTACGGAACTTCGCCTCAACCGCCACGGCCATTGATTTAGGTCGCACGATGGGAGAGATCAATTTTTATAGCAAATGAGGTTGGGGGGGACACAAGAAGCCATATTTGTTGCCCAGAGGGCTGTTGACTGACTGCACTAAAAGAGCATCTTACTTGTGTAGTATTAGCGGTTCATAATATCGTCGCCTGGGCTTTCTTTCCGAGTACACTTTACCCGAATACATCCCCATGTCTCCAGGAGTCCAGTGGACCATTTAAAAAACTGCACGCCGCTCTTCAAACTACGGCAACTATGTTGCCGATGCTGATGATATCCCTCCAGTTACATTGTATCCAGTACTAGTCCGCCATGTCTGGAGCTGTAGCTCACACTTCGTCGTACGACAGTGTGGCGGCCGGGCGCCTGAACATAGCTAGCCCCTCCTACAAGATCTACAAGCCCACCATGCTCCGCGGATGCAGCGCCGGTGGGCTTGTACATCGACGGTGGGGCTGTGCTATGTTGGCCCGCGCGACACCGTCGCATGGCGAAATCTGACATCAGCAGCTGATGCTGCCCCGCTGTCAATCAACACAGATGCCCCTATACGGTCAAATGGGGCGGAGATTACACACAAAACACGCCTTTATTATTATTATTACTTTTCAATGGGTGTGTATAGTGAATCCCATGTGGGGGGGAAATGAGAATGGACCACTACTGTAATCTTCTGATACATACTAACATAAATAAAATGTACTATTAACCAATGTTAGAACCAGAATCTTTTTTTTAAAGAAGAAAAAAATATCATTGCAGTGATTTTATTCATTCATTTTCTGAAGCCGATGCTATAGGGAAATCTGGGCACCATTTGTGGCAAATTGTGGGGGAAGGCAGTGCCCACTCTTCTGGAAGTGTGGGCCTTTTGGAGGGAGAAGAAGATTAGAAGTCTGGGCACAGTATTCAGGTGCCTCTTAATCTCATCTCCCCAGAGACTGTGCATCTTTTGGGGAGAGAATGCAGGCACAAGGCCCTATATGAACAAGAAACTTGGATTTGCTTTGTTAAAGCCTTTCTTTAAAATAAAATAAAACAAAATAGTTGTATGTGGTACAATATTAAATAGTGGTCCCTGCATCATCTCTCTCACCTTGGCCTGGAAAACGTTGAAACAAGTTTGTCGTTCCCATCTGATGACGATCATGAAATTCCATTTAATAGCTGTGACAGTCTATTGTTTTTGATTATTTAACCACTTGAACCCCCAGCATTAGTGTAAACCCTATACTTATACTTATTAATCTTTGGCTCTATACTTAGCCTGGTCTTTTCCCCCCTCTACAAGTCATAGAGGGGAAACAACACCATGCCAATAATAGCCGATATACAATTGTAGTTTGGATTTCCAACTGCTATAGGCCTACCTTATAGGTTGTTTCATTTTCAAAATGACAGAAAGACACATTTAATTAGATTTTATTGACATTGACATTTTGTGTAGAGAATGTTTAATCGGTTACATTTGGGTACAACGCCAATCGACGGTTTGATTGATTGATTGAAATATGTATTAACAGTTTGCAGAATTACAGTACTACATTTCAAGCACAAACTCAATACAAAGACTGTTAGTAAATATAGGCAATGCATATTAGTGCATGTGTGTTAAAATTATAATAATACTAAAGAAAGAAAGAAAAAAAGGCTGAATTATTATTACACAGATATTATTGTCTACGCTGCCAAAGATATTATTGATTGAAAAGATATAGGTCTATGACTCGGCCCTAACATTATTGGGGTAGCATAGCATAAGGTATAGTATATAGGTATATATCTCCCACATCTCTTGAACAACAGCGCCCTCGTGTGTTGGTTTTAAGAACTTGTACTTTGAATTATTACACCAACACTACAGACTACAGATAATAAAGAAAGCAGGTTGTGAAGTAAACAGAACCACAGGTGGAGGTTAATCCACATCTTTATTACGTCATCAAACAGGGCATACGCAAAGTAACCACAGTATACCGCTAATCCAATTACATATACATAAAGTGGCGAAACTAAATGGCAGTGGGCCCCGGTGCAGATATCTTGTGTAGGCCTTATTGTAAAAAAAATTGTAATGCTTCATCATAGTGTCCACAGTTTTTGTATTGAGTTGTACTTTTGTTTCAATTAAATGTACTCATTCTGCATAGCTGTTTATAAATCAATACATTGAAACTGGGACTCAACTGATGCAAATTACAGCAATGTTGTTATTCAATTGAGCCATTTAGCCTACGCGTATATTAATTGCATTTCTGTTATATTAAATATGCTAATGTGGCTTACATTTATTTAAATTGCCTTTGTACATGTTTTTTTTAAATAAACAAAACAAAGTTCACATTGGTGCTGCATTATTTCATAGGCCAGTGGTCTACTTCAACAGGAAAACAGGAGCGCCACCAACAGGTGGATTTTTGAAAATGACTCAAATCATGAAGGCTAGGTGCAATTTACGTGGAATCTTTCACAGACTTTCATACTAGGCTGAGGAATATATCCCACCCTTTTCACATTGGCCAGTTACAGCGCCACCAACAGGTGGATCTGTTGTTGTTGTTGTTGTAGTAACGACCCAGCACAATCAAACAAAAGAGGCTGATGGCTATAGCCGTGGATATACACGGCTCCAAGCTCTAAGTGTTGCTTAGCCTACACATGCAGCGCGTGAGCTTGCAGATAGTCGGTGTCCCACTCACCATGAATCCAAGCAGAGGTCCTCACAAGTATAGGTAAAACACTGCCACTGCCACACGGTTTTATTGAAGCAATATAAATGACTCATAACGGTACAGCACCAAGATACCCATGTACCTGTCTAAATACTTCCTTAATGTAAACGAAGTCCACACCCACAACACCAGAGGGAGTGCAACAAACCATGTACAACCCAGATTCGGCACAAACAAGGGACTAAATTATTTTCGCTCCTATGCCACCAAAATGTGGAACGCCCTACCAACAGTCATTAAGACATGTGAATCCCTTGACTCCTTCAAAACCGCTCTCAAAGGGCACCTACGGATGGCTGCAATTCGAAACTGGCCTCTGTAAAATCTGAATCCCCCCACCCCCCATTTCCCCTCACTCTATGTATCTTTTCCCTTTTTGCTTCCTATATGATGAATTCCTGTTCTGTTCTTTAGCTACATAGAAATGTCTATTTGTATGTCTCTAAATGTTTTGAGGAATTGAACAATGTGGACCCTGTTGTAAACAAGTGTAATGCTTAATTGGGTCGTCCACTCACAGTTAACAGTCTTTGTATTGAGTTTGTGCTTGAAATGTACTGTAATTCTGCAAACTGTTAATAAATATTTCAATCAATCAAAACGGTGCTCAAACGTAAAGCAAAAATTATCACAGCTTCAACTGAAATAAAGTAAATAAAATAAAGCGGCTCTCTCACTGTGTGCTCAGCAGGTGAACAGGTGATGTTAAAGATAGGCTACCACTTTAGGGTGTGTGGGAAATAAAGTACATATACACGGATTGTCGGGGAATCCGTGTATATGTACGCATTTCAGCAATCTGTGGTATTTCGCCAACAAACCTCTCAATGCAATAAATTCAACTATATATGTCAGTTTAATGTGAACATGCAGCTCTCTCAAAGGACATTAAGGAAACAACTCCAAGATTTCCAATTCGGTCAACAAAAGTACGGCTTCCCACACACACCCTCTCTCTCACTGTGTGCTCAGCATGAACAGGTGATGTTAAAGATACCACTTTAGGGTGTGTGGGAAATAAAGTACATATACACAGATTGTCGGGGAATCCGTGTATATGTACGCATTTCAGCAATCCGTGGTATTTCGCAGACAAACAACAAATGATGATTTAAACACTTTTCCAATCAATAAGTTATTATTAACCAGTCTTGTTTTTAAGCAATAAAGTATTTTAAACAATTAAATGTATTTTAAGCAATCCAATGCCTTATTTAAAGGACTTTTAAACTAATTTAGCAAAGTCATTTTAAGAACCATTTTAATTAAATATTTCAAATTACCCATTTAAACACTTGGAATAAAGAAATCAGATAATTGGCTGATCCTTGAGCTTGTAGCTCAGCTCTTTTCCAACTAGGCATTTTAAACCTTTAACACAGTGAAACATGAATTTTAAATTCTTAAAGTAAATAATTTCCAACTTTGTCTTATTTTGTAAAGTTATACTTTTAGACTTTTCAAACACAAATGAAAGCTTCCAAATTACATAGAGGCATTTCCTTTAATCCACCCGACTCTAAAACATATTGTCATTATGTCACCATCGAAAACCAATTACACTCCGGCATTGGGTCCTTTAATTCACATCTTTATTACGTCATCATTGAGAGCTAGTTATACCCTCGCGCAGACGAAATGAAAGCCTGGGTATCGAGGCTAGTTATACCCTGACGTCATATGCTGGGACGGTGCATACGCATCAAAAGTGGTGCAAAGTAACCACAGTATACCGCTAATCAACTTACAAATTACTTATACATATACACAGAGGTATTTAGTATTACATTTAAAGCAATTGACAATTTAAAATAAATAATTAAATAATTATACTGTATACGTGATAACATATTTTATTTCAGTTTATATACCTTTTCTTTCATCGGATATCGATGATATATTTTTCTTTGAGAAACTAAAAAGGGATCCAGAATAATTCTGTATAAAACTGTATTTCTTTTATAGATTGAAACTTGTACCATACTTCATAATAATACTTTTGTACATAAAGTAGGTAGGTAGCAAATAGCTAAACCTAATAATTCAACATTTCAAACATTCCTTCACAGAGAAGCTGAGATTTGACCGTTTGCAGCGGTCGACAGTACTTGCACGTTCTGCTTGCGTACTATGGCCTACTAGTGTGCAACAACCAAGTAGGCCCTCGACAGAGTGCAGTTCTATTTATTATTATTATTAGCTGTTGAGAGATACATGATTCAAAACAAAGTTCAATGTGACTTTAAATAACTATAGGTGTGAAATATATATATATATATATATATATATATATATATATATATAATATCAGACCAGTAGAGGGCAGACTGACCTCATGCTTCCTTCTACAATTTACAATTTACAATTCAGGCATTTAGCAGACGCTCTTAATCCAGAGCGATTTACATTAAGCAAGAACAAAAAAGCATCATACATCACATAAAATCACATAAAAAGCATTTATCATGAAACATTGAAACATGCGTAAGCTAAGAACGTAACAGTGGAATATCTATATAATGAAACTATACATATAAACTATACATATATACTATACTATGCTATACATATGTACTATGACGTGCTATGACTACATACAATGCAATTATAGTGCTGTCTACATAACATGCTATAAATCTGTATCAAATGCTATAGGTCTACAGAAATGCTATCTAAGGAGGAGTCCAAGCTGTTTCTTTTCACCTGACGGGAGAGTTTTCCCAGACGGATGTAGCGCGTGGAAGGAACACGTTATTCCGACCAGTTCCTTTCGTCTCCATCAGGCGACCCGGCTGGCCAGAAGGAGGTAGTTTAGAGACCTGGATTACTGCATGTTTTTTGTGAGGGTACCTACCCTTTACGGGTGCACTGATGACGCGGAGGTGAGAACATGCCCACAGACAGCGTCCGAATCGAACCCAGGACCTTCTAGCTGTGAGCCTGAGGAGACAGCACTACCGACTGTGCTACGGTGCCCCAGATTTTTTCATCCCAGGAATACAGCAGTGTGGTTGTATGCCTCAGACATCCATGTCTGTCCAGACTCTGTCGTATAGTATATCGTTGCCGTCGGCCCGTTGGGCAGAAACCTCCTTTCTCCATATTTGAATGACCTTGGTCCAAGTGAATTTGAAAAGTAACAGTTTTGGACAAATGAGGTTTCCACCCGAGACAATAAAGTGCATGGAGACTTAATTAATGAACATGTACTTAATACTTAATCCTCGAGTCAGAAGTCAGAAATATTAACCAAATGAAATAATTTGTCTGAACCTTGAAAGTATATACCGTACCATTTGAATAGTCATCAGAGGGATGACTCCATATGGCCTCCACAAGTGTTAGTCGCCTCCACCACCATCTCCTCCACCTCCACAATCTCCTCCACCTCCCCAATCTCCTCCACCTCCCCAATCTCCTCCACCTCCACAATCTCCTCCACCTCCCCAATCTCCTCCACCTCCCCAATCTCCTCCACCTCCCCAATCTCCTCCACAGCCGCCTCCACCTCCATCTACGCCTTCACAATCTCCTCCACAATCTCCACAATCTCCTCCACCTCCATAGTCGCATCCACAAAGTGGTCCATTGTCGCCTGCAATGCAACCGCAATCGTCTCCTCCATGATCGACGCCTACTGGCGCTAGGCCTACTCCATGGACGTCTACTCCATGGACGTCTACTCCACCGGCGCGTGTGTCACCTAAAGGTAAACGCAAGTAAGCATTAATGTGGAGTTTCAATTTAGTTATTACTATGCCATAAAAGGCCCCATTTACACTGGGAGCCAAATCTAGCCTGAATCTACCCCGAATCAGATCTGTGCCACATGCAGATTGGAATCTGATTTGTTTAAATCACACAGGTCACATACAAGTCACGGGGGGAGGGGTTTCATGGGGGGGGGGGGGGTTCTTTGTATTGAGTTTGTGCTTGAAATGTACTGTAATTCTGCAAACTGTTAATAAATATTTCAATCAATCCTAGTTCAGGTATGCAGTTACAGGTCAGGCTGAGAGGGGCTTAACCCATTCTGACCGGGCACCCATTTTGGTGTGAGCATCATGTTATGCTTTAGCTATTTAAAAATAGCAGATCTACAAGCTCATATCGCGCCACCGAGTGGCGCGATACGAGCTTGTAGGTCTGCTATTTTTGAAAAATCAAAGAGTGACTGACATTTTTAGAATCTGATCTCAGGTCAGAATGGGTTCATCAGACCAGTGTGTGTCCGGCGGAAACCTCGTATGAATCTGATCTGAGGTCAGAATGGGTTAAAGAATGGGGAAAGGTGGTTGGTGAAGAGGAGAGCCCGCACGAAGAAGAAGAAAGTGGCACAGTGGGCAGAGAGATTTCAGCCTATAGACAGACAGAGCAGCCTATTTGTTATTTTCGGAACCCTTCCAATCCAGTTCTAAAAGGGCAATAAATCCCGGTTCTCCGGTTAATAGTCAATCCATGTTTCCTCCCTTCATTTCGTAATAGTGAGTCAGCTGTGAGGGACCGCAAACGCTGTAGTGTACAATATCAATCTAGGGGGGTCCTTGACATGAACATTTTTGAGAAATACTGATGTAATCCGACTAATGTGGTAGTTAGTACTCACCTTTGCACAACACAGCACCTCTGTAACACAGCATGATAAGGACAGTCAGTAGAATAACCAGTCCCAACACTATCAGTACAATGTACTGTGGAGAAATGGAACTCTGTACCACCCATCCAGCAGGGTCTGCTAGAGGCAAAAGGATTGATTCAGGAAATACACTCATCATTTTACTGTTAAAAAAGCTCTATTGCCGATTACCTAGGTTAGGACCCACCGCAGTGGTGTCCGGTTAGAACCTAAACCAGGATGCTTCGACTTCTGCCTTCTCCCTAAAGCCGAGTTAGATCTAACCATATATGGTTCTACAACATCTATCTGATATCAGCACTAGGTCGGCCCGGGCCAAATATAGGGATTGTCATACTAGACATGTCATTATGTCATATAGCCCAACATCCTAGTTGGATATCCCCATATATGGGGACTAAATATCCAATGAGCAACTACTCAGATCCAACAACATGACTGGAAGCGAGAGTCTTCGTTACAGTTACAATTCTTGCTAAGTATTTGTATAGTTAGACAGGGGTCTTCCCCATCTCTGAAGCTCTTTCGTGAATACATCAGATAGGTGAGAATACTAATGAGTAGAGAGAACTCATGCAGGGCATTGCAAAACAAGTCAAATTGAAAGTGTCAAAAAAGGTGCACATGAGTTTAGAGATAAAAATAAACAATTTTCACCTTGACTGTGTCCATAGGAGAGGAAGGTACTCAGCACTGAAAAATATTTGATGAGACAATATCAAGTTAAACATAAATATCTGCATTTTAATTATTCCTAATAAACATAACACAAACACTGCCGTACAAAGTCAAAGTGCAGTAACGTACACAAATAATTAAACTCATAAATAGGGATTTAAAGTGTTTCAATTGGCCAGCCATCATCAGTAGGCATCGTTATATTTGTGTATCTTCTCGTCAGTCATCAGTGTTAAGTTTGACACCAAATTGTGATTTCATTCGTTTTAGTCTTTGAATATAAATAATTCAATTTAGTTAATTTAGTCATAATTTACTAATATTAACTATTTAGTTTTATTCTAGTTTTAGTCAATTAGGCAATTAATTAGGCAATTAATTAATTAACTAATTAATTAAGCAATCAATTAGGCAGTTGATTTAGGTGACACCAAATATTTTTGGCAGACCCTGAAGGCATCGTAATGCCTGATTTACACTTAGCATGCCGGACAATCATGAAAATGTGGCGCAAACCTTTGAATATAATAGGCCTATTATTTCATAGCGAACGTTTTTAACTCAAATATTTGCTTCTGAAACAAAATATTTTCAGATGGGGGTCAAATAATTCTGAGGGGCCGTGACATGAAATAGTTTGAACACCACTTCGGAAATGTGTCATGATTTAGAAGACACTTGGACCTTCCTGGTTGTCCTACGCACCTGTCACTAACCATCGGCCACATTTTAAAAGTTTGTTTAAGGCCCAAACCACACCAATGCAACTCCTTGGGAATAATGGTTACAAGTAGTCGCGTGTTGCAAGGAGTTGCCTGGCGTGGTCAGGGCTTTACACTGAGTACCACCTAAAACAATATCTGTCTCTCCAAGTAGGCTACCACCACTCTGACTGAAACTCAGTAGAATATTCTATGTTCACACAGGAGGATAATCTATCCACAATATGTATTTTTCAGTTAACTTGTCAGTCATGCTGTTTTGTCTCCATGACTGCCATGGATACGAGTCATGAACCATGGCTACAAAAGTAGCAGATCTACAAGCTCAAAACGTTGCTGTTTTGTGCTTCGTTTCGAATTTGTGGATCTGCTACTTTTGTTTCATGATGTTATGTGATCAAGTAGGGCTTTCATTCACGAAACAAAATAAAGTCAAATAATGGAGAAAAGGAGTTTCCGTCCGAGGCTAGGTTTTTATCTACTGCTCAGAGCTCGGATCCTGTCTAAATAAAACCCGCATATACCGTATCACACACACAACCATGCACTGTTTCTGTATCCGTTAAAGAAAAGACCGGGGCATATAGGCCTCTCCCGTCCAGTTGTATTGGGAGGAGTCACCTATTTTGATGTTGTGTTGTTGTTTTTGCTTGTCGTTTTGATTTTCAAAGTACCGGTAATATATTCAGTTTCAAAGTTGTGATGCAGAAGGCATGGGGAAATGCCTCCAAGGCGGCTGTTGGGGAGATTTGATTCCATGTATTAGCCAGCTAACCTGGCTCGCAGTGAAGTTCTAAGTTCGTTTTACCTTTATTCATTGTGCATAAAGGTAATAACTTCGATGTAACTACATTGCAGGACTACTGTGTGTGTGTGTGTGTGTGCGTTCGAGAGATGTTTTAATTTAAGATGTTGGATTCACGCTGCTATTTTTGGTTATCTGACTAATCTTTGGTTATTTGGTGGAGATATGAAGCTTTGCATGTTTACAGTTACACACTAAACACAGTGTTTTATGTTATTATGCACTGGTTTTGCGCTGTTACATGGGTTTTACCGATTTGGGCTGTTTTTTATAGAATTGGTCGGGTTTTATGTTGTGCTTGGGCTGGAAACTGTCATTCTGATCTGGCAACGCGGCACACGCACACACACACACGCGCGCGTGCACGGCGCGCGCGCACGCACACACACACACACACACACACACACACACACACACACACACACACAGTGTGGGCACTAGATATAGGGTTGCCACCTTTGAGATCTTGAAATAAGGGACACTCTTTACGCCTGCCGCGGCCTTGCGGTGCAGGCGTGTGCGGCAAGGCCGGCAATAAGTTGAAGCAATAAGTTGAAGCAATAAGTTGAAGCAATAAGTTGAAGCAATACGTTGAAGCAATAAGTTGAAGCAATACGTTGAAGCAATAAATTGAAGCAATACGTTGAAGCAATACGTTGAAGCAATACGTTGAAGCAATACGTTGAAGCAATAAGTTGAAGCAATACGTTGAAGCAATAAGTTGAACATCAGCAGCCCATTATAAAATATATGCCAGCGACCCCCATAAGAGAAGATTTTTACACAGTGATTCTCAACCCATTTAATTTCAAGTACCAGTTTGACATGCATTAGTATACAGACCCCCATTTAATGGCATTTCTATCTCTGGAACCCCCAATTCATATTGTAAAAGCAATGTTAATTTAACTCTGATGGTCCATTTGGTTCCATTTGTACACTCTCAGAGTTACAGACCCATAAGGGTCCATTTGGTTCCAAACAATAATTTAGCTGGGGACCCCCTGGAACTCCCTCAAGGACCCCTGGGGGACCTCACTTTGGGAACCACTGGTTTAGGCTACTTTAGGTAGTGTGTGCCTCCCGCTAGAACAATTGTGCTGACTTTAATATTTCCTGTGTTTTGTTTTGTTCATTATTGTTAAATTCAGTGTTGACGTGTAGGGGCTATTTAGGAAAATAAGGAACAAACAAACTGCGTTCCTTATTGGTTCAATAAGGGACGCATCATTTAATTCTCAAATAAGGGACGATTCTGTATTTTAAGGGACGGGTGGCAACCCTAACTAGATACAGCCTCTGTAGTAGGCCTACTCTATAGTTGCATCATCAGTGAATACATATATTCAGTACAGTAAAAGCATGTATACCTTCATTGAAATTATTCAAACACTAGTTTGATAGACCTACTAATAATGGTGATATACTCACAGAAGAGCACAAAGGGCAAGGTGAGACTCATCTTCTCCTGTGATCAATAATGGCTCTTCCAATTCACAGTGAACTCATGAACTTTTTAAAGTTCTGCTCTTTGTGTGTATGTGTGGTAGGCACTGGCAGGGGGGTGGGGGAGAAGGATAGTCTGGTAAACCCCTCCCCCCTTGCTAGACCAAAATGTCAGAAATGTTTTCAAGGGGGAGAGGTTAACCGGGCAAGGTTATCTCAGCAGATTTGCTCTTCCTTCCTTCCTGCTTCCTTGCAACTCCTTACAACATGTTTGCAAACATGATGTTGCAAGGAGTGCTGTCTGACCTTTTAGATCACTGGTTTTCAACCCTTTTCATATCAAGGTCCATTATTTATTCAGCATTTGAGCCACGGAACCACCATTTGATGACATTTAGCATCACATACCCAAAACATACGAATATTTTGTTGTCGTTGTCGGATAACATTTTGTCCACAATTCCATTCTGTATTGATATTGGTAATGGCATACCATTAGGAGAGATAAAAGGCAAACGATCAAAATAATAATTCCTCTACATTCTCTAAATCAGCGGTTCCCAAAGTGGGGTCCGTGGACCCCTAGGGGTACGCGACGCATAGCCAGGGGGTACCTTTTTGAGGAGGCTAGTGAATCATGGTGTGTGTGTGATATGAAATGTCCAGTACCTCCCCAGTGCCTCCCCAAGTGCCACCCCAGTGTCTGCCCTGCAGTGTCTGCCCAGTGCCTCCTCAGTGTCCCCCTGAGTGCCTCCCCAATGTCTCCCCAGTGGCTGCAGTTTCTCCCCAGTGCCTTCCCAGTGTCCCCTAAGTGCTTCCCCAGTGTCCCCCTGAGTGCCTCCCCAGTGTCCCCCCAGTGTCCCCCTGAGTGCCTCCCGAGTGCCTCCCCAGTGTCCCCCTGAGTGCCTCCCCAGTGTCCCCTCAGTGCCTTCCCAGTGACTCCCCAGTGTCCCCCCAGTGCCTCCCCAGTGTCCCCTCAGTGCCTCCCCAGTGTCCCCTCAGTGTCCCCCTGAGTGCCTCCCCAGTGTCCCCCCGAGTGCCTCCCCATGCTCCCCAGTGTCCCCTCAGTGCCTCCCCAGTGTCCCCTCAGTGCCTTCCCAGTGTCCCCTCAATGCCTTCCCAGTGTCCCCTCAGTGTCTCCCTGAGTGCCTCCCCAGTGTCCCCGAGTGCCTCCCCAGTGTCCCCCTGAGTGCCTCCCCAGTGTCTCCCCAGTGCCTGCCCATTGTCCCCCAGTGTCCCCCCAGTGTCTCCAATAGCAATACAAGAGCAATAATACAAATGAATCTTAATTTATGAATCTTATTAATTCATTATTTAATCAAATTAATTAATTAATCACGCAAGAAGGCCCCCCTGCGGCCTGCGCCCAGCACCATGCCAAAGCTTTTTCCTGCAGGAAACACTGCTTGTGGTTGTAAATATATTGTTATCTATGTTGCGAGGATGAGGGGGTACATGGAAAAATATCTACCCCAAAAGGGGTACCTGGTCCAAAAAAGTTTGGGAACCCCTGCCAGACCACCGGTTGAAAACCACTGATTTAAACATACTGTATAATAACTTGTGAAGTGGGACATTCTTTTGGTCCAGAATGCGGCGGCTAAGCTTATTACTGGTACCAGGAGATTTGACCACATTACACCGGTGTTGGCTGAACTCCACTGGTTGCCAGTCTCTTTCAGGATCGATTTTAATATTTTATTATGAACTTTTAAAGCTCTTAATGGTCTTGCTCCCACCTATTTATGTACAATGGTTGAATACTATGTACCTTCACATGGCTTAGATCATCTGGTCTGGGTCTACTCTAAAGGAGGATAAATTGGTGACCAAAAGTGATTTTTCACTCAGCTCTAGTTCTTATGGCCTACCGGCATGCACACTTAAGCCTCTCCAATTGATCCAAAATGCAGCAGCTTGCCTGGTCTTCAACCAGTCAAAATTCTCACATGTCTCCCCCCTTCTCCGCTCCCTCCATTGGCTCCCGGTCGCCTCCCGCACAGACTACAGAACTCTCATTCAGAGCAACCAAAGGTATGGCACCCCCATATCTTGCAAGTCTGATCGGACCCTACAAACCGCCCGTGTGATCCAAGCCTCCCTGCCAACGCAGGGAGGCTGGAAGTACCTTCGCTACAACCGTCCCAAACTCTTCTCCCTTCTGGCTCCAAGCAATCAGAACTGCAGACTCACTCCCAATCTTCCACCGTAGTCTGAAAATCCACCTCTTCAGTCTCCATCTTTACCCATAGAACTTGCCCTAGCCTCGATGACCTACAGGCGTATGCATGTGTATACGCATACGCACAGTGTATACGTTTCATTATATAGATATTCCACTGTTGGGTTCTTAGATTACGTATGATTCATGATGACTATGCATTTCCATGTGTTGTTCTCGCTTTTACTGTAATTCGCTTTAGCGTTTGCTAAATGGCTAAATTGTAAATTGCAATTGTAAATTGTAAGAGGCTTAAGTGTTTAAACTGTTCCTCATTTTGCTGGGGACCCGGCCCCTGCAACGTGTGTACCAAGGTTATTATAGTTAACTATAACTAACGAAAAAACGAAAACTAGAATTAAAAAAACATTTTAGTTAACTGAAACTAAACTGAAACTAAAATAAATTAAAAAACGATAACTAAACTAAAACTGTATTGTGTGTTCACAAAACTAACTAAAACGAACTGAAATGATAGACAAAATGGCATTCGTTATCGTTTTTTTAACAATATTTATATGCCTTACGGACATCTAGAATATAAACCTTTTAAATTAATTCTGTACTTTTCCTTATTTCCCGAGCCGTTTTTACGGCACTTTTCAGCACCGTAAGGCAGCAAAAACTAAAACTAAACTAAAACTAAACTAAAACTAAGCATTTTCACAAAATAAAAACTAAACTAAAACTAGCAAACCCGCTCTAAAAACTAACTAAAACTAACTGAATTCGAAAAAAAGATGTCAAAACTAACTAAAACTAAACTATAATGAAAAAACCAAAACTATTATAACCTTGGTGTGTACACTGTAAAATCACTATCTCTAGACAAATGGAACCAAAAATCTTACTTGCCAAGGCTAGGTGTTAATTGGGTTATTCACTCAGATAAGCTCTGTTTTGACTATTGTAGCAAGGGTAGCTGGCATGTACACAACATATTAAACAATCAGGAACAGTGCGATGACAATCTGCAGGGTGTTATTCATTATTTCATCTACATGTAAACTCCTACTTAGATTGTAACCCATGAATAGAATGTTCAGAAATGTTTCTCTCTCAAGTATGACGTCCCATGGCTGCTGAGGTCAGGCAACGTTATGAAAGATAGCTGCTAAGTACATTTACTCAAGTACTGTACTTAAGTAAAATCTTGAGGTATTTGTATTAGTCCTAGTAGTAAAAAGTAGCAGTAAGGTTGAAATATATCCGGGTGTTACAGGGTTAAGGGACATTCAACTATAAGCCGAACACATTAATAAATAGCCTATAATAAAGATGATTTTCTCCCCGCAAACACAACACACAGAATCAGATAATATAGCAAGCCGCTGTGATATTGTAGGATACATCGTATAATCTGCGCCACGTGCGACGAAAAGCAATCCAGGCTTGTGAGTTGATTTGTTGTCACTTTCCACACGCTCTGTACATACGGTACAACTGTTACCGCCTCTGTGTTTATTTGTACATTTGCAGGTCCATTTGGTTACATTTGCAGGTCCATTTGGTTACATTTACACTGGGATACCTTTTCCACTGCTCAAATCCACTCATTGTGACCCGTCTGTGTGACCTTTAGAGCATGCAAAACAAAAGTGTCTTTGCGTAACAGGGACACTTCACCCTTTTTGCAAGAAAATGTGAATGACGTTTAGAAGATTTATAACACTTGGGTGTGTAATTTGTGGTTTTAGATATTTTAGATTTTAGCAGTGAGCCCCAGTGTCTCTGATGTCATGGACACTGGGCTCACTTACTTCCTAGACTGCAATTACCATAATGCTTTGGTGCACTGCTCCTCCTTGTGGACAGGGGGAGGGCTGTCTTACTGAGACAACATGTAGTCCAGGAAGTAAGTGAGCCCAGTGTCCATGACATCAGAGACACTGGGCACTGCTAACATCTAAAATATCTAAAACCACATATTACACACATGAGAAAGTGTTCTAAATCTTCTAAACGTCATTAATATTTGCAAAAAGAGTGAAGTGTCCCTTTAAGAGCAGAAGGTCACGACTTCCAGAGCGTCAAATACAAACAAAAAACAAAAAAAAACAATAGAAAAACAAGTAGACCATGATCGTCATTATCATTTCCAAGTTGAAAAAACTTTCATACATTTAAAGAAAATAAAAATAAAAATAAAAGCTTAAAACGGGTCACTGCTGTTTTTCCTTTTTCTTTTGTATAACATTATTCAATATTACAGTCAGTTCTTTCTATACTTAAGTTAAATGTCATATCTGCCCTGTGTAATTTTTGATTATGAAGAAAAAAAATCCAAACTGAATGCCAAAAACACAATTATATCGTTAATCGCAATTGTTTGTTTGACAATCAAGCGTCGTAATTGTGACATCCCTGGCTAAACGAGCGCACATCGCGGCGCATCACGACGTGTCGTGAGCTTGTAGATTGGATTTTATTTTTAAGCTGTACGTCCTTTTGAAAGGTTTTGGAAGCTAATAGAAACTGCAGTCTTTCCTAGTCCTGAAAAGTTGCAATGCGATAATTGACTGCCCACAGCCCTCCTATGAGACACAGACTGAGTAGGAAAAAAATCACATCCGTGTGAAGTGAGGGGCGCTCTTATCATCGTACATGCATGCATTATCTCATACTGGCCAATCAGAATGCCTGTTGCCTGTGATTGGTTAGCTGATTTGCTCGCTGTTTAATTTACGTCATATTTAGCGGAATTCTGACGTCATTTCTCCGTTCATCGTCAATGGCAAAACTTGAGACGTGTGGGGACAAAAGCTGTTTATAGAAAGGGCTAGCGCCCCTTAAAAATTGTGACATTTTACCATGAACATTAGTGAGGAGCAATTATATGAAGACCGGTTAAAAAGTGGTGTGTTCAAATTTTTTGAAAAAATAAAAATATAAAATAAAAGCCTCGTCCAATGTCATCCTTGGCGGTATACGACCATAAATTAAAGTCGTCCAATGTCGTGCTAGCCTTTTGAGCCCTGCAATGAAAACAGGCAAACAGGCCTCAACAGTGACATCTGCTGGCAAATTGTTACAGTATGTCATGGGATTTGTGGACTCTTACCTCACAGTCCACCGGGAAATCAGAGCACTTGTTTGAGCCAGAAAACCCCAGACCACAGAAAATCTACTGAATGATAAAAGTTCAGGTATTTTGGGTGCAATTGAGCTCAGAAAACATATTAACAAATAAAAATTACAATTATGTCACGATCGCTTTAAAACAACTAAAAGACAGAAAATAAATACACGTTTGTTTTAAAAGTTCCACTTCATTTCCGCTGACATTCTAGATCAGTGGTTTTTAACCAGTGGTCCGGGGACCACCAGTGGTCCTTGAGGGGGTTCCAGGTGGTCCCCATGCAGCTAAATGACGGAGAGTTGTTAACCAAATGGACCCTGACCTATTCATTTGGTTTCATGTTACGCTCTCAAGAGTTAAATTATTGCTAAACATCTGCATTACTTAATTTACAAGAAGTCTACACTATTAGATAATGTAGAAGAATCCTTATTTTGATCAACGTTTGCCTGTTATCTCTCCTTACGGTACCAGCATCAATACAGCATAGAATTGTGGACAAAATAATTTACAACGATATCAAAATATTGAGGCTAAAATGTCATCAAATGGTGGTCTGTGGCTCAATAATGGGCCTTGATACGAAAAGGGTTGAAAACCACTGTTCTTGGTTACCAAAATGGGGTTTGGGGACCCCTAGAGTTGAGGGAGTTACAGTTACAGTTAGGAACCAAATGGACCCTTATGGGTCTGTAACTCAGAGAGAAATTTGCATTGATTTTAAATTATAAATTGTGGTTCCAAAGATGGAAATGCCATTAAATGGGGGTCCGTAGACTAATAATGCATGTCAAACTGGGGGTTGAGAGAATCTGTGCTAGAGCCGTAGAAATGTTCTCTTATGGGGGTCCCACTGTCCCTGGCATATATCTTTTCAAATGGGGGTCCGTGGGATAACCGGTATCAATTTGGGGGTCCTTGACATGAAAAGGGTTGAAAACCACTGTTCTAGATGATGTGCCGTCACTGCCGTGCTGCTATGATCACGATCCAAACAGTTTACAATAGGGTTGCACGATTATGAAATTATGACCGATCTCCGATTATTTGCATGGTCACTCATATCTGCCGATACCAATTCTGACCGATTCCGATTTTATACAGAGGACCACAATGGAAACAAGCCTAGGCCCTATAGCCTGTTAATACAGTATTCGATCAATCAATGAATATAATCAATGAATATACTCTTGTTCCAAGTGTCTGTTTTCACTACTGAATAACTACTCAATGAGATGATTTAGGAGTACACAAATGAAATGTAGCATTTAGCCATTGATGGTCACATTATTACTGCGTCATCAATATCGGTGAAAATAATCTGCAATATTTTTAGACCGATCCGATACCGATATGGTATTGGTATGGCCGTTTCCGATACGCTACCGATTAGTATATCGTGCATCTCTAGTTTACAATGGAGGCCATTACAGGAGCCGTGTTGCCAGCTTGTAGATCTTCATTTACTTTCTCATTATTTATCAATGCATATTTTTCATATTTTATTCATAAATACTTGTTTTAACAGTTTGACTGTTTTTTACGATTATCCCGCATTTTAATCAACCCCCCTTCACTGCCGAGATTGTTGTATTACCTTTAGAGCATACGCTGAATTATTTGGGCTTTTAATCCGCGAAAATCCATCAAAAAAAGCTCCCGTGGTTTGTTATGATCTGTGTGTAGCATCCACCATCTTGGTGCACCCGGAAGACGCACACACGATTGGTTTCAATGAGGCGTTGCACCCAATGCATTTCCATTGGCCTCAATTTCCCAGAAGCCCTAGCAGCCCACAGCATGTGACGATTTCCGGTTTTGTCATCACAGCGAAGGCATCCAGTCTCATACTCCGCGACGAAGACGGATTTTCTTTTGATTCATTACATTACGGCGGATTAAACACATAAAACAAAAGGCGGGTATGTCCGATACGGCAGCGACATTAACCTGGAGTAATCCATTCCCGGCACGGAAACTGTTAAATTGATTTGTTTTTTAAATGTTGGAAACGTAAAAAAAAGAGATATTTACTCGCGACCCATACAAATTGTTGGAAACAGTTTGCTAAATGCCTACATTGCAAATCGTTAATTTAAAACCACACACACGTGCAGTCGCACACACACACACACACATACACACACACACACACACACACACACACACACACACACACACACACACACACACACACACACACACACACACAATTCGTCACATCGTCTCCCTTCACACACTCAAACCAATGTACAGTGCCACTCCAGTCCAAACTCCACTTCCCAGAGTTCATTGCTCCACCGACTCAGATCAAAATGCCTTCCCTCTAATCAGAGGTCAACCGGGCCCCCAGATACAGAAACCATCAAAAGGTTGAAAAAACACAATAAATCCAAAAGGTGTTTTCTTTTCAATTATGGTCCTTCTTTTTACTTAAAACGTTGTGTTGAAGTTTAGTGCATAATATTCCAGACCCATCGCCCTGGTTGGTTACCGTGTTAACCAGTCACAGTGCACAGACTGTTGTCCGGGCGACCATCCCATGTCCTGTAGGTATGAATGCTAAGGTAAAGGAATGGGGTCCGCTTTGTAAAAGTTCAGATCCTTTGCTTCATCTTTGAGACACAAAACAGCACCTCAGAAAGCTGTGTGCGTGTGTATGTGTGCATGCGTGTGTGAGTATGTGTGCGTGTGTACACAATGGGCTTCATTAATCAAGAACATAATTCTTGTTACTTCGCTGTTCAAAGTGTACAGCAAAGCCACATTTATGCTCCGTCATGCGACGGAGTCGCGCATTGAAAATAAACTTGCAGGTCGGCCATGTTGGACACGGCCGAATTGGGCTAACGACATCCTCGAACTTCGACTTTCATTGCACTTGTTAAAAGTAAGGGAAAATAGTTTTTGTTAGAATAAGTGTTAAATAGCTCCATATTACATTATAAATTACATTATTCTATTACTATTATATGAGCAGTTGAGACGAATAACAGTCTAAGTCCACACTAATTATCCATAATGTATAAATTATGAATAAGGACAGCTAGGCCTTTTCAGAGAGGCAATTATGGACTGTTACTGCTCATATATTGCGATAGTAATCATTGCCATATACAGTGTTTGTTTAGTAACAGGAGTCTCCCCGTCTCTCTACAGCTATTTCATAAAAAATAAAATAAAATAAAAATAGCAGACAAAAGTGGAACTCCAAAACTGTAGCTGATAAATGGGTTATTTCTCCAGATTGGAAGACATTCACCTGTTGTCAAGTCCTGCCCATGGCTGTGCCCCACTTCGCACCCATTGGTTGGCGTCCGCCCATGGCAGTGCCCTTCTTTCGCAGTTCGGACCCATTGGTTGGCGTTTCGTGGTTGGACAAAAATCCTTTCTCTCCATCCACTACCATTGAAATAACATGTTTTTCAGTTGCTTCGTATTGATATTCTGTGCATTAAATTCTTATTTTAAACTTGGTGTCAGTATAAACAGGCGCAGCACAGTGACTGAGCATATCATGTTTGTTTTTTTCCAAAAAAAATACGTTTTAGCAAATTCAACATAAACAAGGTGGAACCAGGCAGAAAGAGCCTGCTGGAGTGGTTAGTCAGTCAGGGACCAATCAGAAGGCTGACAAATTGGCACCCCACCTGGGGAAAAAAGGAGACTCCTGAACAAACACCCACAGTATTAGATCTTTATAATCCGATTCAAACACATTATAAGTAAGTTTATAATGCTTCATAGGCATGGTGGGATGCATAGCAAGTGTTACCAAAAAGTAGGGATGTCCCTTTTAGGGTTGTCATTTTCAAATGATCGGATCGGCATCCCTACTAGTATCAAAATTATATCCATATCATGATATTAGACTGGATATTGTCTGTGATTTGGGATATTGTACTATTGTGATATGGCATAAACGTGTTCTATGAAAAAATATATAAATATCGGATCGGGAAAAATCTGTATCGGCAGATGCTCAAAATGAAATGATCGGAATCGGAATAAAAAAAACCTACCGAAAAGGTTTTGACCCATGAATATAACTTTACAGCACCTTTAGTCCCAGTGACCAAACCATCCACAATGTCTCCATCAAACGCGTTCAGTCTGTTCCATTTCACCAGGAAACGTACGTTATTATTTACAAAATACACAAATGAGACCCACTGTGTGCAACAATGCATGGTGTGTGTGTGTGCATATGTGTGCGTGCACACGCTTGTGTAGAGTGGTTCCTGATTGGCTCCCCTGGCTGTCAGTCTATGGGTGAGGGTGATCCCTGCCCAGGAAGTCACTGGAAGACAACAAGTGTTACATCACAGTGTTACATCATCACCCAACTATAGGACTCGTCGTCATGGTGGCTTGTGGTGGACATTTTTGTCAACATTCTATTTTTGCCACGGACATACAGAATGAGTGGACAAAAACATATTACCAGAAACACATGAATAGATAGCCCTGAATGACCATCTCAGGACTGTAACTCTGAGAGTGTTCGAATGCGGGTGCTTAATAAGCTTATCAGGTTTTTTTTCAGGTATCAATTATCGAGCTCCATCCCTAGCAGATCCAGTAGAAATGAGTCTCCATGGTTGTGTGCGTGTGTCGCAGCCCGAAAATAGCCGATCTACAGGCTCACAACGCAAGCTTGTATATAGATCATCTATTTTTCGTCTATTTGCACATAGCTATGTGTGCAATGTGTGCAATCAGCCATTGTGACGCCACTAAGGCCCAAGATCTACATTTTAATCGACTAAATCAACTGTAGATTTAGTTGACTAAATATGACCAAAGCTAAATGGAATTTTATTCAAACCACTATGACTAAAACTGCATACAAATTAGCTGTCAAAATAAACACTGGTGAAGTGACAATTTTAGGACTTCGAATACCTTTTTAATACCTAAAAAAAGACCATTACAGCATTAAAAGTAATCAACAAACCATACTATAAAAACTGTGTGTGTGTGTGTGTGTGTGTGTGTGTGTGTGTGTGTGTGTGTGTGTGTGTGTGTGTGTGTGTGTGTGTGTGTGTGTGCGTGCATGCATGCGTACCTGAGGATTTGTGGCAGCTCTGGGCTCCTGTAGATGAACTTGTGCTTGTAGGCCAGAGACGAGGAGAAGGGAACAAACTGGACCTTCTGACCGCTCAGGCTCTTAGACTGGGACGCCACGTTGTACAGCTGCAGGAAGAACAGAGGTCAGGGGTCAGGAATACCCCCGAGAACCAAGAGAGGACGACCCGTCCTTGGCGTTAGCAACAGTTACTACGATAGGAGACATGGCAAGCTGTCCTTCTCACCCGTTGAGATGTGTGTTAAATGACAGCATTTCTCCATCATACTATAATTCAGTCAATGTCTGAATGAATGAATGAATGTCAGAAACACCGCCGTATCTCCTCATTGCCTGCACCAATCACTCCCACTTTTCACACAGGCATTGACCATAATAATATGGAGGTCTTAACGAAGCCCTTTTTTCAATTTGACACATTAATGATTAATAATGAATTTATTAGTGAATTAACCTCGCACCCTCACACACCTCCGCCCCTTAGCGACACCTGCATCACAGGCCACCGTTCTCACCGTTACCCCACTGGCATGCTTCCTCTAGCTACCGCCGCAACACAACAAAGAGTGCCCTATACAATTTGGCGCCGCTGACTGTGTGTGTGTGTGTGTGTGTGTGTGTGTTGCATCCAACAGCTAGCCTGTCCACACATCAACCACTACTTTGCATTCATATTCATGTCATATTTACAGTACTATACCCATTTATATGAAATAATCCAAGCGCACCCAGGGCGCAGTATCTCCCCGCAAATCACGTGTCACCAGTGAAATGGTGTTGGGACGGACACAGATTAATACTGGGACACAGTTTCCAGCGCAACATCCCCCTTGCATTCTCCAACGCACTTCCCCTTTTTCACACCGCCCCCAGGCAGGCATCAGACCTATGCATCAGACCCACACGAGGAAAACAACTTGGACCCATAAACTATAGTACAGCTACTCTTGCGTCAGTCGACATAACTTCTTCTTTGGGGAAGCATCGCGGCCGGGTTGCGTGGCACAGGCACCTGAAAGCTCCGACAGTTGGACGGAGGCATGTTAACGAAAACAAACACACACACACACACACACACACACTGTTTCGAGACCACACTGTCCGCCACCTCCTCAACCACCTCCTTCGCCGTGTCATACACATGGGCTACATGCACGCTGACAACGACAGGTTACAGCCCTGCGCGCACCCAGCGTAGCTGCGTGACACACTGAACAGCACGATCACAACGGAAATGCTTATCTGTCGGGGTCTCGGGGTGGCCAAATGGAGACGTTTGGGGAAGACAGATCCCGTGCCGTCGGAATAACACAATGACAAAATACATACATACAGACAGATGCAATGACAACGACACGTTCCTAAATCACACAAAACATCAAATTCTTATCCTGATTATATAAAGAACAAACTACAACTTGCTTTGAAGCCCAAAAAGCCAACCTCCGCGTTCACCGTTTAATAGCTTATTATCTCCATGGGCAGCAGACGGTGAGCGGTTAGGGACCGTCTACAAAGTGCAACACCGAACTTGAAAATATCACACATCAATGGTGTACTTATGATTGTACTACAGCATTTAATTAGCCTATACTTTTGTGCCAAACCCAACTTCCCAAGACCATCTGTAAACAATTCCCCCCTATCAGTAATGTGATCTATTACATCGCACACTGAACATGATTTGCTGTTCATATATTCAGAACGGGTAAGGACTAGTATAAATAATCGATCATTTCACTAGCAAGAGCTTCAAAAACAAAACAAAACTACTGATGTAGACATCAGTAGTTTCAATCGGTAGTTATTTGTTAAAATGTGTGTTTACTCTAGTCATCGTGACCCAGGTGTGTCAGGTGTATGAACAGGTGTGTTTTAGTACCTTCTTCCCCAGGTGAAACGGAACCACGCTGTCATCCTCCGCATGCAGGATGAGAACCGGACAGGAGATGTGGTTCACACTGAGAGACAGACAGGCAGAGAGAGAAAGAGAGAGAGGACAGGCAGAGAGAGAGGACAGACAAGTTCAATATGAATATGAATTAACCAATGGGCTCTATGCACTCTTCCTACTTCCGGCCCCCTTCCCTACTTCCTTCACAGGTGTTACCGATGATACTAATTAAGACTCTGTTCCATTTAGTGTGCAGTGGTTATCAAACGTTTTAATTTCAAGGACCCCCATAACTCTGGGAGTGTACCCTTACGGGTCCATTTGTTGGTTTAATTTGTACACTCTCAGAGTTACACACACGTACGGGCCCATTTGGAACACACACAAAAAGGATACTGTTGTAGCAGAGTGTCTCCAGTGAGCCAACGCGCACAATAGCAGCACCCTGACTCTGTTTGACCAGAATGGAAAAGAGCCTTCATTTGTATCAGCGGTAACACCTCTGAAGGGCCCAAGGTAACAGGACAATAGGAAGTTAGCCTGGGGTCCACCTATGCTTTCTATGGCATAGGCAGCTCCCGGCAGGATCCGCCGGGAGAATCTAGACGCAGCTGCGCGACATGAGACTAATTGATTAGAGCGACAGAAAGAGAGAGGATTGTGTGTGTGTACGTGTGTGCGTCAATTTATCAAAGGTGCAGACGATCAGAAATCAGCAGAGAGTGATCGACGTTTGCGCTATACTGTATGCCGAATTGAAGTGGATTCGTACCCAGACTTTGTTTTTTCTCCCTGGAAATAAAAACGTCGGTTTCCGAGACTAATAGGAAGGTAACAGAAGGACGTACTTCTCATCGCTGGCAAAGCGGATGTCACTGGCTGTGATGGGATCCAGGAAGAACCAATCAAAACCCGGCAGATATCTGTACACCTGCACACACGCACGCACACGCACACACACACACAAACACACACACACACGATAAAGGGAGGAAAAACAACAGTTGTGAATGTGTGTGTGAGGGTATGTGTGCGTGCGGCGCGCGTGCATGTGTCATCAATCAATCTTTATTTATATAGCACAATTCAGACGAGTGTAGTTCAAAGTGCTTCACAGAAAGAGCTAAATACAACAAGAAAGCATCAGAGACGGTTGACGCTACTTTGCATGGCTACAGATATCAAAGCTACAGGGAAGAGGAAAATCCTTCTTCTTGAAAGTTCCATTGAGAAGTTTGAAAAGGATCATCTTAGATGTACAGTCCAACATCTGCACATGTTCACATGTGTACAAGCCTTTGTATAGAAGGCCCATATATTACATTTTCTGTCTATATTGTATATTAAGCATTTGTTCTGTGTAAAATGTTGCACCCGGTTACTACTAGTGTACCATTTTGGAGATTTGTTGTATATATTGTAGGTACTTTGAGGTGCATCATGGATGTATTATTAGCTGTTCTGTAACTTTGACATGTACGATGTAGCATTGAAGTGTAATTTTATTTCTGCCTCTTGGCCAGTTACCACTTGTAAAAGAGACCCAGTCTCAATGTGTTTTTACTAGTTAAATAAAAAAAGCACACCCGTGTGAAGTGAGTGGTGCAACTCTGTGTGGGGGTCCCCGGGGGGTCCCCGGAAGTTCCAGACCCCCAGGAATGCGCCCAGGGGGGCGGCCCGGTTCCGTTGAGCCACCCCGCATCCGAAACGGTTGAGAAATGAAAGAGTGGGGGTCCCCAGCGGTTCCCTCTACTGTCACTGTACTGTCACACCCGAAATCATATACAGTTAATATGTGTGTGTGTGTGTGTGTGTGTGTGTGTGTGTGTGTGTGTGTGTGTGTGTGTGTGTGTGTGTGTGTGTGTGTGTGTGTGTGTGTGTGTGTGTGTATGTGTTAGGCTGTGCAACAGTGACACTTGGTGGTGAAAACCAACCAAACGCTATTTTCGTGCTCGGCCAGGGACGGACACAGGGACACACATAGCTGTCTATAGGAGTGGTTGCACCACTCAAAAGAAAGTTTCACTAGGAGTTTTGTGTGTGTAGTGTCCACTTCTACCCAGCAGGGGGCATCAGTGTGTGGCAGGCAGCAGAGACTTCAGCATGTACAGTACTGTAATGTTGTCACAATGGACTGATATATATTCCACTTGTATCCAGAATGGCCGCTCATTCAGAACACTTGAACTGGAATAGAATTTTCCAGTCCGGTCCGATACCGAATTAATTTTCATTCCCGTTTGGAGGTTTTATACCGTTTGAATCAGGATATATTTATATAAACACTTTATTATCTGAACGGTACTGAGAGTTTGGAATACATTATTCTTCCCTTAGTATTAGTGTACTTTGCACCGAAGTTACATTCCGAATGAATGCTTTGGTCACGTAAGTAAATGAATGAGGAACGAGGGATACTTATATTCAGGTTCCATGTGTTCCATATTCAGGTTCCATGTGTAAACAGTTGGGTATGTACCTCAAATCGATTGATCCCTCCTCTCTCTCCTGCTTACTGTCTGACACCATATCAGACTCCACCTCCAACACCCCGCCAACTGAACTGGTCAACAACTACAACAACGCACTCTCCTCCTGCCTCAATCAACTTGCCCCCACAAAAACCAAACCTGTTTCCTACACCCACTCTGCCCCCTGGTATAATGATCATCTCCACCAACTCAAAAAACAGGGCCGCCAACTGGAACGGCTCGTGAAGAAAACAGGTCTCACTGTTCACTCCCAGGCTTACATACTGCATCAGGAACAATACAAAAACGCCCTAAATACTGCACGTACCTCCCATTACTCATCAGTCATTCAATCCGGCAGCAATAATCCAAAGTCACTATTCTCCACCATCAACAAACTCCTCAAGCCTATGGACACCATCACCACCTCATTCACTGCCACTAAATGTGAAACATTCTTGTCATTTTTTCAGTCAAAGGTTGACGCCATACACACAGACCTGGCCGCCTCACCCACCTCCACACCTGATTTTGAACCTGCCTCCCCTCTTTTCCCCAGCCACTCACTCACTTCCTTTACTGAAATAACTGCAGCCAACCTCTCCTCCATAACCTCCGGCATGAAAACCTCCACCTGCATCCTCGATCCTATCCCCTCCACCTTAGTTATTGCCTGTATCCCTGTTCTCTCGCGACTCATCACCACCATAATAAACACCTCCCTGTCCACTGGTCACGTTCCCCCTGCTCTCAAACTTGCTGCCATCACCCCTATACTAAAAAAGCCTGGACTTGACACCGACTCCCCCAGCAACTACCGGCCAATTTCTAACCTCCCCTTCCTCTCCAAAATCCTGGAACGCACTGTTGCATCTCAGCTCAAATCACACATGGACTCCAATAACCTTTACGAATCATTTCAATCCGGTTTCCGTTCACTTCACAGTACTGAAACTGCACTCACAAAAGTCACCAACGATATCCTCCTGTCTGCCGACTCTGGTCACCTCTCCTCATCCTCCTCGACCTCAGCGCTGCCTTTGACACCATCAGCCACTCCATCCTCATCACCCGTCTCCAGTTTTCCCTCGGTTTAACCGGCACTGCCCTTTCCTGGTTGGCATCCTACCTCTCCGATCGACAACAATTCATCTCCATCAATAACTGCAAATCTTCCACTGCCCCAGTTACCCATGGTGTCCCCCAGGGTTCAGTACTTGGTCCCCTCCTCTTCATCATATACATCCTCCCTCTAGGTCAGATCCTCCGTCACCATGGACTTCAGTTCCACTCCTACGCCGATGACACACAGCTGTACCTTTCCACCAAAGCCATCACCCCAACCACACACTCCACTCTCACTGCCTGCCTCACAGATATTAAAACATGGATGCAAAATAACTTTCTCAAACTAAATTGCAATAAATCGGAAATCATCATCATCGGTCCCAACTCCCTCACTAATTCCACCCAAGGTTTTTCACTGAACATTGATGGATCCACTGTTACACCCTCCACCCGCATCCGCAACCTTGGCATCATTTTCGACCCCACCCTTTCATTCCTCCCCCATGTTAACCAAGTCACCAAAACCGCCTTCTTTCACCTCAAGAACATTGCCGACCCTCTCTGTCATTTTCCGCAGCCGAAACACTCATCCACGCCTTCATCTCATCCCGCCTTGACTATTGCAACAGTATCCTCTACGGCACCACCTCCAAAGTCCTCAATAAACTGCAATATGTCCAGAATTCAGCTGCCCGCCTGCTCACCAGTACCCGTTCCAGAGACCATATTACACCTGTCCTCCGTGACCTTCACTGGCTACCGGTTAAACAAAGAATCCACTTCAAAACACTCCTGACCACCTACAAAGCACTAAATAACCTGGCTCCCCCATACCTCTGTGACCTCCTCAAACGCCATGCCCCCTCTCGCTCCCTCAGGTCTGGTGATGCAAACCTCCTCGACGTCCCCAAAACCAAACGCCGTACGTGGGGGGATAGAGCTTTTGCCTTTGCTGCCCCAACCCTGTGGAATGCCCTCCCTAAGGCACTCAGAGATGCCCCTACCCTTCAAACCTTCAAATCCACCCTCAAAACCCACCTCTTCAAAATTGCCTTCCCTAGCTAACCATTTTCTTTTAATGTTCTTTAGCTTTTAGTGTTATTTTTCCTTTTTCTATTAAAGTTGTTTTTAATTTGTTGTTACCTCTGTAAAGCCCCCCCATGTAAAGCGTCTTTGGGTACTCAGAAAAGCGCTATATAAGTTTGAGATATTATTATTATTATTATCTCTGTTCGGAATTACAGGAAAATAAAATTAATTCTGTGAATGTGTGTGTGTGAATGGCGGTGAATGTAACGCACACTCCAAGTGCCTTGGCAAAAGACGCTATATAAATGCACCATTGAATGAATAATCGATGAATAAATAGTGTCCATGTAAACGCAGCGAGCTCTTTGATTCGTTGTTCATCCAGACTGTTCATGATTAGTAAATGATTGCTTTTTTGGTTTTTCTTTTTTTTTCAAGTTAAAGGTCTATATTGTGAGCTCTAATCATTGCTATATTGGATATATATAATATAATTTGGGCTGGGGACTCTCCAGAAATACTTTGGTCATTACATGTCTCCGTCTCTGGCCATAGACGTTGGCCAGGACGGGAAATGTATAATTAGGCTCTAAACAAGCATGTCATTTCAGAAAAAGCCATATGATAATAATAATAATAGTAATAATAATTAATTGCATTTTATAGCGCTTTTCCAAGTGCTCAAAGCGCTTTACAATGGTTCATTCATTCATACATTGTGCATATGCATTGGAGAGCCTAGCACTCCTCGATAATAAAGAAAACTAGAAAAAGTGCCCTTCTGGGCACAGGTCTCCACCAGGATTTCTTCCTCAACCTAGTGTGAATATGCGTGCACAGTTTCATCGCAATCGGGCGCTGCGTTGAGGAGTTGTGGCGATTTGTACAAAGCGGGCTACTCCTGAAAACTGTAGGAGCCAATCGTGGCAAATCAGGATGGAATATGATAAATCAAACAAACCTGTCTTGATCACATGACTATGGAGATCATGTGTACCGATTTGCGTGAAATTTGGATAAAATCTGAAGGAGTAATAATAGAAAATGTGTTTTACATATGTCGGCCTCCTGGTGGCGCTATAAAGAGCAGATGTGAAAGATTCCAGGCAAAGGTTTTTCCTTGGCCTCTAGGGAGTTGGCATACAAAGTTATCCACAGATCCGTGCAGTTAGAGGTAAAAACACTTTTCGGCCAGTTATAGCGCCACCTTGAGGCGGACGGACACACACACGGACGGACGGACGGACACACGGACGGACGGAGTGCAAAACATACTCTCCCCCCATGCCTTCGGCCTGGTGGAGACAATGAATAAATAAATAAATACTAAAACCAAATCTAATCGTTAAAGATTAAGGCCTGGTTTTGGAACACAACAGGTGGATTCTATCTTGGTTTGAGCAAGCGTGCGTGCGTGCACGTGTGTGAGTGTGCATACGTGTGTGTGTACCATAGAGAATGGGTGGCTCTTTGCTTCCTCTCTGATGTTGGTGAATGGAGACTCCAGGATGAGAGAATTTGGAGGCGTTCCTGAAGTTCATACACACACACACACACACACACACACACACACACACACACACACACACACACACACACACACACACACACACACACACACACACACACACACACACACACACACACACACACACACACACACACACACACACACACACACACAGTTTGCATCTCGTTACATCCATGGATTAAAGAAACATAAAATCGCAAATCCTAAATGTGCGATTTGTGATCACACATTTTATACTACATTGTAACCCCGTTGCTGTATTCCAGCTGTAAGGCGTGAAGTCTCGTCTATCGTGAGACTTTGTGAGCTCCATCCACTTGCATGGAGCTCACGAAGAAAGCCTTCTAGCATGGAATTCTCCTTTAACCTTTGTTTTCATACGAGATATTCAACCGAAAGTTGAATTACTTTTGCTGTGCGACATACCTCCAAAGAAGACATGATGATGGCTTCTATGGAATCAAAAAGACTGAAATCAGTCGTGGCGACTGAGAACTTTAATCCATTGCATCTCTCCCCGGCGTCTTTAAAAGTGTGAGGAGCTAATACTCTACCTCTAGTGTGTGTGTGTGTGTGTGTGTGTGTGTGTGTGTGGATTGCGTGCTTTCGTGCTTTCCCGTGCGTCTTCCTACCTCTGTCGCAGAGTCGTCTCACCAGGTTGGTGGCCACTCTGAAAAGAAACGAGCAAAACAAAACACTTTGCATTTTAGAAAAGTGGCAGTATCTCAGCATTGTCAATGGCATTTCATGTTTTTGTTGGGACACCGTTTTTACACACACACACACACACACACACACACACACAAAAAGCTGGACATAAGGGGAAAAAAAAAAAAACACAGAATAGAAATAGAGGGGGGAAAGTATTGCATTGTGGGTTTGAGCTGACAGGCCCCATTTGATGTCAATCAATGAAGTCACCTTAATTCAAGTGGCAGATGTTTATTTTTATTATTGTGGTATATATCATTTTTAGGGCCATGTCATGCACGCTGTGTTTGTGTATGTCAGTGTGTATTATCTGACTTCAAAGCATGAACAGCATACACAGCCAAGTAGAAAAATACACAAAAACAGCTAGATTAAACATTTTTTTTACTTTAAGGTATAACTGGAAGGCAGCATAGGCTATGATGCAATCGCAACTCTCAGCACTGCTAGTGCAGTGAGTGCACACACTGGAAAGTGGGAACAATTACAACCAAACAACACAGTCACAGGTCAATGTGACATGACAGGTCGAGTACCTGCAGTGATTATTGCTGCCAACTAGGTAAGTGGATGTACAGGATGTGAGGCTGAATAATTGACAGGCTGATTGGAAGGCTGCGATGCAATGCAATATTACTTCTACTACTACTACTACTATTTTTATTTTTTATTTTATAGGCCCCTGGAGGCTCAAGGCCCGTTTCAATTGAAACGATTGAAACATACAGTATATAAGGCTCTCTGTCTTAGGTTGTGACCAGGCTTTTCTCTCTGTCTTTGGTTGTGACCAGGCTTTTCTCTTCGCAGATGAGTAAGAATGGGACTGAGGCCTACATGTCATGTGGTATACCTGCACAGCCTTTGTGATCTAATGGTAGCCCTGGTTTAAGTGGTCAAACTGAAGTGATATTGATGAATTCTAAATGTTATCAAAGTATTCTGAGACACCCCTAGCTGGACCCCTGTCACTGCACACTAGAGTGCCACACGGCACCCACTTTGACAACCACTGCTAGACCACACTCTCGCATCTCATCAGAATGTTGCTATCACCATGTCAGTGTGTGTGTGTGTGTGTGTGTGTGTGTGTGTGTGTGTGTGTGTGTGTGTGTGTGTGTGCGCGCACGCATCAGAATTAAGCACTATTACACGAGAGGGGGTGGTTTAACGTGATTAATGCACACCTGCAGGAACGAGCAGGGCGAGTTCCGAAAGCAACACAGAAGTGCATTAAAAAAATAGCAGACCTACAAGCTCATAGCGCGCCACTCGGTGGCGCGCTATGAGCTTGTAGATCTGCTATCGATCTGCTATCTGCTATAATAGCTAAAGCATAACATGATGCTAACACCAAAAGGGGTTCCCGCCCAAAATGGGTTAATGGCGTTAAACCACCCCCTCGAGTGTAATATTGCAATTATACAACAGTTACCCTTAAAACTAAGAAAATCGCTGAAAAAACATGTTTCTTTTTATGACAGATGTAGTCACTACGACCACAAATGTCCCAAGAAACTAGCTAGCCTAGCCACCGAGTTTGCTGCGCTCTGGGAGACAGAGCAGCTGAATTCTTTGTTTTGATTAGGTGTGGAGTGGTGCTCGTTTGAACCACGGCTAGAAGGCTGTTTCAACCAATCAGATTGCTTCCTCGAAACAACCTGTTGTATAATGGTTGCTATCATCATGTGTGTGTGTGCGTGCGTGCACGTACCCCGTCCCCAGTGAGTGAAACAACCTGTTGTATAATGTTGCCATCATCATGTCAGTGTGCGTGTGTGTGTGCACGTACCCCGTCCCCAGCGAGTGCCCCCAGACGTACACAGGTTTGTTCCCAGTCTGTTCTCTGAGCCAGAGGTAGAGGAACAGAGCGTCTGACGTCATCAATTGCTCTGAAGGACTGCCGTCAGAGTCCCCCCAACCTGCAAGCGCACCCACACACACACACACATGCGCACATGCACGCACACCGTCAAGAAGAGGGGAAGCATCTGCAATTCGTTTAATAAATGGTCATGGAGATAAAAGCCGGATAACTGTGATTGAAGCGATAACGGCGTATTAGATTGAACTGCACTCCCAGAGAGTCAAAAATGATCAAAAACAAGCCGTGCAAAACACTGCAGAAACATCCACCTACCTCTGTAATCAAATGTCACCACATGGTAGCCTAGTGAACTGAGCACCTGAGAGAGAGATAGAGAGATAGAGAGATAGAGAGAGAGACAGACAGACAGACAGACAGACAGTGGGTGATAACGCTTCAAATCAATTATTTAATTATTTAACCCATGCAGGGGCGGAAACCCCTTTTGGTGTTTTAAGCAATATGAAAAAAGGTTGAGAAACACAGAAACAGGTTTTTCAGAAAACTGTCATGATTTAGAAGACATTTGTAGAATCTGGTCTCAGGTCTAAATGGGTTAAAACATTTGCCTCGATTACTGAACGATAATAATTATATGGTGAAAACGGCCCATCCAGTTGATCGCCTATTTTCACCGTTTTTGCACACCTCCCATCGTGAAATGATATAAACTACAGTGGAAACAAACGAAAAATAGAAAAGTAATCTTACTTCTTTACTTCTTAACACTTTCCCTCCCATTAACGAGTTTTCCCGGAGTAAATTGAAAATCTTCCCTCCCATTCACAAGTTTCATTGTTTAATTTGTGGTTTAAATACGTTTTAAAGGGTAAGACCACTTTTTGAGAGGTTTGGGTTGTTTTCTTACCTTATTATGGGCAAACTAGTCTATTCCATGAGTTATTTCGCTCTGTTGTGTTGTTTATTAGCAATTTAAGAAATAAAAAAGAAATAAAAAAGTCGCTCAACGGGGAAACATCTCTCAAAGTCACTCTTTAGCACATAAACCAACGCAACAAAATCTGATTCTGACAGTTTATGACATCAGGAAAACTAGACTGAAGCAGTACTACGGCGTTCCCAACTCTCGCAGGGACATTTTGCGAGGTTTCGTTTGTAAACAAGTCTCCACGCTGTTTGAGATGCACCCAGCTGCAGCCTAGCATACGAGCAGTCCCAGACACAGACACTTCTTCCAAAGTGTCTTCTAAAGTGTCTCCCTCAAACACGTCCATTGTGTATGTTTTTATATTAGTGAAAAGCGGACGACAATCAAATCCATTTGTTTACATCCACATCGTGGCTCAACGGCATTCCAATAATATGGAATATAATAATATAATCAGGAGTGGGTGTACAGTTTTGGTCCAATCAGATCGTTTTTTACTCAACGCGAACAGCAGTGATTCGGTTGGCGTAGGCATACCTATCGGATCTTCTTTCTACACAAATTAGTCAAAACAAGACAAAATTGAAAATTCGTATTCAAAATAAAACCGCATGAGTTTTCCTGATGTCATAAACTGTCAGAATCAGCTTTTGTTGCATTGGTTTATGTGCTAAAAGGGTGACTTTGAGAGCTGTTTCCCCGTTACAATGGAAGTCAATGAGCGACTTTTTTATTAATTTTTTAAATTGCTAATAAACAACACAACGGAGCGAAATAACTCATGGAATGGACTAGTTTGTCCATAATAAGGTAAGAAAACAACCCAAACCTCTCAGAAAGTGGTCTTACCCTTTAAGACTTACAAGGTTTCCATCGGACCGAGTGGGATAGGTGATGCATTCAGATGACGTCGCTGGAGGATCGTGTGTGTGCGCACGGCCGTTTTTACCTTGTGTGCGTGTGTTTACCTTGTACAGTTGCACTCTGTGATCTCCACCCCTGTAGAGACAAGTCGGACAGGTTTGTATCACAATGTGATGCACACACACACACACACACCGAGTTCTACGCATGTGTGTGTTTTGTAAATACAAAAGACATATACAAGACATAAGAGCTGGTGTACCTGGTGCCTGCGTTTCCATGGAGATAGAGTATTATGGGATGGTGTGATTTCAGAGTGGACTCGAACCACAGCTGGTCTTTACCCTGAGCCTCTTTCCACATCGCTGCTGGAACCGTGTGCCTGCATGCACACACACACACACACACACACACACACACACACACAGCATAAGTTAATCATAAAATTTAGTTTAAAGTAGCAGATCTACATTGTGACACATCATGAGCTTTGTAGACCAGTGTGTGTGTGTGACAAAGAGAGAGAGAGAGATATATATAGAGAGAGAGATTATATCCAATATTTATTTGTAAATACATTGTTTTATTTTGATTGTCTTGTTCCACTTGAATTGAATTGAGAGAGAGAGAGAGAGAGAGAGATTATATCCAATATTTTCATTTGTAAATACATTGTTTTATTTTGATTGTCTTGTTCCACTTGAATTGAATTGAGAGAGAGAGAGAGAGAGAGAGAGAGAGAGGGAGAGAGAGAGAGAGAGAGAGAGAGAATCTTACCACACTCCTATCTTCACGGTGTACTCTGGTTCCAGGTAGAAGTTAGAGGTGTGGTTCAACCCCTGGTCCTGGGGCCTCTTCAGGTCAATGAAGTAGGGCATCCTCACTGTGCACACGCACATGCACGCATGCACATTGAGTAAAATTATTATCTTGACTAGAATAGAATAACACTATAGAATAACACTATATTAACTGTTAAGTTAAATTGATTAATTTCTTTCCCCTGGCACGAAACATTCTCAGATGGGAGTCCGCGACCATCAATTTGGGGGTCCTCCTCAGCACAAAAAGGTTTTAGAACTACGGTACTGGTTTAGTTCATTTGTAGAATTGTCCTCATGTCTGAGTCATGTCTGGGTTAAGACAACGACTTCCCTTTCCCTCAAGCAGTATTCTTCATGGCCAGCGCCTGCAGAACTCCCTGTAGTATTCATATGAATGAGTGTTTAATATGCACTATAAAGAGCGTCCTGTCAGGAAACATCACAGCGTGGTATGGGAACTGTACGGTGCGAGACCAGCAAGCCCTGCAGAGGGTCGTCAGGATGGCGGGGAGGATCACAGGAGCTAGCTTCCCAGCCCTCCAGGAGATCTACACCAAGCGCTGCAGAACAAAGACCAAGCGGATCATGGAGGACAGTGCCCACCCGGCTCATGGTCTGTTTGAGCTGCTGAGGTCCGGGAGAAGATACAGGATACACAAGGCTGTCCTGGAAAGACTGAGGAAAAGTTTTTTTCCCCAGGCCATTATGATTTTAAATGATGACATGGACCTTGGGAGACGACAGGGATCAGGTCACCCCCTCGCGCACTTGAGCGTGGAGAGGGGCAGTTGAGTGCAAGTGCACGTACGCACATACAACCCCCCCCCCCTCTCCCTTCACATGGACTTGACATTAATACCTCTATGGACATTATTTATTTGTAGTCTAAGTTAATAATTTATTATAGTCTTGCTTTTTTTAGGGTTGGAAGTGTTTTAAATGATAGATTTATTTTTTGTTTTAGTCCTCTTGTCCCGTTTTACTGCTCACTTCTGTGGGGCTGACCTGCGTACATTTCACTGCATTTTAAAGATACTACTTTTTTAATATACAATATACAAATAAAGATGATTGATTGATTGAAACATACTCACCAAAGTTTAAGAAGACCAGCTTGGCCTGTATGGACGGGCACAGTTTAACGATGAAAGGGATCGCCAAGTAAATACCCAACAACCACAGGAAGAGCCGCTTAAAGCGCCCCGCCATGGACAGCCTGAACACACACACACACACACACACACACACACACACACACACACACACACACACACACACAGACCAAGAAAGAAAGACCTTTTATATAAACAAAGCTATATCTGTGTCATCATTACCAAGAATTCAACAGGTTTAAGAGGCCAAATATTGAAATGCTTGCTTTTGAAAATAGGAGAGGAGATTTATGTACAATTTGTCACAAGCAGTATGTTGTTTTTGGCAGCATGGCTGCATTGGCATTTTAGTTTTAGTCATAGTCTCTTGAATAGTTTTCACTTAGTTTTAGTCACATTTTAGTCACCCGGAATGTTTGAGTGTTAGTCTAGTTTTAGACAACTAAATATCATAAGATTTTAGTCGACAAAATCTACAGGTGATTTAGTCGACTAAAATGTGTTTTGGTGGGCCTTGATGCCGTCAAAATGGCTGATTTTATACTTGCTGAAAATAGCCGATCTACAACTTGTAGATCGGCTATTTTCAGCATGCAACAAAGTGTAAAATGACTTGTGTCTTTTACTTATACTGGATCTCTTGTCCACTAGTCCCTTCCTATAACATTTTAGTCCACTTTTTAATTCATCATAGATGACAAAAAAATTTTGAGAACCCCTAGTAGATTCACAGGTGGATCAAGAACCTAGCATCAGCCTAAACCAGGGGTTTTCAACCTTTTTCACATCAAGGCCCATCATTTGGCATTTGAGCCACGGACCACCATCTGATGAGACCCAAAACTAAAGAACATGTTGTTATTGTTGGATAAGACGTTGTCCACAATGCCATGGTGTGTTTGATGTTGTTACCATAGGAGAGACAACAGGCAGATCAAAACACGGCAATAGATGTTCATTTTGAGTGAATTACTTAGTTACTTTACACCACTGACCACAGGCGCTCGACCTACCGGTATAGTCAATTACATGAGGACCTGTTCTGTAAGTGTGCACACAAGCACGCAGCCAAGCACGCACAGTATGTGTCACTGGAGTGCAACTAGAGTAATAATAAATTACCGGTATACTATATACCAGGCTCAACTCCAAACAATAAACCCATACAATTTTGATAAATAGCGTTTGCAATCTGGGCTGCAAGGGCTTCTGGGAAAATGAGTTCGATGCAAGTGAATGGTAGTTTTAACTGCACTCTAGCAGCCCTCGCTGCCTGTTGTAGTTCCGGGTCGCGGTGGTGGCAAGCCATGGAACTATTTTCAGGCGGATTTTCATGGTTCAAAAGGCGCAAATACTTTGGCGTAATCTCCAAAGGTAATAAAACAATCCTGGCAGCCTTAAGTACAAAAGGACTAGTGAACTTTTATCGCTGTATAATTGAAAGTGTCTTAACTGGCTGTATCACAGTGTGGTACGGTAACACGACCGCTCAGGACTGCAACAGGTTGCAGAGGACCGTTAAAACAGCAGCTAAAATCATCGGCAGCACAGAATGATCCAGTCTCCATAACATCTACACCACTCGCTGTATGAAAAAAGCCCACAACATCATGGAAGACACCAGCCACCCCGCAAATACCCTGTTCAAACTACTCCCTCCGCTACCAGAGCATCAAATCTCGTACCACCCGTCTCAGTAACAGTTTCTACCCCCAGGCAGTCAGGCTGCTGAACAGCTGACCTTGAACTGTATTGCACTGTTTTGTCACTTCACTTGCACTTTTCTTTTCCTGTTTTTTTTGTCTTTTTCTTGCACTATAGATGTTGTTTATGTCCTGTGTATGTAAGACTGAGAGTGCTCTGAGCAAAATAATTTTCATTGTATTTATACTCTGTATCTATACACATGACAAATAAACTTGAACCTGAACCTGAACCATAATGGATATATTAATCTAAAGCCCTGACAGAGTTAACACAGAAGAGGGAGGAAACCATTATGCACTCTTGTGGAAAAATACTTTAATAGTCTGGCTAATGCATAGCAAGTATAACAAATAAACCTACGTGTTCGTGTTGCGGCAACAACAATGCCTTCATTAGGGTGCCTCTTTTACCCCTAAATACCTTTAAGTAATTATCTAGCCATAACCCCTAAACCTGACCTCCTTTTAACCATGGAACTGCTGAGGGCCGGGGAAATGCTCCTCCTCGCAAAGTGCATTTCTCTAATTGTACTCTACTTGTAATACAAGTGCACGCAACGAACACACACACACATTTTACAAGGTTATCTGAGGGACGCAGACACTATAAATAATGCAAACAACTGTAAGAGAGAGAAGGGATACTGTAGCACTGAGCGCTCACCTTACGCACACACACACACACACACACACACACACACACACACACACACACACACACACACACACACACACACACACACACACACACACACACACACACACACACACACACACACACACACACACACACACACACACACACACACACACACACACACACACAGCATCTGGGTCAAACATTAGCTTCAAATTGCCCTCATGGTTAGCATCAGTGGAGTTGCTTGGCATTAGCCTGTAGAATTAGCGTGTGCTCTGATGAAAGCACATGGAGCTGTTGTTGAGCTGTAAACACTTCTGAATCCTGGAAAGTTTTGTGAATACGATACGAGGTTTATATGCGTGTATACCCATGTTTCTGTGTCAGTGGTTCTCAGGTTTATATGCGTGTATACCCATGTTTCTGTGTCAGTGGTTCTCAGGTTTATATGCGTGTATACCCATGTTTCTGTGTCAGTGGTTCTCAGGTTTATATGCGTGTATACCCATGTTTCTGTGTCAGTGGTTCTCAGGTTTATATGCGTGTATACCCATGTTTCTGTGTCAGTGGTTCTCAGGTTTATATGCGTGTATACCCATGTTTCTGTGTCAGTGGTTCTCAGGTTTATATGCGTGTATACCCATGTTTCTGGTCAGTGGTTCTCAAACTATTTCATGTCTAGTACCCCCAAATACATACCGGCGACTCCATCTGAAAATATGTTGTTCCTGGGGGGGACCCCCCCCCCCCCCCCCCAGAAGCAAAGATTTGAGTTAAAAATGTTCGCTCTGAAATAATATATATTCAAAGGTTTGCGCCACATTTTCACGATTTTTCAAAAATCGCAGATCTACAAGTTCGTAGATCCCTAGAACAACATATTTTCAGATGGGGGTCGGCGACCTATTACCTATTACATATAATTCTGGGGGTCCTTGACATGACATAGTTTGAGAACCACTGACAGGACACGACTAGGAAAGAAATGTGGTATTTTATCATGAACATTAGTGAGGAACAATATAGATACCGGTAGGTTGAAAACTGGTGAAGTGGACTGGTCCTGTAATACCTGGCAGAGTGGCAGTCAGTGTGATTTGTCACTTTACTTTCTTAGGACCTCTAAACATGTGTGGGGACCCCCCTGAGGGGTCCCTGACCCACAGGTTGAAAACCACTGGACTAATGTGTTCAGAGTCACAGGAGTCACTGAACAAGGTGATTGACTTTGTTTGTGGACGCAGTCAGTCAGTCAGCGGTCAGTCAGCCAGCGGTCAGTCAGCCAGCAGTCAGTCAGCCAGCAGTCAGTCAGCCAGCGGTCAGTCAGCCAGCAGTCAGTCAGCCAGCAGTCAGTCAGTCAGCCAGCAGTCAGTCAGTCAGCCAGCGGTCAGTCAGCCAGCAGTCAGTCAGCCAGCAGTCAGTCAGCCAGCAGTCAGTCAGCCAGCAGTCAGTCAGTCAGCAGTCAGTCAGCCAGCAGTCAGTCAGTCAGCAGTCAGTCAGTCAGCAGTCAGTCAGTCAGCCAGCAGTCAGTCAGCCAGCAGTCAGTCAGCCAGCAGTCAGTCAGCCAGCAGTCAGTCAGTCAGCCAGCGGTCAGTCAGCCAGCAGTCAGTCAGCCAGCAGTCAGTCAGCCAGCAGTCAGTCAGCCAGCAGTCAGTCAGTCAGCCAGCAGTCAGTCAGCCAGCAGTCAGTCAGCCAGCAGTCAGTCAGTCAGCCAGCGGTCAGTCAGCCAGCAGTCAGTCAGCCAGCAGTCAGTCAGCCAGCAGTCAGTCAGCCAGCAGTCAGTCAGCCAGCAGTCAGTCAGCCAGCAGTCAGTCAGCCAGCAGTCAGTCAGCCAGCAGTCAGTCAGCCAGCGGTCAGTCAGTCAGTCAGCCAGCGGTCAGTCAGCCAGCGGTCAGTCAGCAGTCAGTCAGTCAGTCAGTCAGTCAGTCAGCAGTCAGTCAGTCAGTCAGCAGTCAGTCAGTCAGTCAGTCAGCAGTCAGTCAGTCAGTCAGTCAGTCAGTCAGCAGTCAGTCAGTCAGTCAGCAGTCAGTCAGTCAGCCAGCAGTCAGTCAGCCAGCGGTCAGTCAGTCAGTCAGTCAGCAGTCAGTCAGTCAGTCAGTCAGCAGTCAGTCAGTCAGTCAGTCAGTCAGTCAGCAGTCAGTCAGTCAGTCAGTCAGTCAGCAGTCAGTCAGTCAGTCAGCAGTCAGTCAGTCAGTCAGCCAGCAGTCAGTCAGTCAGCCAGCAGTCAGTCAGTCAGCAGTCAGTAAGCCAGCGGTCAGTCAGCCAGCAGTCAGCCAGCAGTCAGTCAGCCAGCAGTCAGTCAGTCAGCAGTCAGTAAGCCAGCGGTCAGTCAGTCAGCAGTCAGTCAGTCAGTCAGTCAGTCAGTCAGCAGTCAGTCAGTCAGTCAGCCAGCAGTCAGTCAGTAAGCCAGTGGTCAGTCAGCCAGTGACCCCACGAGCACTAGCACTAGAACGGCCTGGTAAATAAATAAACTAGTAACTAGTAAATAAAAACTAGTCTAAAATGTTAGGAAGGAAGGGACTAGTGGACAAGAGATCCAGTATAAGTCAGCTTACACTTGGTTTGCATGCTGAAAATAGCCGGTCTACAAGCTCACGCGTTGTGAGCTTGTAGATCAGCTATTCTCAGCAGGTGAGAAATCTGTCATTATGACGGCATCAAGGCCCGCCAAAATACACTGTAGATTTAGTCGACTAAAATCTTATGACATTTAGTCGACTAAAACTAGACTAACACTAAAACATTTGCTGCCACAAACACTAACAAATTTGCTGCCAAAAACAACACTGCCTTTGTACCTTGTGCCTTTTTATTGTGCTGACTGTGACACACACACACACACACACACACACACACACACACATAAGAGTTGTGCTGACTGGACTCTTGCTGCTGTTCCTTGCTTCAGTCTGTGAAAAAAAGCTCAGGGACGTTTGGCACTGCTGTGGTTGCACTCGTACATATAAAAATACAACGTGGAAAAGAAAATGCAGCTGTGTTTTGTGGAAGTGGAACTGAAACAGGACGTGATAATAAGACACAGACCCGGGATGGACATCGCGTGGTCTGGATTTACATACCGTGTGGCCCGGGCATACAGTATGTGGAAATGTGTTACAGGCGAGCCTAACGATGAAAGTTAAGGCCATAATCAGCACCAAAGCAATAACGCAGATATAATTTTACAATAATAAGGCGTAATATTAATGTCACCATTACAGACTAGGGCAGTTCTCAACTAACCCATTTAGACCGGAGGACAATTCTACAAAAATGTCTTCTAAATCCTAAAGGTTTTCTGAAACCTATCTTTCTATGTCAGTGGTTCTCAAACATTTTCATGTCAAGGACCCCAGAAATCTTATGAAATTGGCTGCCGACCCCCATCTGAAAATATGTAGTTCCAGGGACCCCCCCAGAAGCAAAGATTTGAGTTAAAAAGTTCACTCTGAAAGAATATATATTCAAAGATTTGCACCCCATTTTCACGACTTTTCATAAGTCATAACGCGGGTATGATGATGATGTCACGTGCATACCCTCTATAGCACAAGCCTTCCCTGATGGGAGAGGTTGGCTTTCAGCCGCATGTAGAGTCCACTTCATTCAGAGCACTTTACTTAACAATTTAAACTGTTTGTCTGGGAGCACAGTTCATCTTTTATTTAAGGCAAATAGACTTTGGTCAGCAGTGCCACTTTATTTATAAATGGAATTATATAATTATTATTATATAAGGAACCAAAACAAGCACACAACATCTGAGAACTTCTTTAACCCCACATTATACTTAGTTGACTGGAGTTCCCCCGGGCTCTATACTAGGGACCCTCTGCTATCTTCTCTCTGCACCAAATCTCTACGCAGGAAATTAGCATCTACAATCTACAATGCCAAGACGTCGTGAGCTTGTAGATCGGCTAGTTTTGCCAAATGTTTGCCCCAGCATATGGACACAATCTGATTAAACATGAGTTATTTATTGATTAATTTATTAACTAGATTGTTAACCATGTTCGAGCCGGATTTTGTGGTAACAAATCACTCGGACATCACTCGCTCTAGAGAAGTAATAATAATCTTTATTGTCCCGAAGGATATTCATCTTCACAGGTCGTAGTTGACGTGACAAAGGCTGAGCACCACTGACAGACATAGAAACAGAAAACAGATTTAGAAGCCTTTTTATTTTATTTTTAGAATCGACCTCAGGTCTAAGTGGGTCAAATATTGTGTGAGGGTTTTTGGTGACTTCACTGACCACTGCGTGGACTCTCTCTGACTGTGTAGTTATTGTTCGGTGGTGTTAACGGCCGCGCTGACACACCGCAGGACAAAGAGACTGAAGAACCGTGTTGTGACTGATAACTATGGACTGACTCAGCATGTGACGCAGCCTGCTGTGTGTCGCACGCGCACGCGCACACACGCGCACTCACACACACACACACACACACACACACACACACACACACACACACAAAGATGTTTTTGTTTGATCTTCTCCAAGGGTGGGAATATTTCTACGTTGTGGCAACTAAAGCTTTCCTGCCATCCATCTACAGGCACACCACATGTACTGTGTTTACAGTACAGTACAGTACAGTACAGTACAGTACAGTACAGTACAGTACAGTACAGTACAGTACAGTACAGTACAGTACAGTACAGTACAGTACAGTACAGTACAGTACAGTACAGTACAGTACAGTACAGTACAGTACAGTACAGTACAGTACAGTACAGTAGCTGAGACATTGTTCTCACGTAAGATCTTAGTCTCACGCTAAACAAATTAAGTTTAATGACACCATTGAGGGGTGTTGGACTCTTGTCTTCTACCCTGAGCCAACCCAGACTAGCAAACCCCTCCCATCTGGCACGCAACAGAGCAGAAAACAAACGTGAAGTCAATGTAGAGTAGACCAACTCTCTTGCCATTCATGTGTGTGTGTGTGTGTGTGTGTGTGTGTGTGTGTGTGTGTGTGTGTGTGTGTGTGTGTTCAGACACACCGTGAGCGAGCGTGTGTTCAGTCACTGGCATACAGCAGCAGCTAAAATTCACCTTTAACTAAGCTCTCCCACTTGGACACTTTACAGCCAGGCTCATTCATTCCAATTAAATATCATGGATTTTACACATTGCATACTGGTTCATTTTTGGAACCAGACCTTTCAAAATCTCTTTCAAATCCGTCAACAACAAAACAAACAAAACAACAAAACAAAAGAAAGCAGCAAATGAAAGAAAATTAACACTCACCTTTTAGTTTCTCTAATAACAACCTAAAACATGAACCTTGGTTGAAAAAAACTAAAGTTGTCCTTTAAGCTGTATGAAATACTTGCCATTAATATATTGGTTGAAACTGTATTAATTGATTGCCCGAGTCCTGTGGTTGGAGTTCTGCTCTGGTTTTCGTGAATATTAAGCAGTTCCGGTCATTTTGTGGGCCACGCATTAAAAGTAAATTAATCCACAAAACTAGCGTCATTTAAATTGTTGATCTATTTCTACCATAAAGTGCAACTTTCGTAAATTTTTTACCCCTATATCACACAGAACTATGTTTTTGGTGTCCATATCACTACACCCCAAATAATAGTTCCATATGATATTGGGGTCAAAGTTGAACAAAAGTTGAGCTAATATTTAGAAATAGGTCAACAACATGCTAGTTTTGTGGATTAATTTACTTGCATGACCCCCTGTGCCCCCCACAAAATGACCAGAACTACTAACCAGAGCAGAACTCCAAACACGGCAACCAGGCAATCACTTAATACAGTTGCAACCACTGTATTAATGGCAAGTATTTCATACAACTTAAGTTCAAAAATTGCTTTAAAAAGGACTTTGTCTCAGCACTGCAGGATCTAGAAAAACTTCATCTTCACTGTAACGGTGTCTTTCTATGCATTCATCTTCAGTAGACTTGACTACTGTAACGGTGTCTTTCTATGCATTCATCTTCAGTAGACTTGACTACTGTAACGGTGTCTTTCTATGCATTCATCTTCAGTAGACTTGACTACTGTAACAGTGTCTTTCTATGCATTCATCTTCAGTAGACTTGACTACTGTAACAGTGTCTTTCTATGCATTCATCTTCAGTAGACTTGACTACTGTAACGGTGTCTTTCTATGCATTCATCTTCAGTAGACTTGACTACTGTAACAGTGTCTTTCTATGCATTCATCTTCAGTAGACTTGACTACTGTAACGGTGTCTTTCTATGCATTCATCTTCAGTATGTGTGAACCTGAACCTGACATTGTATCCTATCCGCAGCACAAGTCGGAGTCAGCGTATCATTGATTTCAGAATACTACTGTTGTGTGGCGCCCGCTGGCCAAGTGGTCCTTTGCTTATGGTGTACAGTTCTATGTCAAACCCTGTTGTTTAGATGAGCTGGACAAAATAACAGTGCCTTACCTTGCTGACCACAGCTCTGCTTTCTTCAGCGAGTGGACAGACTGGGTCAAAGGTTACGGGAGAGCACTTCTGCTTGCAACACATTTAGTACAGGAAGTGCCTTCAAAATAAAGGCTATAGAGTGCCAGAGTTGTCTGATCGCTTTTACTTTGAAAGCCATGAAACAGGAAACACTTGCCTAAAAAAGTTGACTTTACAAAGGGACCTCACATCCCCGATCATCTTAATATATTGTTTTACGCTCCAAAAAGCGTTCATATTTTGCGGGAGAGACGGATGAGGAACAGAAATGAAGCGCCAGCATATCGATCCATTCATCACCACGGAGAGCGCCCTGGATTAGGAGATACGAGTCATTCTTTCCGCCGCGCTAACATGGGAGTCAATGACAAGCTAATAGTTGCACTGAGCGTTAGCATACGGCAAGCGAAAAGCGAAATGCCGAAAGAAAAAAAAAGGAAAATTTCTGAATATTCTTATCTCGCCCCGCGTCGCTGGGACGTCGCTAGGACGTCCTCACACGTCAATAGTACTAATATTTCGGGATCCTTATGACGTTCTCAGACGTCCTATGTATAGAATCTGTTAACCATGCAAGCCCTCTGTCTGTGTGTTCTCCACCAATAGGACGATAACTACATTTGTATGACAATCGTCAACAAAGAAATGTCATGAGTGATTGTGTGACAGCATCAATGTAGTCCAGGTTCAGCATGGAAATAAGCTCAGGGCACCAGGTGTTTTTAATCAGAATAGCACTGTCTCCATCTCAGCTTTCCTACTGTCTGTCTCCTATACGGTCTCTATCTCAGCTTACGTACTGTCAGTCTCCTGTACGGTCTCTATCTCAGCTTTCGTACTGTCAGTCTCCTATACGGTCTCTCTATCTCAGCTTTCGTACTGTCAGTCTCCTATACGGTCTCTATCTTAGCTTTCCTACTCTCTGTCTCTCCAATGCTGTCTCCCTCTCAGCTGTTGTACTGACTCTCCTACACTGTCTGTCTCTCAGCTTTCATACTGTCCATCTCTCCTATACACTGTCTGTCTCTCAGCTTTCATACTGTCTGTCTCTCCTATACACTGTCTGTCTCTCAGCTTTCATACTGTGCCAGACTGCCAGTCATGATGACCTTTGACCCTGACCTCCTTGACCTGTTATCGTCTGACACGAGCTCAGTCAGCCTGCTGTGACGGGGAAATAATGAGTTCACGCGCACTCACGCACGTACACACACACACACACACACACCGCTGTGACGGTGAAATGAGATCACGCACACACAGCTGTGACGGTGAAATGAGATCACGCACGCACACACACAGCTGTGACGGTGAAATGAGATCAGTAACACACACACACACACACACACACACACACACACACACACCCCTCCCCCCCAGGCTGTCCTTGACAACCTTCCATAGTTGTCTCCTCAGCAGTCAAATCAAATGGGACTAAACTCAAGTGCAAAACACCCCCCCCCCCCCCCCCCCATATCACACAAACACACGCACACGCCCCTATAATGCGTACTTTGGCAGTGTGTGTCCCCATGTATACACATTGAACACGGCGCTAACCTGACGAAAACACAACTGTACATTCACACTCACCGGCGTTGTTATTATGATAAACAAGTAAAAGACACATAGGGCTGGTAATGGCTGGTAATCCAGTCTGGCAGTGTGCCGCGGGTTCGACTCCCGATCTCGACGACCCTTACTGCATGTCTTTTCCCCATCTCCCTCCCCATTTCCTGTCAGCCTACTGTCTGTCCCTCCATAAAGAATATATAATAAAGGCGAAAGCCACAAAAAAACATAAAAGAACCCCCACATAGGGCCAGATTCACAAAGGAAATTCATGACCAGGTGTATATGAAGTGCATAATGAACTTGAAAATATTCAGGAAGAAAATATTCTTTGTTTTGGGTAACTGAGAGGCTAAATAAATGTCATCAATGGTCCGTGGCTCAAATTCCAAATAAATAATGGGCCTCGATATGAAAATTGTTGAAAACCACTGCCTAAAGGTCCCCACACACCGAGCAGGTTTCCGATTTTTAGCTGCGTTTTAGCTGCGGTTTTCCGAAAAACGCGTCCAGTCTGCAACCACCTTTACAGTAATCACTGAATCTGACATATTCTCGTCAAAACCAAATCTTCAAATACAAAATCTGAAAAGAATTGACCAAAACATCTGCATATTGTATTTGCGGTACAACAAGAAATGGAAAGATGCAAAACAACAGTAAAATCCTTAGTATCAGCGTACATAATTTAAAGTATAACTCTGAGAGCATTTGGTCCTGTATGGGTCCATTTGGTTCCATTTGTACTTGACAATTAATTTTGTTGCCGTTTATTTGTTCCATTTAACATTAGCTTGTAGTAACACCGCTGTGAGCTTGTAGATCTGCTATTTCCAGGGGCCGAAGACGAAGTGTACAGTGAGTGCACACGGAGAGAATTACTCCAACTAAAGCAGTGGTTTATCTTTAACTCTTGGGAGTGTAAAATGAAACCTTTCATTTTACGAGAGTTACATTTCCGTTAAACATCTGAATTACTTAATTTTCAAGAATCCACACAATTAGAAAATGTAGCAGAATTGTTATTTTTATCAACATTTCCCTGTTATATATACTAAATACAGCATGAAATTGTGGACAAAAACTAATCTTTAGTTTTGGTTCTGAGAAACTAAACCTCATCAAATGGTGGTCTGTGGCTAAAATACAGAATCAATTGTGGGCCCTGGTTGCAAAATGGTTGAAAACCACTGAACTAAAGTACAATTTGCAACTCGGGTTAGTTTTACTCGGAACAGAGGGTTATTAAGTGGTTAACAACTTCATTCCATTTCCACTTAGCATAATTCCATTTAGCAGGCTTGGTATTAATTCACAGGAACTCTGAGAGAGAGAGGGTACGGAATGGAACCAAATGAACCATAACGGAGTCAAATTAAGACTGAGGATTTTCCTGCCTAATGCGTGGATTTAAGAGCCTATAATTCCAGACGCTGAGTGACTGTGTTAAGCTGTGTTACTGTGTTAGACGCAGCCGGTCAGCACACCTAATTAACGCTAATGGGATTATTATGGTCTGGACTGGCTGACCATAACAGCACCCAAACAATTGCACCTTCTTAACCCATTTAGACATGAGGACGATTCTACGAATGTCTTCTAAATCATAACAGTTTTCTGATAAACCTCATGTTTCTATGTCAGTCGTTCTCAAACATTTTCATGTCAAGGACCCCCAAAAGTATATGTATTTCGCTGCCAACCCCCATCTGAAAATATGTTGTTCCAGGAACCCCCCAGAAGCTAAGATTTGAGTCACATGATCACGATCTTTAAAAAATAGCAGATCTACAAGCTCATAGTGCAGCACTGAGTGCCGCGCTACAAGCTTGTAGATCTGCTATTTTTCAATAGCTAAAGTATACCCTGAAGAAGGCAACCTGCTTATTAAAAGGTTCATAGCATCGTGACTACGAGCTGTGCGGCCTCTTTTCTTATGTCAACGTTTTATCTCCTGTGGTCAGCACCTCGCCACTACTGGTGTGCGCTCCTTTCCGCTTATTCCAATAGCTAAAGTAGAACAGAATGCTTAAAACACCGATGTTCACATAAAGTTTACCTAAGTTTTGCTACTACAGGGAAAACATGCACATGTACATATGTTACTATTTTATTTTATTTTTACTCTTTGAATGCTCTGTCTTGCACTTTTATTCTATCGCTTTGTTTGCTGTGCTTGCTGTGTTTTGTTGCTTGAATGTTATGCTATCCATATATGCTGCTGCATTGTCTGTAAGGAAGCCAAACTAAAAGAAGTTTTACTCTTATGTACTCTTATGTACCATTTGTAATGTCCTATATATATTTCAAATGATTATTCTTTTTTGATAATTTTTTCATAAACAAATGCTTATAGCAAAAGGCCGATGCACACATCAAAAGGCTAGTGACAGGTGCGTAGGGCAATAGAGCCTCTAACACCCGCATTAATTTCTACTTGCAAAAAATAGATTTCAACCTTACTACTACTTTGTACTACTAGGACTGACACTAAAACATATGTTAAAAAAAATAACAAAATAAAGTTTGATGGAAAATTTATAATAATTATATAATAATATAATAAATTCATAATTTACATTTGGGGGATATCTTTCACAATAATGAATAAAACATGTTCTAGACATTCTAATGATCACAAAAAAACATATATTACAATTATTGTACCTACTTTTATTAGGGTAAAGGTCAAAAGTCTTAGGTTAAAAAAAGTCCAGACATTTTTTATTTGTGTGAATTTCAGCCTCTGTGGGGGGTATTTATATGCAAATATCATGACCAATGGCATTGAAATGGCATTGCAATGAACATCACTGATGACGTTTAGGTGAAAAAAGAATAGAAAAAAATGATAATAATTTAGTAATTAAATAAAATAAAATTGTTGCTAAAAAGCAACGCTGGGTCTTAGAGGGTTAATCTTTGAAAAACAAAGAGCCCCCGCACAGTTTTTTCATTTAAAAAGAATAAAATAATTACATACAAACTATACATTTTAAAACAAATACTAAGATAATTTAAAATAATTATTAAGAAGTAGTGAAATTAGCTGATCTACAAGCTTGTGACACGTTGTGTGCTTGTAGATTTTCACTGGTTTGGGTCCCCGGGCAAACGTCTAATCTCTCTTTTGGGTCTCGACCTGAACTAAGGAATAGGAATCGTCCCTTATTTGGACACCGTGTCCCTCACTGAACTGATAAGGGACACAGTTTAATGTTGGCTTATCCCAATCAAAACAAATTGGGAAATAATCCGTGTCATTCTAGATCCTTATTTTTGTGTTGGCTATTCAAAAAAATTGCAGATGCCATTTTTTTAAAGATCTTGAACGTATGAGAGAACTATATATACTGAGTTAGATGGCATCAATTTAGTAGAACCGATGCCTCAGGCACTGTTGATTTCATCGACTAAAACTAAAAGGTTGACTACCTTTTTTCACTGACGAAAACTACATGGAAACTAAATTAAAACTAAGCTCCAGGGGGTCCCCAGCTAAATGATAGTTTGTAACCAAATGGACCCTTAAGGGTCTGTAACTCTGAGAGTGTACAAATGGAACCAAATGCACCCATTAGGGCCCTTTTGGTCCATTTGGTTCCAGAGTCAAAATAAATATTGATTTTACCATAATACATTTGGAGTCCCAGAGATAGAAGTGCCATTAAATGGGGGTCCGTAGACTAATGCATGTCAAACTGGGGGTCCTTGAAATTTAACAGGTTGAGAATCACTGCTAGAGCCATAAAACTCTTCTCTTATGGGGGACCCTGGCATATCCTACTATAAATGTGCCACATCTCTGTCTGCGTGCGTGTGTGTAATGCACGTAACTCGAGAACCGTTTGCCCCACCGACTTCAAATTCGACACACGTGTTCCACACCCACGCAGGGACCCACGGTTCCCCAGAACCACCACAAAAGGCTCTGGTCAGGCTCACCTGTGCAATGTCCAGCCTCTGCCTTAGCCAATTGATTGCCATGGCAACCCCATACCTGACAATTGATTAGCCTACTCGGCAACCATTCCACTTTTCACAGTCAGTCAGTTTGCCCTCTTCAGACACAGGCAGATCTCCATGTGGGACACAGACGGACAGTTAAAACGGGTGCTATGACAAGTTGACAACGGGTATTATTAGGTTCCCAAGTAGGCCGGTGGCCGACGGGCATGTACAGGTCTAGTCTCTTCAAATGAGCGTCCGCGGGCTAATGAGTGTTAATTTGGGGGTCCTTCACATGAAAAAGTTTGGGAACCACTGAACTAAAAGACGTGTCCCTTTGTTGAACTGTTAACCCATTTAGGCCTGACGTCGAAATAATTAAAAATAAGTCTTCTGAAAGAATATATGTTCAAAGATTTGTGCCGCATTTTCACGATTTTTCAAAAATAGCAGACCTACAAGCTCGTAGCGCGCCACTCGGTGGCGCGCTACGAGCTACGTCCTACGCGCTACGTCCCTGGTATATATTTTCAAATGGGGGTCCGCCGGCTAATAAATGTCGATTTGGGGGTCCTTGACATGAAAAGGTTTGGGAACCACTGATATAGGTTATTATTATTAACCATTTAAACCTCTAGGGACGTCGTTACATGTTTTTCCCTTTTTGACTTTATTTTATGATTCCCTGTTTTATTTTATTTTATTTTTTCCATATCAGTGTCTATTTGTAAGTCTTTAATTGTTATATGAATGAATTTAACATTTGAAAATAGAGGACTCTGATGTAAACAAGTGTTATGCTTTTCATGGTTTGGTCCACAAAGTAGCAAAAAGGAAAGAAAGGTACTATGTTTACCCAGGGTAACTGGACTAAGCTCAAGAACTTGTTTACAGCCAGGCCCTGCTCATAGAACATTTCATGGTAGGGGTTCAATGCCTTGTCCAAGGGCACTTGAGCGGTGGTAATTTTAACATGCCGGTCTGGGGATACGAACTAGCGACCTTCCGATATCAAGACCGCTCCGCAAACCGTTCGGCCACCGCTGCCTCGAGTCCTCCTCCGGGACGGAGCCCCCCCCCCCCCCCCCCAGGACGAGAAGATGGGCAGACCCTTCACCCACCCATGCAGCTTTTGTATTGACCAATGAGTAATGACCAGTGCTTTCTTTTTCTTTTCTTTTCACATACTGTGAAAAAAGAAAAAAAAATCAATACTTCAGTAAACTGGACCCAAGTCTCGACTAGGACTAGGTCAAAACAAATAGCTATCTATGAGTCTGTAGGTCGGCTATTTCTGGCTAATGTTCCCCCAGCCCCAGGACATGGATAGCTGGGGTGAACGTGAACTAAAGTGAACAAAAACTGTACGTATATACACTTATACAGTATAGGCTAGTACAGTGACATTTTCATATTTTGCTGGGTGACCCAGTTATACGAACAATAAAGGAAACAATCCCGTTATGTGAATTTCAGTCCCGTTAGCATTGCTTTGAACCCTCTAGGACGGATCGACCCGCATGGGTGGGAACTGGGAGAGTTACCTTCTGAAGGGTCTGCCCATCTTCTCGTCCTGGGGGGGGGCTCCGTCCCGGAGGAGGAGGTCTTCTTCTTCGGGGTGGAGGTGGTTAGCAATAACTCCTCGGTAGCTCAGGTGGTGGTGGTCATCGCCGGGGTCCCCGCCGAGCCGCTGTCGCATCACTGAAGTCAGATTGGAACAGCGGTACAATGAAGAGGGTGGGCCGGGGTGGGGGAAAAAACCCCAAAACAAAATAAATGTAAAGTAAAATATAAAGCGCTTGTTTGGTGGTGTTGTTAATTTGTTGTTGTCCAGGGCTTCGGTTTGACTGGATACTGTTGTTGCCGGTTCGCTACCTGATCGCGGCCGCTGTGTAGTAATGTTAGTGTTTGTTAACATGTAGTTACATTGTTACCACGCCGTGTGGTTGTGTGTGGCTGTGCGCGCGCGCGTGTGTGACTGTGTGTGTGTGTGTGTGTGTTTGCGAGTGTGCGACTGCATCTGATCTCTGCAGAGAGACCAGCTGATTACGTCAACAGCGAACCTGATTGGCTGCTCGCCTCGGCCAATCACAGATGAGCCGCAAAGCTTGACAAAAAAAACTGACTGACTGGTCACTGATCAGATCTACAAGATCTACTACTCTACTTTATATATGGTGCGGCAGCGGGTGAAATATTGTAGGGTTCGCTTCCCCAGAAGACATGACAACCTTCTTAGTTAGCCTATATTATTATTTTCTTTAATGCATTGGTTCCCAAACCTTTTCATGTCAAGGACCGCCAAAATGACCCTGCGGACCCCCATTTGAAAAGATATGCCAGCGAGTCAGCGACCCCCATGAGAGAAGATGTTTACGGCACATAGCAGAGATTCTCAACCTGTTAAATTTCAAAGACCCGCAGTTTGACATTATATGGGACCCCAAATTATATTGTAAAAGCAATGTTAATTTAACTCTGAGAGTGTACATTCTGACACTCTCAGGCACAGACCCATAAGGGTCCATTTGGTTCAAACTATCATTTAGCTGGGGACCCCCTGGAACTCCCTCAAGGACCCTTGGGGGTCCCCGGACCCCACTTTGGGAATCACTGATGTAAACTACCTATTTATTTCTTTTTCAGGTTTTATCCTCGTAGCATGCAGTTTTTGTATTGACCTTTCGTTTGAAATGTACCCATTCTACATACTGTGGATGGATACACTTTACAATCAATATCAATTATGAATCAACCAAAGCAACAATAAGAGTGAGTCAACTCTCTGGAACTATCTCTTCTCTGGCTAATGGCTAGCGCTCTCCTAGCATGCCAACATCAACACAAAGCTAGACTTCCTGCTTCCGGTCAACCCCGGATCTGAATCGCCCCCACCACAGCTTAAAGTCATGTACACACAATCCCACAACATAAACAATAGTAGTGGATATGGATAGTGCATAGGACATTTTCCTCCCAGGGTCAGCATTTAAAAAAAAAAGAGAAGATACAGATAAGACAGGGGGAAAAACACAGGCCTACGATCCTAGAATAAATATTAAAGTAGGCCTACTTCAAAGTCTACCTAAAAACAGTGCAAAAGATGCAGTGTGTGTGTGTGTGTGTGTGTGTGTGTGTGTGTGTGTGTGTGTGTGTGTGTGTGTGTGTAAATAAACAAAACATATGTCTTTACTGAATGTTTACAAAACATTACAAACGTTTAAACTTAATAACCAGTTTATTATGAACCATTATAAACTTCATTGACAACTTTTGTTTGTTTTTTGTACAGTGTTTTTAGTGACTTACTAATACAATGACTGCTTAGCCTATTGTCTATTGCTTCTTGCTTGCGTCACAGTGAAACCTGTCTGACAACATTCGGGTGCTAAAATACAGCCATGAAACATTAACATGACATAACCATGACAGTCATGACGAAACCCCTGGTTTTACGCACTTACTCCATTTACAACTTTAATTACGTCTACATACACGTTCAGATTTCAAATATAAAGTGCTCACCCCCAGAGCCACGGATGTTACAATTCTCCCCGCCCGGGTATAAGTACGTACCCTATCATCAGTATTGTACAATAAAAATCATTTTAATGACTAGTGGCCAGTTTCTGTTTTTCCTAATGCTTTCAACCTGGCGCCCCTATCGGTTGGTAGGTGTATTGCACTCTGATTACATTATAACTTTCTGAGGAAAATGGCCACCGATCAGATAAAAATGCTTTTTATTGTTCAATAGTGAAGATACGGGTACTATTACCCATCCGAGAAGAAGTACAACATCTGGGCTCGGGGGGTGAGCATTTTCATTTGAAATCTGAACGTTTATGTAAGACGTTAACGTTGTAAATGAAGAAAGTGCGTAAAACGGGTCAAGTTCCGCCATGACGAGCGTAGTCATGTTAACCATAGTGCTAAAATAAACACAAATGTAGTGCGAAAAAGACCCAGTATAGTCCACTTTAATGACCATAATGTGACTCAAAACGAATTATTAATTTACCTTGAGATGAACATTGTTCTGATGGTTGTCCTATTACGTTGTGTAACTTTATGTAGTAGAATCATTCACAACTTTATCACGTCTGACACACAAGTCCAAGTCAACACACATTAGTGGTTTGACACTCGTCAGTACCCGTAGTTTCCTGTTGCGACACATTGAAATCCGCAACCTATCGAATTATGTCTCCCAGAGGCCTGCATGGAACAAAAAATTGCATGTTGTTATTCTGTTTATTATTAATAAATGATAAATCACACATACTGTAGTGTGGAGGCTATACTGTTATTTGACGTACATTGCGTAGGTTTTACATTTAGAGGAAATTTATTTAAATGTAATGTAAAAGTGCAATGTAAACAAAATATTTTTCTGCAACCATACAATTATCAAGTTCCTACCATCACCAGCATGTAGCCAATCATACTTGTGAGTTTCTTTCCAAATGTCAAGACATGCACATAAATTAACATTAATTAATTAACATGTTATGATGAATTGAACAAGGTGGACCCTCTTGTAAACAAGTGTAATGCTTTAGTTTATTGGGTCGTTCACTCACAGTTGACAGTTTTTGTATTGAGTTGTGCTTGAAATGTACTTTAATTCTGCAAACTGTTAATAAATACTTCAATCAAACAATCAATCAATCAATCAATCAAACAAACAAACAAAATCCTCCCATTTCGACGGGTCACAAGTTCCGGTGTAACTCGTAGGCTACATTCACGTGATCACAACAAAGCTTCGGAAACGTGAGATATTTTTTGCCGCGAAAAACCCAGTGGACTGTCAAGAAGAACAACCGCTTTAAGAGCTTTAAACAGAACATACAGAAGACATCCGACTGAACATAAAAGTAACTTTAGATTGAAACCTTCACTTCAGTCAGACAGGATGTTTTGTGAGAAATCGATCGAATTGATCAGGGAACTCCATCGGATGACTGATGGACAGCTGCCTGCGTTCAATGTAAGTGATCATGTTTTGTTTGTTATTTAATCAATCATGCAATGTAAGTCAGTGCATGGTTCCCAAACCCCGGACCCCACCAAGTTATAGATATCCATTCTTAATGATCAATAATTCAATGTCTATATATCTCATGTTGCTTCACTGTTGCAGTGGAGCAATTTCTCTGATGAATCAGAATTCATCTTTAATAGCAGATTGTGTTGTACTTTCCTTGAACTGTACCCATTCTGCAGCAACAAGACATTCACCTTACTGTTATCTGTAATGGTGCTGTGACAAAGTTGATTGATTGATTGATTGATTGAGAACTAACAGGCCTCTTCTCTGAACAGGAAGATGGAATCCGTCAAGTTCTGGAGGAGATGAAGGCCTTATATGAACAAAACCAAGTTGATGTGTGAGTACACACACACACCTATCGCTCTCCCAATTTACAATTTAGGCATTTATCAGTCGCTCTTAATCCAGAGCGATTTACAGTAGGCAAGGACAACACATAGTAATACATAGAAATAGTAATCTAGGATCATAAGCAAGCTAAGAACCTAACATCCGTCTAATAGTAGAATATATATACAGTGAAACTATGGGTAGACAGTATAGAATGCTTTGTCTACATAAAGTTTAGCTTTGGAGACGCCTGCAAGATCATCTTACTCACTGTGTGTGTGTGTGTGTGTGTGTGTGTGTGTGTGTGTGTGTGTGTGTGTGTGTGTGTGTGTGTGTGTGCGCACGCGTGTCAGCAACGAGGCTAAGTCGGAAGGCAGAGCTGAACTCATTCCAACTATTAAGTTCCGTCACTGCTGTCTACTGAGGAACCAACGCTGTATCACTGCTTACCTGTACGTATGCACCTGTCTGTCTGTCTCACTGCTTACTTGCACCTGTCTGTCCGCAAATGACAGTCAAGTGTCAATGTAAGGACATGTTGTAAGACCTTTTTAATACCTAAAAAGACCACATTGCTGCATCAAAAGTAGTCAACAACTCTATTGTGCTGCAGATAAGACTAAGTTTTATTTTTCTTCCTATGGAAATATAAAAAAAAACAGGGTCGTATCATAATCGGGGACTATAGACTATTTGACATTCAATGTTTTTCCACAAATGAGTCTTGAAAAATGGGTCGTCTTAATTATGCCTAACGATGTATTCCAGGTATGACAGGCTGCTGCGTATCCGGGCGCTGAGGTGGGAGTATGGCAGCGTCCTGCCGCCCAACATCCGCTTCCACATGTGTGCTGAGGAGGTGAGTCTCCTTTCCTAGGTCCTTCTGAGGAGGTGAGTCCGGTCACACGTCTCCTTTCCTACCTCCTACTGAGGAGGTGAGTCCACCACACGTCTCCTTTCCTACCTCCTACTGAGGAGGTGAGTCCACCACACGTCTCTTTTCCTACCTCCTACTGAGAAGGTGGGTCAACTACACGTCTCCTTTCCTACCTCCTACTGAGGAGGTGAGTCAACCACACGTCTCCTTTCCTACCTCCTACTGAGGAGGTGAGTCCACCACACGTCTCCTTTCCTACCTCCTACTGAGAAGGTGAGTCCACCACACGTCTCCTTTTCTACCTCCTACTGAGGAGGTGAGTCCACCACACGTCTCTTTTCCTACCTCCTACTGAGAAGGTGAGTCAACTACACGTCTCCTTTCCTACCTCCTACTGAGGAGGTGAGTCAACCACACGTCTCCTTTCCTACCTCCTACTGAGGAGGTGAGTCCACCACACGTCTCCTTTCCTACCTCCCACTGAGAAGGTGAGCAGTGTTTTCGTCAACTAATACTATGACGAAAAATGTTCGTCGACTACCTTTTCTCACTGACGAAAACTACATGGAAACTAAATGAAAACTAAGCCATGATGACAAACTACGACTAAATATACAATTTTGTCCACAAATAAAAACTAGACCAAAATGTTAGGAAGGGACTAGTGGACAAGAGATCCAGTATAAGTCATTTTACACTTGGTTGCATGCTGAAAATAGCCAATCTACAAGCTCACAATGTGTCGCGACACGTTGTGAGCTTGTAGATCTGCTATTTTCGACAGCATCAAGCAACACATTTTAGTCGACTAAATTACCTGTACATTTAGTCGACTAAAATCTTATATTTAGTCCACTAAAACTAGAATAACACTAAAATGTGACTAAAACTAAATGAAAACTATTCACTAAAATAGAAATTTGCTGCCAAAAACAACACTGGAGGTGAGTCCACATGTCGCCTTTTCCAATATAGACGTATTTAATCAGCATCTTAACAAAGATAATGTTATTTACTGCCATCTTAGTTGATTGCTGTTGTTGTTTTCCTCGTAGTTGGAGTGGTTCAACCAGTATAAGAAGTCTCTGGCGGGCTTCATGAGGTCCGTAGGGGGAGAGGAAGGTCTGGACATCACCCAGGACATGAAACCTCCAAAGAGTCTGTACATCGAGGTAAGCAGGAAGAGCAGTGTTGTTTTCGTCGACTAAAGCTAAGACAAAAAATATTTGTTGACTACCTTTTTTCACTGGCAAAAACTAAATAAAAACTAAGCCATGATGACTAAAACAAGAGATCCAGTCATTTTACACTTGGATTCATGCTGAAAATAGCACACAATGCGTCGCAGCACGACAAAACCTGTCATCACGACGGCATCAAGGATCGCCAAAATACATTTTACTCATTTACTTATGACACTTAGTCGACTAAAACTAGACTAACACTAAAACATTCCAGGTGACTAAAACTAAATATCTTTTTATTCCAAAGACTATGACTAAACTAAAATAGAAATTTGCTGCCAAAAACAACACTGAGGAAGAGTCTCTATATTGAGGTGACCCGTGGTTTCAAGAAGTATTCAAGATTAGAGGGCAAAATAATAATATACTTTCTGGCCTTGACAGCCCATACATCCAAACAGAAAAGTCTGACTGCATTAAACAATGTTAAACTCACTTCACCACTCACTTTATGCATGCGCATATACCCTCTATTAAACTGAACTAGTTTACAATGTAGCCATTTAAGCAGACACAATATTGCTGTCAAAATTAACACAGAAGATTTTGATATTTAGTCGACTAAGACTAGACTTACCTATCCACTTAGTGCCTTGTGGCACATCAGGCCTTCACAGCGCTTTCACTTTTCATGGTCGGCTGCTGCTTCTGGTCTTTCTTTCTTTCTCAACAGTGCTAGACTAGACTAAGACTAAAACAGATGACTAAAAATAGGACTTAAAAACGAAATGGCGTGTTATTCAAAAGACGAAGACTAAATCAGAATTTTCTGTCAAGATTAACACTGCATACATAGAATGAGAAGAGAGAACTGTGTCAAGAAACTATAGGATTCCAGGTAAACGATTAACCTAGCGTCTGTCTAAATTACATTAATAAATTACATTACATCATTAATTATAATACTATAATATAATTACATCATTATCCGTGTGGTCAATGTTTACTGTGTGTAAAATAAAATTAAAACATGCATAAAATGTGTGGCAATGGGAATGAATCTCCCACCATAAAGGTCCTATGTGGCCATCTAGTGGCCACATCAAATAACAGCAGGTTAAAAAGTGAGAACTCTCCTTCTAAAGCAGTTCTCACTCACTGTTAATTCCAAGGTCTTTAAATCTCTGGGACCCCAATCTACATAAAGCCCTTAGTGTAATATGGAGATATTTGGCATCAATATTGAGATATTACATTTTGTCCATATCTTCAGCCCTGCCCCTGACTGTCGGTTCTTTTCCCACGGTAGTGTTATTATTATTCTTAATCTTTTCATTTTGTGCGTGTGAGTTTTCACGCGCACAAAATATTTTGTTTTAACCAAGAGATGTCAATTTGCAGCATCTTTTAATAAACTCTTGTTCATGTCGTCCACAGGTGAGGTGTTTGAAAGATCACGGCGAGTTTGAAATAGACGATGGAACCATTATTCTGCTGAAGAAAAACAGCCAGGTAAACCTTAACCTGACCATTGTGATGAGCCATGGATTAAAGCACAATGTGCTGCGTTTCATAAAGAACTACAACTATATGTAGAATGATGATGTTTCCATAGCTATACAGAAAACCAGTTCTGTACAACTGGACAGTTCTGTCCGAGGTCATTAGGGCTTTCTGGAAGATTGAACATTCAATATTCAATTGCTAATCTTAAAAAAAAGAAGATTGCCTGTTGTTGGTACGTGACATGCTACCATTGAAGACATGCTGACTACTATGGAATCCAAAGTAACAGAACATTCATTCATTCTATAGACAGACTATCAGTCAGTGCCTTATCCCTAAACTTATTTGCCTTTTTGTGAGGGGCGTTAGCCCCTCGCATATTCAGCTATTAGTGTAGATATTCGTCTTACACAAACATTAAATTCCCATTGACAATGGAGAATTTATGTCATGTGTCTGAGCAAATCGGTATATTTGTTGAATTCCCATTGACAATGAATGAAGAATTTACGTCATAATTATGTGTCTGAGCAAATAGAGCGTCGTGGTCCCGCCCCCTTTCATGACGACGCCAGGCCCATGAAATCATTCTTAATGCATTTCCTCAAAATAATTGATTTAAAGACCTTTAAAGCGAACAAAGCTTGTGACAAATCATGACAAACACAATTTTTTGGGCTCAACAAATAACAAAAAACGGCAGGTTACAACACTTGTTTTGGTTTCCCTTCTTTGTAATTATTTGTTTGGTCCAAAATATTGTGTTTGTCATGATTTGTCACAACTTGAGTTGGCTTTGTACGACGCTTAAAAGGTCTTTAAATAATACTTTTTGAAATGTCTATGGGAAAAATGCACTGGGAATTATTTGCTGGGCCTGGCGTCGTCATGAAAGGGGTGGGACTGCGACGCTCTATAGAAAATGTTACGTCATGATGATGTACGATGATAAGAGCGCCCCTCATTTCACACGGGTGTGATTCTTTTTTTTTTTTTAAGATATTTTTTTGCGGCTTACGCCTTTATTGATTTTTTAAGGGATAGAAAGTAGGCTGACAGGAAACGGGAGAGAGATGGGGGGATGACATGCGGTAAAGGCCGTGTCGGGTCCGGGAGTCGAACCCGCGGCACACCGCGACTGGATCACCAGTCCGGTGCCCAGACCGTTACGCTACGGCCTGGGCCACACGGGTGTGATTTTGATATTTGAATACTTCAAATAGCCGATCTACAAGCTCGCAACGTGTCAATGTAAATCGGCTAGTTGGAACAATTTTTTAAATGTTTTTGAAAATAGTCAAAAGGGCAAAGAAGTTTAGGAATAAGGGCTGGTGGAAATAGGGCCTGTAAGAGTACATTGTGATACATTGTGACTTCTGAACTACTTTTCTTTCCCCCCCACAGCACTTCCTGCCTCGGTGGAAATGTGAGCAGCTGATTCGCCAGGGCGTCCTGGAGCACGTGATGTCATGACAAGCAGGCGTTATACGGACAAATGTGTCCATGGCAAAATTGTTGATTTTGAATAAAATTAAAGTATGCACATTACAATTTTCTCATTTTATTTCATGGAATGTGTGCTGAAGGCAGTGGCTGTAGCCTACTGATAAGCCCCAATTATTCATATGCCAGATTGTCAGTCTCCAGGTTTTCGTCTGAATAACACTGATTTCATGTTTTTACTTAAAGGGATATTTCACCTCCAAAACATGTCTATGTTCATTTTAACGTCTGCTCAGTGTGAGCACCCTGCAGACAGTGTTTGAGTTGCTTGCTTCAGTATTTGGATATTTGATATTCATTCCATCAGACAAACACAACCCCTTCCTATACAAACCCATTGCAACGTTAACGTGACGCAGTGCCCTGCCAGCCTCATCCTCTCTCTCTCTCTCTCTCTCTCTGAGCCGTAAGGCCGATGTAGATAGAGGTCGTAGTTTCTGACCTGGTCCTCCCATGTGACACTAATCATTCTTGTGTAGATGCCATCCATCCAGGGCCTTTTCCTGTAGTGCTGTGAGTGTCCATGTCTCGGCCCCATACAGCAGTTCTGACTCCACTGTGAGGGTCCATACAGCAGTACAGACTCCACTTTGAGGGTTCATGTCTCAGCCCCATACAGCAGTACAGACTCCACTGTGAGGGTCCATGTCTCAGCCCCCATACAGCAGTACCGACTCCACTGTGAGGGTCCATGTCTCAGCCCCATACAGCAGTACTGACTCCACTGTGAACCATGTCTCAGCCCCCATACAGCAGTACTGACTCCACTGTGAGGGTCCATGTCTCAGCCCCATACAGCAGTACTGACTCCACTGTGAGGGTCCATGTCTCAGCCCCATACAGCAGTACTGACTCCACTGTGAGGGTCCATGTCTCAGCCCCATACAGCAGTACTGACTCCACTGTGAGGGTCCATGTCTCAGCCCCCATACAGCAGTACTGACTCCACTGTGAGGGTCCATGTCTCAGCCCCATACAGCAGTACTGACTCCACTGTGAGGGTCCATGTCTCAGCCCCCATACAGCAGTACTGACTCCACTGTGAGGGTCCATGTCTCGGCCCCATACAGCAGTACTGACTCCACTGTGAGGGTCCATGTCTCAGCCCCATACAGCAGTACTGACTCCACTGTGAGGGTCCATGTCTCAGCCCCCATACAGCAGTACTGACTCCACTGTAGCTGCGAACAGCCGTCTCTTTGAGGTCAGACTCATGGCCCATGGCAGATGTCGGCACTCTCCTCATCCCGTGCGAGGCATTCCAGTCTAAGTGCCCTCCGGACTGTTCTGTTGAAGCAGTCCAGGCCCTGAGATGTTTGAGAGGAGGAATTAACAATGCAAATCGAAGACACTCTTTTGAAAATGAATAGACTAAATAGCCAAAGTGTGTGTGTGTGTGTGTGTGTGTGTGTGTGTGTGTGTGTGTGCGAGCGCACACGTGTGTGTGTGTGTGTGTGTGTGTGCGTGCGTGCCCTCAAGAAAATAGGAATATTGAGTATCTGACCTGTTAGTATCCTTGTTTTGCTTTTTCTTCCCCAATTTATGGAGCTTTAAAAAAAAATCACCCACTTCAACTCCCTGTGATGTGACAAAGCAGATTCTCAATCTCAGACTATTGCAGTCCTGTAACTTATAGTATTAAATCTTGCGACGTGTTTATGGCGTGTAGATCCGACACCTTTTGTCAAGCTAGTGTAAATGATTCAGTCAGTGACACATTAATTGAAATGAAAAAAAAAACACTCTTGAACCACATGTGTTTGCAGCTCTGTTTATTTCATAGTTTCATGGTGGAATGTGCGCCGGTCAAAAAGCGGACTCTACAGTGGGCGGCATCCCAGCAAATGTTGTGTTTTTTTCCTCCTTTTAAATAAATATAAATCATATGAGGGTTCATTGCGCCGGATAATGCGGACGATCACGCTGCAAATTTGAACACAGAACAGAGCTCAGAAATACATACGGTATAAATTGCAGGTGCTGTATGAAAAACAAACAACAAACGGTACACTTTGTGCATATGCATATAAGCATCACAAAAATAGTGGTTTAATACTGACAAGAGCCCATAGACTATAGAGCATCGCGACGAGCAGCCCGGAAGAGAATTTCCCACACGTTTTTTCGTTCGTCGGGGGCGGGACTGCGACGCTCTATTCCTGCTTCCCCCCATCAGGCATGTTCCGTCTAGCGGGGCAGTGTTACAGTCAAATTGGTGACCTGACAATCGTGAACATGTTGTGGTTTAGCTGCAGACGCCCTTCATCCAGTAAGTAAGCAAGGTAAACGCATCCATCAGATGCAGAGAGACAGTGTGGTGTAGTAGTGCCTCAGTAATATAGGATCAGTATAATATCAAAACATAAATTATCTGTACATTGAAACTGTTTTTGGCAGCAAATTTTGATAGTCATAGTCTCTTGAAAAAAGGTAGTCGACGAACATTCTTTGTCAAAGTATTAGTCGACGAAAACAACACTGCATTGAAACTATACGATGCCAGTGTAACGCAAACTCAGGTTTCCCACGTGAAAGTGCAACATCTTAACCACTAGACCAAAGGGACTGGGGGAGATATTAGACTTTAGAGGCCATCAGGCTGCAGGCTCTGAGCCACTCTGCTACACCAAGTCAACAAATTAACCTGGCATCTGTCTTATACTAACATCTAAATGTTAGTTACTAACATGCTATCTAGATTACATTTTAACTTTTGCATAAGACTGCTGCATGGTCTTCACTCTTCACGTAAATCACTGCCATTTGGTTATCGAGTGGTATTTCTCAGGCCACACATTTCCTGGGACATCACTGTGCGCTATTTAAAGTCTCACAAGATGGTCACAGATTTCGGCATGTCACCAATTTCACCGCAACACCGGCTGGAGTGTGGGGGAGACAGAAATGTGAGTGTTGTAATTTGGCTGAGGAGAGTCGCTTGTGGGAAATACCATGATAAAGCGGTGAGCAGGTGCTCAGTCAGAACGGACTTCATTTCCCAGAAGGCTCTCTGTGCCACTCGTACTGTACAAAGCTGTTCAACAGCTGACAAACTTAATATTATAATTTATGCATTTATACATGATTGGAAATATTGAATTCTTACTTATTGACTTGTAGCACATCATGCCATTCTTAGGATAGGGGGGATAAAACCTTTCAACAGCCAAGAATGTATTTTGTGTCTGTGTGAATCCAACCATTCTCAATCTTAGAAAGTATTATTTTTATCGATTCATCAATTTGTCTTGTAGTGTTAAGAGCGAGAGGCAGAATTGAGAAGGCTTTTGTGACACATGCAAACCTGGAATGTTCATTTGAACAATATTATCACGTAGTAAACCAACCTCAATAAGTTCTGTTGCTGTACAAATACAACGCCGTACCACAAACAAACAAAAAAAGAATACACTCCATTCATGGTACTATTTCCAAGGCGTAAGAGCCCCATTTCTCCCATCATGAACACTGTCGTCTGCCTCTAGCTGGCATGACAACTATAGACCGATTCCGTAGCGGGTCTCATGGTCGCAGCCTACGTATTTCCTGTAGGCGGACTCGACGTAGCTTAAAAATAAAATAAAAACGGAATGTCTAATATCCACCGCGGTGGCGGAGACCAGAGCCATTGAGCAATGGTTGAGACAAAGCAGTGAAAGATACATAACGCCAGTCTTACCCAATACCAAATATTTCTGTTTTATTAACACAAGGCTGCTGTACTTTATACCTCATACTTTAAATGCTTAGTATGAGGTATAAAATACAGCAGCCTTGTGTTCATAAAACAGAAAGATTGGGTATTGGGTAAGACTGAAATTATGTATCTTGCAGGATTCTTCACTGCTTTGTCTCAACCATTACTCAATGGCTCTGGTCTCAGCCATCGCGGTGGATATTAGACATTCCGTTTTATTTTATTTGTTATGTTGCCACTACTGTTGGAGCAGCCATAAACTACACAGGTTCATCTCGATGTTCTGGGCATCTTTGTAATGTTAGTGTTAGTAAAAAAGCAGGTAAAGGAGTAAAGTTTGAGGCAAACTAACATCAGTCACTCTGCCGTTCACTGTATGGGAAGAGGTGCGCCTGGTGAGGGTTTTACCCCCGCAGCTACGTCGAGTCCGCCTACAGGAAATACGTAGGCTGCGACCATGAAACCGGTACGGAATCGGTCTATAGCATTTACAGGTGAGCCAGTGTGACTGGTTCATTGACATGCATTCTGGGGCAATGCCACTCACACTGGACTGGTTGGCATGCATTCTGGTGCAATGCCACTTACACTGGCCGTCTGTCTTTATATGTATTTACTATTTTTGAGTGAGAGAGAGAGAGAGAGAGGTGGGGGGGGGGGAGTTGCACCACTCAGTTCACACAGGTGTGTTTTTTTTATATGGCCATTTAGACGTATTAGACATCCGTTAGACATGCTCAAATAAACGTTTAAAATCTTGTTTGAAATTAAACCTACCGTAAACAATGATGTCACTGGTAGGCAGGTCTTATAATGAGCATTAGAGAGGACCAACTCTATGAAGATAAGGTTGAACATGGGCATAGTGCTGCTTTAAGAATTCTACAGTGCTATTCACATGCATGTCCATTGTTATAGGAGGGAAGAGGGTGAAGTAATGGAGAGTTCCAGTTGGATGTGCAACGTTCACCGAGACCAGGAGGCAGAAACGAGATAGTTAGGAACCAAATGGACCCTTATGGGTCTGTAACTCAGAGAGAGTACAAATGGAACCAAATGGTACACTCTCAGAGTTAAATCCACTTTGATTTTACAATATGTATTGGGGTCCCAGAGATAGAAATTCCATTAAATAGGGGGCCGTAGGCCCAGGCGGTGGCGTAACGGTCTGGGCACCCGACCGGTAATCCAGTCGCAGTGTGCCGCGGGTTCGACTCCCGAGCCCGACACGGCCTTTACTGCATGTCTTCCCCCATCTCTCTCCCGTTTCCTGTCAGCCTACTGTCTGTCCCTTCAAAAAACCAATAAAAGGTGTAAGCCGCAAAAAAGATATAAAAAAAAAAAAGATAGGGGGCCGTAGAGCCGTAAAAACCTTCTCTTATGGGGGTCCTTGGCATGTATTTTCAAATGGGGGGTCCGCAGGCTAACAAGTATCATTTTGGGGGTCCTTGACATGAAAAGTTTTGGGAACCACTGACATATATATCTCATATAATAATGCTGCAAAGTGCTACAGTTTGTACTGTAGTCCTAAACCCTGGGAGTGAGCTGGCAATTGGGTTCCCTTGTCAGATTCCAAGTGCTTTATGTGTTAACACAATTAACACAATGTGCCCGTGTTCGGGGGAGGGAAGCCAGGTGGGGAGGTCCCCCCAGCTCCTACGAGCTGGGGGGAGCCAGTAGAATACAACAGTAAATCATCCCGGTGGGGGCTCCTCACTGGCAGGTGAGCCAGTAGGATACAACAGTACGTCCTCCCGGTGGGGGCTCCTCACTGACAGGTGAGCCAGTAGGACACAACAGTTTGTCCTCCCGGTGGGGGCTCCTCACTGACAGGTGAGCCAGTAGGACACAACAGTTTGTCCTCCCGGTGGGGGCTCCTCACTGGCAGGTGAGCCAGTAGGATACAACAGTACGTCCTCCCGGTGGGGGCTCCTCACTGACAGGTGAGCCAGTAGGACACAACAGTTTGTCCTCCCGGTGGGGGCTCCTCACTGACAGGTGAGCCAGTAGGACACAACAGTTTGTCCTCCCGGTGGGGGCTCCTCGCTGGCAGGTGAGCCAGTAGGATACAACAGTACGTCCTCCCGTTGGGGGCTCCTCACTGGCAGGTGAGCCAGTAGGACACAACAGCAGTGACGGGGGGTGTGGGGAGTAATTAATTGGCACACTGACTCAATTGAGGAAAAAAAAAAAAATTGGCACAATTGACTCGAAAAAATAAAAAAAATACAAATAAAACATTTATACATCTGTCTGTCACGTCTGTCTGTCTGTGCAAAAGAAGCGCTGAATCCCCCCCATTGTCTTTGCCCTACTGTAAATCAAAGTAGTTGAAGCATATACTGTATAGCTTGCCGCTTATCAGAAATGGACATGGAAAAATATACTTATTTTTTTTCAAATATATCTTCGCGAACGGAAATGGCGAACAGATGACGACTTCCTCTCTCGGCTTTCGGGGGGGGGGGGGGGGGGGGGGTTTGTTGTAGTTCCAGACTCTCGATGTAATGTAGCATTCGGAGATGGCGGAACAGTCGTCTGGCGGCGCGAGACTTAACAACAACACCTAGGAGTAACCGTCAGCCAAAAAACATCCGTCCTTCCGTCAGTTCTTGTAGGGTTTGTTGATGACCTGGTCGATCCACCGCAGGAAGCGGCTGACCCTCGTGTAGACGCCCGGGAAGGAGGGGTCGCCGCAGCCGTGACCCCAGGAGATGACCCCGGTCAGGACCCAGCGGCCACCCTCTCCCTGGCACACCAGCGGCCCCCCGCTGTCCCCCTGGCAGCTGTCCACGCGCCGGCGCTCCGACAGGCTGCCGGCACACAGCATGCGGCTGGTGTAGCGCTCACCGTAGCGCTTCTTACACCTCCAGGACGGCAGCAGAGGAACCCACGCCTGGAGGAGCGTGCGGGAGTACTCCTGGTCTGAGAGGGAAAGCACACAACCACATAGATTAGTTTAGTATGGGAGTACTCCTGGTCTGAGAGGGAAAGCACACAACCACATAGATTAGTTTAGTATGGGAGTACTCCTGGTCTGAGAGGGAAAGCACACAACCACATAGATTAGTTTAGTATGGGAGTACTCCTGGTCTGAGAGGGAAAGCACACAACCACATAGATTAGTTTAGTATGGGAGTACTCCTGGTCTGAGAGGGAAAGCACACAACCACATAGATTAGTTTAGTATGGGAGTACTCCTGGTCTGAGAGGAACAGAACACAATCAGAGACATTAGATTAGATTGAAAGGAGAATGAAAACCAAACAAAAACGTTTGAGAACTACTGACTTAGAAGGCCTTTGTAGAATGGGCCAAAGAAGTTTAGGGATAAGGGGGTTAGCACGGCCGAAAATATAGCCCCTGGTCTGAGAGGGAAAGAACACAACCAGAGACATTAGATTAGATTACGGTAGATTAGATTGAAAGGAGAATGAAAACAAAAAAAAAAACATTTGAGAACTACTGACTTAGAAGGCCTTTGTAGGGCCTCGGGTCTTAATGGTTAAATGAACCTGTGACTCGCCATCCGGTGATGTAGGGCAGGGCCTCTTACCCAGGCCCGGACTGACAATGGAACTTGCAGGGCCCTGTGCGAGACTATTTCAAAGGTTTACAGCTGTTGCTTCCATCGAAACCGTATTCATAGGTCCCTGATTTCAATGTTAACGCAACACAGGAACCCCCGCTAGTATTTTTGGTCATCCAACAGTTTATTAACCACTCGCGGTGGGAGGAGACTCAAACATAGCAGATCCAGCTTTGGGGAGCAGCCTTATAACTCTATATGGGAGCAGCCTTATAACTCTATGGGAGCAGCCTTATAACTCTATGGGAGCAGCCTTATAACTATGGGAGCAGCCTTATAACTCTATGGGAGCAGCCTTATAACTCTATGGGAGCAGCCTTATAACTCTATGGGAGCAGCCTTATAACTATGGGAGCAGCCTTATAACTCTATGGGAGCAGCCTTATAACTCTATGGGAGCAGCCTTATAACTCTATGGGAGCAGCCTTATAACTCTATGGGAGCAGCCTTATAACTCTATGGGAGCAGCCTTATAACTCTATGGGAGCAGCCTTATAACTCTATGGGAGCAGCCTTATAACTATGGGAGCAGCCTTATAACTATGGGAGCAGCCTTATAACTATGGGAGCAGCCTTATAACTCTATGGGAGCAGCCTTATAACTATGGGAGCAGCCTTATAACTATGGGAGCAGCCTTATAACTCTATGGAAGCAGCCTTATAACTCTATGGGAGAAGCCTTATAACTCTATGGGAGCAACGGCGATAGTGCTGGCTGTCATTCACTGGGCGTGCAAAGCGCAAAAAGTGTCCTTCTTGATTGTGTTGCACTTACGCAAATCACACGCACTTTTTGATTTGGTGTAGCTCCAGGGCCCTCGGAGGGGTCGATTCGGCGCTGCTCTTACCTGTGACTCCCCATCCGGTGATGACGCAGGCTGCGGGCCTCTTGCCCCGCTTGGCGGCGCCCTGCTGCGGCTGCGGTGCGGGCAGACACGCAGCGTTGGTGTGCGGGTTGAACGACACGCAGTTGCCCTCGGTGCCCTTGAGCCTAAGCAGGGCGATGTCGTACTCCCAGCCCTGCGTGTGGTACTTCCGGTGCACCACGATGCGCTCCGGCGACAGGCTGCGCTCAAAGTCGTCGCGCTCCTCCGTGTGGTAGTCGCCCAGACGCAGCACGTAGCGCGACGGGTCCCTGCCGAACCTGCGGCCCGGTGGTGGGAATAAAAGTACTCAAATGTTGTACACCCAACGTTGCAATAATACAACATATTTCAATTAATTAATTAATTATTATTATTTGTTATTTTTTCACCTAAACGTCATCATTGATGTTCATTGCAAAGCCATTGGTCATGATATTTGCATATAAATACCCCCCACAGAGGCTGAAATTCACACAAATTAAAAATCTCTGGACTCTCTGGAAAATAACTGTAATATATGTTTTTTTTGTGATCATTAGAATGTTGAGAACATGTTTTATTTATTACTGTGAAAGATATCCCCCAAATGTAAATGATTAAATTATTATTATTATTATATATATTTTTATATAAAAGAAATTAACATAACATAATTTCCTCTAAGTCCTAGTAGTACAAGGTAGTAAGGTTGAAATCTCTTTTTTGCAAGTAGAAATATATCCGGGTGTTACAGGGTTAAAGGACAACTTTAGTTGTTTTCAACCAAGGTTCATGTTTTAGGTTGTTGAAAGATGAGTGTTAATAATCTTTTCATTTGCTGCTTTCTTTAGTTTTAGCGATTTTAGCTATTTTTGACAGGGGGGGGGGGGGGGGCGGGGGCATTCAAAACATGGGGCTAAATATGTATTTATTTCCTAAATATTATGGCAATTTATTATTTTTATTATTTACTATAGTCCTAGATGTAATTTATTGGGGTCTAGCCCAAAGAAATGACATCTGGCCACAAAAGATCACAGGATCTACTGAATGCGAAGGGGGGAAGCCACACTGTGGGTCATAGGCACAAAGTTTGACACAATCAGTAGATCCGTGATCTTTTGTGGTCAAATATGATTTCTTGGGATCTAGTAGGACTATAGTAAATAATAAAAAAAGAAATCGCTATAACATTTTGTAAAAAAAATACATATTTAGCCCCATTTTCGATTTCCCTGCCCCCCTGTCAAAAACAGCTAAAATCCCTAAAACGAAAGAAAGCAGCACATGAAAAATAATGAACACTCATCTTTTACTTTCTCTAATAACAACCTAAAACATGAACCTTGGTTGAAAAAGTTGTGCTTTAAAGGGACGTATTTGCCATGTATTACTATTTTAAAACAAGCCAATCTACATCGTCACGTTGTGAGCTTGTAGATCGGCTATTTGAACTATTTTAAAATGTGGTAAAAAGATTAACACAACATGACCACCGGAGGTCGCCGTTTCCTACCTCTTGAAGCAGTGTGCTGCAGTCAGCACCCAGCAGGAGTTGATGAGAGTGGCTCCACATAGAGGATGGTTGCCTTTAGAGTGAGACCTGAGCCACAGAGACACCTGCCACGGCCAGTCGCCCCTAAACACACAATGTCCATGATGTTAACCTGCCCTCAGTCCCTCCTAAACACACAATATCCATGATGTTAACCTGCCCTCAGTCCCTCCTAAACACACAATATCCATGATGTTAACCTGCCCTCAGTCCCTCCTAAACACACAATATCCATGATGTTAACCTGCCCTCAGTCCCTCCTAAACACACAATATCCATGATGTTAACCTGCCCTCAGTCCCTCCTAAACACACAATATCCATGATGTTAACCTGCCCTCAGTGCCTCCTAAACACACAATATCCATGATGTTAACCTGCCCTCAGTCCCTCCTAAACACACAATATCCATGATGTTAACCTGCCCTCAGTCCCTCCTAAACACACAATATCCATGATGTTAACCTGCCCTCAGTCCCTCCTAAACACACAATATACATGATGTTAACCTGCCCTCAGTCCCCCCTAAACACACAATATCCATGATGTTAACCTGCCCTCAGTCCCCCCTAAACACACAATATCCATGATGTTAACCTGCCCTCAGTCCCCCCTAAACACACAATATCCATGATGTTAACCTGCCCTCAGTCCCTCCTAAACACACAATATACATGATGTTAACCTGCCCTCAGTCCCTCCTAAACACACAATATCCATGATGTTAACCTGCCCTCAGTCCCCCCTAAACACACAATATCCATGATGTTAACCTGCCCTCAGTCCCCCCTAAACACACAATATCCATGATGTTAACCTGCCCTCAGTCCCCCCTAAACACACAATATCCATGATGTTAACCTGCCCTCAGTCCCTCCTAAACACACAATATACATGATGTTAACCTGCCCTCAGTCCCTCCTAAACACACACTATACATGATGTTAACCTGCCCTCAGTCCCCCCTAAACACACACTATACATGATGTTAACCTGCCCTCAGTCCCCCCTAAACACACAATATCCATGATGTTAACCTGCCCTCAGTCCCTCCTAAACACACACTATACATGATGTTAACCTGCCCTCAGTCCCCCCTAAACACACACTATACATGATGTTAACCTGCCCTCAGTCCCCCCTAAACACACACTATACATGATGTTAACCTGCCCTCAGTCCCCCCTAAACACACAATATACATGATGTTAACAAATGTTCGTCGACTACCTTTTTTCACGGAGGAAAACTAAATGGAAACTACCAAGCTACGATGACTAAGACTAAATATAGTGACAATTTTGTCAACAAATACAAACTAGACTAAATTGTTAGGAAGTGGACAAAAGATCCAGTATAAGTCATGTTATTATGTTGGTTGCATGCTGAAAATGCCGATCTACAAGCTCACAACGTGTCGCAGCGTGACGCGTTGTGAGCTTGTAGATCGGCTATTTTCAGTAAGCGTCAAATCGGCCAATACGGCACCATCAAGGCCCGCCAAATACATTTTAGTCGACTAAATCAACTGTAGATTTAGTCGACTAAAATTGTATGATATTTAGTCGACCGTCTAAAACTAGACTAAACACTAAAACATTCCAGGTGACTAAAATATGACTTAAACTAAATTAAGTTGTATTCCAAAGACTAAATCAAAATTTGCTGCCAAAATCAACAACACTGCACTGACCTCAGTGACTTGTCCCCTCCTATGATCCGCCTGCGTCTCCGCTGGTTGTTGTCGTTGTTGGGCCTCAGGCCGCAGGTGTGCGTCGCGATGGCACCGGCGCCCCCGGCGGGCTCGGGGGTGTAGTCGCAGATGACGCCTGCGTCCTCACTGTGGCGGCAGTCGTGCGCGTCCTGGCCCTCGGCCGAGCACGCCCCCAGAGCGCGCTCCGTTCCCATGCAGCGCACGTTGTCCAGGTGGATGGGCCCGTGGCCCTCGCCGAAGTACGCCATGGAGCGACCTTTGGCCACTCCCCTTTGTAATAATAATAATAAAACTTTATTTGTATAGCACCTTTCATGACATAAAATGCAGCTCAAAGTGCTTTACAGAGCAATGGAGAAAGAAAGAAAAGAAAAGCAAGGCATAAAACATAGAAAAATAATAGCAGTAATGCAATACAGTGAGGACATAAAAAAATAAAATATCAATTAAAAGAGTGTAGAAGTGGGTCTTGACTTGAGCTGTGCTTTAAAAATGTCTACAGAGGCTGCCTGTCGAAAGTACAGTGGGAGTTTGTTCCACACTGTCAGCCCGTAGAAGCAAAAAGCTGCTTCACCGTATTTTTTTGTTGCCATTTTTTTAGGCACAGCAAGCAGGCCAGCAGTGGATGACCTGAGGGGGCGGTTTGGAACATATTTAGGGAGGCAGTCATGTAGGTGCGAGACCATTGAGAGCTTTATAAACAAGTAAAATTATTTTAATCAATCCTAAAAACAACCGGAAGCCAATGCAGTGAAGCTAAAACTGGAGTAATATGTTCTCCCATCTTAGTTTTAGTTAAAACTCTGGCTGCCGCATTTTGGGGTTCATGTGAGACATTAACCCCATTTAGCACCGACACCAGATTCTACAAAATGTCTTGTTGTCACTGCTGTCATTATTGAGAAACCCCCGACTTACGTGAACCCCAGCTGCCTGCAGACCACGCCCGCGTTGATGTCATTCCAGCCGTCGTCGCACACCGTTCCCCATTGGCCGTTGACGAACACCTCGACGCGCCCCTCCTTCCTGCTCTCTCCAGCTACCAGACGCACCAGAGGCCCTGGACAACATAGCACAAAACTATTTGCTTAATTGTTTTCCTTTTTTGAGAGGCGCTCCCAATATGCCTGGCTTTTGAAATGACGTCATATGGAAGCCATGTCTATGGACTTTTCATTTTTACGTTTGTTAGGACACAGGCCCAGGCATGTCGTTGGAGTCTCCTCCCCTACTGTGTACCTACCAATGGGAGGAGGCATCAGCCCAGGCATGTCGTTGGAGTCTCCTCCCCTACTGTGTACCTACCAATGGGAGGAGGCATCAGCCCAGGCATGTCGTTGGAGTCCCCCCCACGCTCGCAGCGCACCGCCACGTCCTCGCTGTGTGAGCAGTCATGGCGTCCCCACTCGTCGCGGCGACACGCCAGCAGCGAGCTCTCCGCGCCCTGGCACTGCACCTCGTCCAGCAGGATCAGCCCCGCACCCTCCCCATAGACCCCGTCCGGTGCCACCTCCGCTCGGCCCCTGGTGGACACACACAAGCGAACACCCCAGACCAGTTTTCTAAGTTGCTCGATTCAGTATATGGATATTTGATATTCATTTTATCTGCCCTGCCCCCTTCCTATACAAATAGGAGCCTAATATCTACATATCAGCATCCCAGCAGCACCCACCTGAATCCCAGCTGCCCGCAGAGCGTTGTACTATAGGGGCCTAGTATCTACATAGACCCATAGACTATACACCGACCTGAATCCCAGCTGTACTATAGGGGCCTAGTATCTACATAGACCCATAGACTATACACCCACCTGCATCCTAGTATCTACATAGACCCATAGACTGTACTATAGGGGCCTAGTATCTACATAGACCCATAGACTGTACTATAGGGGCCTAGTATCTACATAGACCCATAGACTATACACCCACCTGAATCCAAGCTGCCTGCAGACCACCTGAGCGTTGAGTTGTGTCCAGTTGTCGTCACACACCGTGCCCCAGTCCCCCTGGTGGTACACCTCCAGACGGCCCTCCCAGGGGCTGTCTGCCCCCACCAGGCGAACCACTCCGTCTGCAAATGCACGCACACGCACACGCACACACACACACACACACACACACACACACACACACACACATACACACACACACACACACACACACACACATTTCTTTGTCGAATGTCTGAGTCAATCATTCGATGACCGGGGTGTGGGTGGGTGGCTGGTACCCTGAGACTCCGCTGGTCGTCACATTATTGGCTCAGGAATGTGACGAATTCAGGACTTCATGGAGAAAATATGTCATTTTCTGGGAGAACTTCAACTTTAACTACAGTAGTTTTCAATACGTTTACTTCTACTGTTTACTACTACATCTCAGAGGCAAATATTCTACACTCCACTACAATTATTTGAAACCTTTAGCCCTATTTAAACTTTGGCTATTAGGCCCGCATACCACACCAATGAATCACCACCCAACTCCTTAGTATAGTTGCATGTAGTTGCAAGCAACCACAGTGCCGTCTGTCGTATATGTGAACTACGCCTAGGGCCCCAGGAGTTGCTAGAGGCCCCCCCCGAATATGTCCTCAAAGTCATGCATCCAACAAGCTTTGAACTTTGAACACGCTTCTCCATTCCAGAGAAAATGGCCAAAACATCTTGAAAACGGCGTTATGTCGTATGTCGTTATGTCGTATGATCAACCGGCGAAAGAAACTAGATACCCGAGTAAAGTTCACTTTGAGCTGCATCCAACTACCCCTCTCTGCCTAGATAAAAAGAGAAGGATCCGGGCACACAATGTTAAAAAATTAGGAACGCCTTTATTAAATTAAAAAGGCGACTGCCAACATGTTTCGACCTAACAGGTCTTCATCAGGGCAAGACTCTCTACCGCTTAGGGCCCCCAGATAGAAAGGGCCAGGCCTGTGCAAGCATTATCCCCAATGGCAGTTGCAACTTGCAAGAAGTTGCATTGATGTGACATTAAAACTTAAAACTGTTTTGTTGCAAGGAGTTGCGACTAGTTGCATTGGTATGGTTTGAGCCTTTCAAATAGCCGATCTACATGCTCAGTAGCCTGGAACTCACCTATGGCATAGGCAGCTCCCGGCAGGATCCGCCGGGAGAGAAACTGTGCGCAGCTGCGTGTGTATGTACGGGTGTGTGTGTGTGTGTGCGTCAATTTAACAAAGGTGCAGACGATCAGAAATCAGCAGAGAGTGATCGACGTTTGCGCTACTCTCGGACCCAGACTTTCTTTTTCTCCCTGGAAATAAAAACGTCTGGGTTTCCGAGGCTACATGCTCAGTGGTTTCCACCACTGCATACTATCGGTCTGCTCTACGCAGGAAGATCCTGGGTGTTAATTTAGCGTGGTAGCCACGGTAACGGTCATCAGGACACCTGGTTATTAATGCAGTGTGTGAAGATGCATGCTAACTAGTCATCCAGGCTAACAGGTTGACCGGGATGCATGTGCACGCACCATCCTCCTTGAGTTAGTTTAACCCATTTAGACCTACCATCGATTCTACAAATATCTTCAACATTGTAACAGTTTTCTGAAAAACCTATGTTTCTATGTCAGTGGTTCTCAACTTATTTCATGTCAAGTACCCCCAGAATTATATATATTTGGCCGCGGACCCCCATCTGAAAATATGTTGTTCCAGGGACCCCCCCAGAAGCAAAGATTTGAGTTAAAAACATTCACTGTGAAAGAATATATTCAAAGATGGATAAAAACCAAAGGTTGTTTGTTAAAAGGTTGTTTTTGCTCTATATTGTGATAGTATTGCTATAGAGTGTTTGTTCAGTAACAGTGTTAAAAACTCTATTGTGTGATATAATCATTGCTAGAGTGTTTGCTCAGTAACAGTGTTAAATATAGCTCTAGTATATTGTGAAAATAATTACTGATATATGTCACATCGCAACACATTGTGAGCTTGTAAATTGTATTTTCAAATGGCCAAAATGAAGTGGCTATAATACTGTATCATGTTTAGTAATAATAATCAAAATCTACAAAGTAACTAGTAACTTTGCTTTGAAAATAATTGTAGTGGAATAAAAGTACAACATTTGCCTCTGAGATGTAATGGAGTGGAAGTAAAAGTACTGGAAATTGGAAATACTCAAGTAAAGTATAAATACCTCAAAATTGTACTTAAGTACAGTACTTAAGTAAAAGTACTTAGTTACTAATAAATGTAGTGAGTGTCCATCGCTGACCTGTGTAGGGGTTGAGACTAAGTGAATGTAGCGAGTGTCCAGCGCTGACCTGTGTAGGGGTTGAGTGAATGTAGCGAGTGTCCAGCGCTGACCTGTGTAGGGGTTGAGTGAATGTAGCGAGTGTCCAGCACTGACCTGTGTAGGGGTTGAGTGAATGTAGCGAGTGTCCAGCGCTGACCTGTGTAGGGGTTGAGTGAATGTAGCGAGTGTCCAGCGCTGACCTGTGTAGGGGTTGAGTGAATGTAGCTAGTGTCCAGTGCTGACCTGTGTAGGGGTTGAGTGAATGTAGCTAGTGTCCAGCGCTGACCTGTGTAGGGGTTGAGTGAATGTAGCTAGTGTCCAGCGCTGACCTGTGTAGGGGTTGAGTGAATGTAGCTAGTGTCCAGCGCTGACCTGTGTAGGGGTTGAGTGAATGTAGCGAGTGTCCAGCGCTGACCTGTGTAGGGGTTGAGTGAATGTAGCGAGTGTCCAGCGCTGACCTGTGTAGGGGTTGAGTGAATGTAGCGAGTGTCCAGCGCTGACCTGTGTAGGGGTTGAGTGAATGTAGCGAGTGTCCAGCGCTGACCTGTGTAGGGGTTGAGTGAATGTAGCGAGTGTCCAGCGCTGACCTGTGTAGGGGTTGAGAATAAGTGAATGTAGCGAGTGTCCAGCGCTGACCTGTGTAGGGGTTGAGTGAATGTAGCTAGTGTCCAGCGCTGACCTGTGTAGTGGTTGAGTGAATGTAGCTAGTGTCCAGCGCTGACCTGTGTAGGGGTTGAGTGAATGTAGCTAGTGTCCAGCGCTGACCTGTGTAGGGGTTAAGTGAATGTAGCTAGTGTCCAGCGATGACCTGTGTAGGGGTTGAGTGAATGTAGCGAGTGTCCAGCGCTGACCTGTGTAGGGGTTGAGTGAATGTAGCTAGTGTCCAGCGCTGACCTGTGTAGGGGTTGAGTGAATGTAGCGAGTGTCCAGCGCTGACCTGTGTAGGGGTTGAGTGAATGTAGCTAGTGTCCAGCGCTGACCTGTGTAGGGGTTGAGTGAATGTAGCGAGTGTCCAGCGCTGACCTGTGTAGGGGTTGAGTGAATGTAGCGAGTGTCCAGCGCCGACCTGTGTAGGGGTTGAGTGAATGTAGCGAGTGTCCAGCGCTGACCTGTGTAGGGGTTGCAGGATACTCCGGCGTCCTCCATGTGGTCACAGTTGTGCTGCTCCCAGGCGTTGTGGGGACATTCCTCCAGGGACAGCTCGTTGCCCGTGCACTGGACCCCGTCCAGCAGGATGGGCCCCGCGCCCTGACCGAAGTGTCCCCAACCCCACGCTCTGGGGACGCCTCTGGAGCGGGACGAGAAGGACAGACAACACATATCATGTGGTGAAAGAAGTACTCGATGTCTCCCATGTTATTGTCTCCTAGTTTTGTACCTTTATTTTGGTAGTGCAAGTATTATATTACATCTCTACTGCCGGGAAGAAACCACCAACTCCAAAATGTTAATTTTTCAGGGAATTAAAAATATACGTTTGTCACCAAATGAACAAAATAGAGAACTATTTCCATTTCTGCTAAGCAGCAAGCTATATATACTTAGATGATTTATATTTATATAAGGATCAATTCGCGCGACTGTAAAGACGAAACGGAAGTGGGGAGGAGGCTCAGTCTGAGACTATGCGGAAAATGGAAGGCGGGGGTTTTCAGAGTAAAATCTCATCTGCTTGGCACTCTAGCACTCACTTATTCTGAAAAACTATGGCGGCACCAGAAGTGTTAACTCCTTTAAAGGGTAAGACCACTTTTTGAGAGGTTTGGGTTGTTTTCTTACCTTATTATTATTATGTGTTGTTTATTAGCAATTTAAGAAATAAAAACTGTCGCTCATTGACTTCCATTGCAACGGGGAAACAGCTCTCAAAGTCACTCTTTTAGCACAAAAACCAATGCAACAAAAGCTGATTCTGACAGTTTATATGACATCAGGAAAACTCATGCGGTTTTATTTTTAATAAGAAATGTAAATTTTGTCTTGTTTTGACTAATTTGTGTAGAAAGAAGATCCGGTAGGTATGCCTACACCGACCTAATCACTGCTGTTCACGTTGAGTAAGAAACAATCTGATTGGACCAAAACTGTACACACACTCCTGAAGCATATTATTGGAATGCCGTTGAGCCACGACGGGGATGAAAACAAATGGATTTGATCTTGTGCGCTTGTCACTAAAAACATACACAATCGACGTGTTTGAGGGAGACACTTTAGAAGTTTAGAAGACACTTTAGAAGAAGTGTCTGGGACTACTCGTATGCGAGGCTGCAGCTGGGTGCATCTCAAACAGTGTGGAGACTTGTTTACAAACGAAACCTCGCAAGATGTCCCCGCGAGAGTTGGGAACGCCGGAATACTGCTTCAGTATATCTCCAACCAAAATAGTAACGTTATAAATCTATCTTAAAAGACGAAAATAAAACTGCATGAGTTTTCCTGAAACTGTCAGAATCAGCTTTTGTTGCGTTGGTTTATGTGCTAGAGTGACTTTGAGAGCTGTTTCCTCGTTAAGTCAATGAGCGACTGTTTTTATTTCTTAATTGCTAATAAACAACAACAGAGCGAAATAACTCATGGAATGGACTAGTTTGACCATAATAAGGTAAGAAAACAACCCAAACCTCTCAAAAAGTGCATCAAAATGGGAGTATATACACAGTATGACTTCTTCCAGGACACACACATAGTGGGCCATGTCTAATAAACCAGCTGGTCTTTTTAAGTGTGTTAAAAATATGACTGCTTTTTCCATTTGTCTCCACTGAGAGCCAAGCTGGAAGCCCTGTCAAACAGAGAGCTCTAAATGTATGTCTCTCTGTTGCTATACGACTGGGCTGAGGATGAGACATGAATATTTGATCTGAAGGAACTAGTTTTTATTGGGTCATAGTGAGAGAGAGAGAGAGAGAGAGAGAGAGAGAGAGAGAGAGGAAGAAGAAGAGAGCCAACTCAGAATATTTTGATGTCATGGGATGGATATTAGTACGGTAGGACGTTGCCAGGACGAATGAGGAAGACAGGATGGAATTACATGCACGTACACACGGACACGCACGTACACACACACACACACACACACACACACACACACACACACACACACACACACACACACACACACACACACACACACACACACACACACACACACACACACACACACACACACACACACACACACACACACACACACACAAAAACCCATACAAAATATTTATTTAACCATACAAATGGGTCCAGGTGAACTCGACCCCAACTTGTTACGGACTGTTCTGAAGTCTAGGCGTTTACTGCCCGTAACATGTATGAAAGAACAACACCGCTCATAAAAGAGTATTTCTTTTAATACTCAAAGTCAAATAAATTACAAAGTGGCTCAAGTGCATGACGAACAATGATAACAGGATGGCTCTGTGAGCCCAGAATTACTGAATGAAGGAACAGTTGAATACCTTACATTACAGAAGTTCAGACACTATCTTTATGAGGCCTTTTTTTATTTAACCTGCTGGTCCAACCTAATCCTAACGCAACCATGTCCCCTAAACACAACCCTCCAAATCCCTGTCCCTTTCCCTGACCCCATTACCTCAATCTTTACATAAATGAAACCCTAACTGTAATTTTTTTTTATTTAACCTTAAGAATGAGCCGTTTCCTCCGTCCAGAACAATGGACCTTTTTGTGGTTCCATTATCCTTGTGGGCAGTTGTTTTGCTCTTTTGGTGAAAGATGGTTCACACATACTGTACATGCGCACACTCACACACTCACACACGCACACACACACTCACACACAGTTCCGTACCACAAACGGTGCAGAGCGCTCCCACACTGCGTTGGCTCCATAAATCATTCATGGTCTACATTCCATCCACTAGATTTAATGCTCCGACATCTCCGTATAAAACCCCAACCGTCCACAAACCGACCGCACGTCTCCTCGTCAGAGTGCTCGGTCCAGCCTCGCTACAGGAGCACAGCCAACGGTTTGCCTTAGTCAGCCTCATGGTGGCGCTCTGAGGACTCTCAAAGGCCAGGGCTGGTCCATAATGTGACTTCCGGGTCAAAATCAGTGTTGATTTCGTCGACTAAAACCAAGACAAAAAATGTTCGTCGAAAATGTTTCACTGATGAAAACTAAATGGTTGTCTATAGACCATCTCTTCATCATACTATAATTAACCAAATGTCTGAATGTCTGAATGTGTGTCTGAGGTGCTATTTACACGAGGACCATCTCCAGATAAAACGGCAAAGTCCCGTTGTGTTCTCTCTTTTTTTTTACCCTTTACACGAGAACGCACACGTTATGCTATAATGTGCTATTATGCTATAATGTCGCTAGGTGGCGATAACGCTGCCAAATAGACCAGTCACCCACGTACAAGAAGAAGAACCCCTTCATGCAAGCCTGCGCAACACGGCTCCGTCTTTTTGGCAAATCTAGAACTTCCTGTTTGAGAGCTAGCAAATTTAAGACATTTGGTTGCTTTCAGAATAAAAGTTTAGTTAATTAAATAATTATTACATTACATTATTAGTATTATTATTACATTACAGTTATTGTAAAGACACACATTATGTTTCTGTGTAAAAATAAGTAATTAAATAACACAGAAACATAATGTGTGTCTTACAGCATCATTTAAATGCTTAATTTGTAGTTTTAATGTGCAAATAACTTTTTTTAAATACTCTAGAGGGTACTTTTATTTTGAAGAGATCGTCTTAAATTTGCTGGCTTAGATTTGCCAAAAAAACAGTGCCGCGCAACACTGCTCTGGGCTGACAGGCGCAGCCCAGAGCATGCAGGCAAAACGCGCCACGGGATGGTTATATATTTTATAATACATTAGGCTACATAAGGCTTTTTACATCATGGTTTTACATTCACCATCGCTGATGAGCAGCACTTTGTAGGCGAGGAGGGAGGCTTGTTCAGGAACTCTATTATATAATATATGGCTCTGCATCAATGTAATAAACATATGCGCTGTGAGCCAACGTGAGCCATGATGTCATAAGTTTTGCGGATTCACCGTTTCGCCTGTTTACACGGAGAAGGGATAAAACAGCGTTCTCAAAGATTTCCACTCTGGAAGGTGGTTTCACTTTGTTGCGTTTTCACCTCCTGAGAACATGGTTCTCGTCTAAATGACAGCAGCAAACGATACTTTATTTTGCCGTTTTCTATGAACACCATCCTCGTGTAAATAGCACCTGAGTGTCACTGTCACTGCCGTAGCTCCTCACTGCCTGCACCAATCACTCCCACATTTCACACAGGCATTGACCATAATAATATGGAGGGCGTAACAAAGCCCCTTTTCCAATTTAACTATTAAATTATAAATTAATAATGAATTTATTAGTGAATTAAAAATGTGAAAACGCACCCAGGGCGCAGTACCCACCGCGACCACCGGGCGCAGTACCCCCGCGGTATTCCGGGTAATTAAGGGCTAGTTAGTAAAATCGTTATGCGTACCCCAGGCCCAGCTGTCGGCAGACCACCTCGGCATCGATGTCGTCCCACTGGTCGTCACAGATGGTCCCCCAGCGGCCGCCATGGAACACCTCCACGCGACCCTCAAAGTCCTCCAGACCTCCTACCAGCCTCAGGGGGGCGCCAATGCCTGAGGAAGACAGGGTGAGTGACGTTAATGTAGCGAACAAGGTTATACAAAAGATGCGGAAATAACAAAAAAATTAACAGTGGTCTGACCAATCAGATCAGTTTATTTGGTCAGAGATGCATTTATTTATCTGTATTTCCGCATTCAGCCCAGGATATTTTGTTTAGAATACATTTATTCTAAACAACATGCCATCTAAAAAACATTCTAAGAAATCTAAGAAATACAACAACAGAATAAGTGACCAAGATATATCTGCATACAGTAAGTAGGTGGAGTCTGAAGAGGTGAGTGTACAGACGCAGATGCAGTGGAAAACTGGAAGTCTGTCTGCAGTTCTGACTGCAATGGAGACTTAATTCCACAGTTTGTGAGTCTAGGACGTGTGGAGCGCTGCCCAGGGTGTTTTGGGGGAAGGGAGGAGAGTCTAGGACATGTGGAGCGTTGTCCAGGGTGATTTAGGGAAGGGAGAAGAGTCTAGGACGTGTGGAGCATTGTCCAGGGTGATTTAGGGAAGGGAGAAGACTCTAGGACGTGTGGAGCGTTGTCCAGGGTGATTTAGGGAAGGGAGGAGAGTCTAGGACGTGTGGTGCATTGTCCAGGGTGATTTAGGGAAGGGAGAAGAGTCTAGGACGTGTGGAGCTTTAGGGAAGGGAGAAGAGTCTAGGACATGTGGAGCGTTGTCCAGGGTGATTTAGGGAAGGGAGACGAGTCTAGGACGTGTGGAGTGTTGTCCAGGATGTTTTAGTGAAGGGAGAAGAGTCTGGAACTTGTGGAGCGTTGTCCTGTGTGTTTTAGAGAAGGGAGAAGAGTCTAGGACTTGTGGAGTGCAACGCAGCACCAGTGCACCACCGATACTACATTGTTTTTGTTTTCGTCTCAATTAAGCATGGCATCTGTTTACAGCATCCTATGACAGTGAGCACAGAGGCCCTGGCGCAGTGCCAGCGCTATGCTAACAACTGCTCCTCTCACTATGAGACGCTATCAATTACCATCAAAATACGTCAGCAGTGTAGACTGTGATGATGATGATGATGATGATGACGAGCACAGATATACAACCTCACACACAAACCAGAAAACCCGATCCAGGAGTCACCTCACCTCCTGACCCTCCTGAAAACCCCCCAATGTCTATTTTTCAAAGTTTGGGCAGGACACTTCACACTAGAACCGACATGAGGTTTAGAGAGAGAGAGAGACAGAGAGAGAGAGAGAGAGAGAGAGAGAGAGACAGAGAGAGAGAGAGAGAGACAGAGACAGAGAGATTAGATAGGACAAAGAGAAAGAGGGATAAAGAATGGGAAAAAAGGATATATATATAGATATATATATATATATATAGAGAGAGAGAGAGAGAGAGAGAGAGAGAGAGAGAGAGAGAGAGATTCAGATCGGGACAGACCATGCAGTTATGCAAGGAAAGTATGTGAACACCACATTGGCAGGACACTCCGAGTGGCAGGTGTGTGTGTGTGTGTGTGTGTGTGTGTGTGCGTGCGTGCATGCGTGCGTGCGTGCGTGCGTGTGTGTTTGTGTATATTTAGTAGTCAGAGTGAATAATTCAGTCCGGTACATTATGACACAGAGAGAGAGAGAGAGAGAGATGTGTTCAGTCCGGTACATTATGACACAGAGAGAGAGAGAGAGAGAGAGAGAGATGTGGGGGGAGTTCTGGGCAGATTCTCCCTAACACACACACACACCACCCTTGCCACACCTGCGACACATGTAGAAAATGCACACATGGTATGTGCATGTCAGCTACACACACACACATGATGACATAAACACATGGTCACATCCCAACACACACACACACACACACACACACACACACATTCCTGGTCCCCAGTTGGGACATTACAAATCGTTGCTGTCGGGCAGAAACCACTTATCTCCATGTTTGAACTTTTGTGTTTTTTGTTTGTTTTCATAAATTCACGTTCTACGTTAATCATAACTACAGCGTCACACAACAGCATCAACTGTAGAATATCCACAAGCTAGATCTGCTACTTTTGGAATTTGAATGGTCCTGAAAAGCAACAGTTTTTCGGACATACGAGGTGTCCAGGCGACGGAGACTAAATGGAGTGTAGCGCGGTGCTGGCGTTGCCCTGCACAGCAGGAAGTGTGTACGCTACGATAGGATTCCCTCGGGTCCACTACTGCTCCACACTGTTTATGCTGATGCATGCACAGTATAGTTCAGTCAGACAACTCACAAATAGATTTAACCAATATTTATTATAGAATGAGAATACAAGTGTGCATATGATATTTGACTTGGCGTTCGGCTCTGCTGGATTTTCTCCCTGCTCGGCACGATTAAGCACCAGCATAAAACATTAAGAGCAGGGAGATAAATATACAATAAAACCCCCATGGGGAGCATAAATAACAGAGCCCACCGGTGGTGCTGGGGTGGCGGTGGGAGCAAACATCACATCACAGCAACCAGGAACCATATGCAGAAGGAAGGCAGGAATGGCATGCAGACTAGTGAGCTTAAGTAGCCTGCCCAAATGGTCAGCTGACTGCCACATCAGCAGAATGACATGTGGGTCTTGCACACACTGAATACACCCACATAGTAATGCAGCATGTTAACCCCTTGAGTATAGTATGCGTCTTTGAGAACGACATGAACTCCCTCGAGTGTGACTGACTGAACTAACTCCGCAGGCTACGTGTCATTTAACCAAAAAAGTAACGAATACTAAAATTGGAGAAAAAAAAATATATATATAAAAAAGTGATAACTAACTTAAACTGTATTGTTTAAAATAAAATAAAAACTGAAATGCCTTAGTTTAATTCTCGTTACCAACAGTATCTGAATACTGTATATTGTTTTTTAAATGGTATCTTTTGTTGAGTTTTCATTACACAATAGGCCTACTTACTCTGACCTCTTTGAATCCTGCACCTGCCAAATATCACAAAGTATGAAAAAAAAACTAACACTGAAACTAATACAAACTATTATTATTAAAACTACTATTATTATCCAAAAAAAGATATCAAAATGCGCATGCATGTACCGTATGTGCGTGCGTGCGTGCGACGTGTGACTGGTTCTTTACGTGCCATAACAACATGTACCGTGTCCTGTACAGGCCTGCACTCTACCGACGTCTGAATTAATAATAAGTACAGTTGTTGTTGTTGTACTGTTCCTCTCTAGAGGTCTTTCATAGCTGTTTGGATCTGCTTCACTTCAAAGATGAAACTCAGCCACTGCTTCTTAAACCTTCCAGGCTGCAAATAAAATGATAATGTCGTTATTTTGGGGGAACTGGGGGTCCCCCCCGCCACCCCGACAAGCACTTGGACTGGAGACAGTACATTTAGTTTAGTTTGACTTGGTTCCACAGGTAAATAGTGAAAATAGCTCAGTCGTTGGGAGGTTGGAGAATAGATCACCAATTTCCACCAATGTTCCCTCTTTCTTACGTAATATTTGACAATTTCCACACAGTACGTGACAATATTTGAATTTAAATCCTTGAATCAGTTTGCCGTTTTTGAATGGGAATCCTGAAAAGTTAAAATGTTATTTAATTTAAATTGCATTTAGTTAACTAAATACTAAACATTAACTAAACATTGGACATAAAAAAGACAATAACATTTTTACTAGTAATTAGGTGAACTCAATAACATATCAATGTTTGGATATTAACCTGAGGGCCACATCAAGTGAAGGTGGGGGCCGCATGTGGCCCCCGGGCCGCCAGTTGCCCACGTATTGATCACCTGAAAGGTGAGTATGCGACCACCCCTTTATGTGTGGTCTACAGAACTTTGGGTGGTCACTCCTCCTCCTTACACAGCACACCCTGACTCACCCTCGGGCGCGGCGCACACCACCCCTGCCTCGTTGCCGTGGTTACAGTCGCTGGTCACAAACTTCCTGCTCCGGCACTCCAGCAACGATGTCTCGTCGCCGCGGCAACCCAGCCGCTCGTAGTGGAAGAGTCCCGAGCCGGGTCCGAAGTAGGAGTGCTGCAGCGCCGTTCCGATCTCCCTGCATTGAAAACACGAGGACGTCCCACAAATTGTTACACAGTATCTCTATAGTCATGTGTTCAAGACGGATCTGTCTGATATTTCATATTCCATCCTAATTGGCTAACAGTCTCACCCCAGTCCCAGCTGTCTGCACATGACACTGGCATCACGGTCCGTCCAGTGGGTGTCACACACCGCCCCCCACTGGCCGTTCAGGTACACCTCCACCCGACCGCTCTGGCCAGACACACCCCCCACCAACCTGGCAACACCTGGAGAGGAGAGGTAAGGTAAGGTAATTTGATTTGTAAAGCGCCTTTCAAAACAATCGTTACAAGGTGCTGTACACAGTAAAATAATAAAAATAAAACAAGAAAAACACAGTCAACAGCAAAACAGCGAAAACAATAAGAAACAAGCAACAGAAAACAATTCATGAAAATAAATACAGGCAGAACAAGACACAATAGAGATACTCACTATAATGGACCAAAATATTTACGATATAGGTGTGTCTTAACTTTTTGAAAGTGTCGACTGACTCTGCATTTTTTAGGTTCATAGGTAACTCGTTCCAGAGTGTGGGTGCCATAGCTGAGAAGGCTCGATCGCCTTTAGTTCTCATCTAAGGTCACATTCATACGAGAGAGCTTTGCTGCGATTAAAACGTATCCTGCTGCGCATTGTCAGAAAGTGCGCTTCGTTTGGCAGGTGTGAAGGCTCATTCGAATCCTAATGCGCAGCAAATAACCGCATTTTACTCCGCCCAAAAACGTGGGTTTCGCTTCGCTTCGAATCGCACTTGACTACGATTCGGTGCAGGTGTGAATGCAATCCGCAGTAAATAAAGGAAATGAAGCAAACATAATGTGGCGGGTGAGGAGCTGAACACAGTTGGAGACGAAGAAGGCATATTTTACACAGCGCAAAGATGTCCCGTTACTGTGGATAGACGGTCGAGTAAGGAGACTGAAGCCCTGATCGAAATGAGGACGTGTACATTAATCAATTGCTTAAGAAAACACATAAAAACACTGCAGTGTATTATAGCCTACATAATATTCTGTCTGTCTGTCTGTGCGTGCCGTAAACATGGAGTGCTGTCACTGTGTGGGACTGGGGAGTTATATCAGTGCGCTCATGCAGCGCTGTACTGCATGCCCAAAAGAACAGTGTGTGGCGGCTGCGTGCGTAGAGAGAGAGAGAGAGTCGGCACGACACATGCACGTTATGAGTGTAATTTTATCACCATAGATTTCACTGTGTAGGCTATAGTTTATGAATGGAACACATTGATAAAGGTCCCCCCTGCTGCGTTTCCAATTGCTGCGAATGACAGTGTGAAGGCAAACCGCAGCCAATTAAATATGCAAGAATCCAATTTCCCCGCCCATATGGATCTGAGTCTACCGAAGTATTAGGTGAGAATCTGACCTTAGTTGCAGGGATGATAAGAAAGCCTTTATCAGAAGACCTAAGTTGACTTGTGTATACCCTGGGGTGAAGTAGCTCTGTCAAATATAATGGACCCAGCCCAAAGAGGGATTTGTAAGTGATTAATAAAAGAGGAGAGGAGAGGAGAGGAGAGGAGAGGAGAGGAATAGAGTAGGTGTGTAATGAATCTGATGCATTTTTAACAGCGATACGATACATAGCACGATACATGGACGATATCGTTTCATTCATGGCGATACGATTCAATGATTTAAAACAGGAAACGAGTGGATAATGCAGGTTTATTAAGGGAAACGTATATTAATATGGATATGAATAAGTAAAAATCACACCCGTGTGAAGTGAGAGGCGCTCTTATCCTCTTACAACATCAATTACAACGTAATGTCTTTTTTAAGCAACGGGTGCTAATGTTTGTTTTAGTCCTCAACACAAACATTACATTTATCTTTATTGTCTATGGCGTTCTCTTAAACAAGCATCGTTGAAAGACAAACATTAAAAGCTGTATAGGGGATAGCGCCCCTCAAAAACACAGTGATTATCTGGCAAATACATGGACATTGTATTTGAACATAATTATATGGACAAAACCCACACCTTGACATGAACACAGAGAATACACACATTTATCGATATTGTAAGGATATTGAATGGAAAAGTAATTAAACCCCTCTTTTTATTTATTCTTATTAAAATTGCTAAATGCAACGTACAAATACATAGTATCTATAGAATTGATTATTTGCATTGCAAAACAACAACAATACAAAGTCAAACGATATAATATGTTGTCATTTACATATCGATTCGATATACTTTGATATACTATGATGAAGTGACAAAAGTGCAAAAGAAAGAAATACTAGAAAAAGTGCCCTTCTGGGCACAGGTCTCCACCAGGTTATCCACAGATCCGTGCAGTTAGAGGTAAAAACACTTTTCGGCCAGTTATAGCGCCACCTTGAGGCTGAGCTGAAATTGTTCATGTGGCATTTTGTCCTCGGCCTAGTGGGAATGTGGGTGCACAATTTCACGGAAATCACGCGATGTGTTCATGATTTGCAGCATTTTGTTTGAAACTGAGCACTCCTGTGAACTTTGGAAGCCAATCTTAACCAATCAGGATGGAGTGTGAGAAATATGAAAGACCGGTTTGGTTGAATGGCTCTAGAGAGACTGTGTACCAATTTGCGTGATGTTTGGACAAAATCTGTAGGTGTGCTGTGCAAAAACCTGTTTTGCACAAAGCGGCCTCCTGGTGGCGCTATAACAGGCCGTTCTGGAAAGTTTGGGGCAGAGGTTCATGGTTGGCATCCAGGGAGTGTGTGTGCAGAATTTGGCATCGACCGGGTTAACGGTGGCTGAGATTAGCTGGTCACGGACGGACACACGGACACACGGACACACGGACACACGGACGGACGGACGGAGTGCAAAACATACTCTCCCCATGCCTTCGGCTGGTGGAGACAATAACATTCATGACTATAAAAAGGTGAGAAGAGACAAATAATAGACTAACAACCCATGATTCTCAACCCATGAGTGTATTGGGATTTCACACCAATCAGACACTGTCGTGAACTTTGAGGCTTGTGCTTTGATTATTTGGGATAATTGCACAGATTGAGGTTGGCCTGGGGGTTTTACCGTCTGTGCCACAAACACACATACAGTACACGCACACACACGTCACGCACACACACACACACACACACACGCACGCACGCACGCACACACACACACAAACGCACGCACGCACGCACACACACGCGCATATACTACTTTCTACTGTCTAGTGGGGTGATGGTGACAGGCTGACAGCTATAGTGATAGCCTTTCTACTGTCTAGTGAGGTGTTGGTGACAGGCTGACAGCTATAGTGATAGCCTTTCTACTGTCTAGTGAGGTGTTGGTGACAGGCTGACAGCTATAGTGATAGTTACTACTTTCTACTGTCTAGTGAGGTGTTGGTGATAGGCTGACAGCTATAGTGATAGCCTACTTGCCCTACTACTTTCTACTGTCTAGTGACTGAGTGGGGAGTGTTGGTTGATGAATGAATATCAACATCCTAATACCTCCTGATACTGGGGGGTCAAATTATGACAGGCAATTCCTGCTGTCAAAATATGACCCCCCCAGTCAAAACACTTTGTTTGAAATAGACACTCATGCTTTCCAAGGTGAGATTTGAGCTGCAAAATGCAGCGAAAAAAATGCACCAGTGTGCAACCACCTCAAAATATATTTTGCACTGAAAATAGCTGATCTACAAGCTCACACTCACAGCACTTGCCATGTTAAAAACTAAGTATGACCCAGGCATAACTCCAATCCTGACACTAATCCCAACCTGAATATTTTCCTAATTGTAAGCTCTAAAAAACTCATTTTGCCGATGTCTATCGGGAGCGATATGCTGCTCAGTTTTGGCACTTTGTTTTTAATGCTTTTCCTTCCTTTTTGCTTTTCTCTGTCTTATTATCCTCTTCTTCTCTTTTTTTGCCTCTATGTAATATGTATGTTATTATGCTCTGTGATGTGATGACTTTGGTTCGACCTCGGTCGTTAGAAAATGTGCTATACAAATAAAGTTTGATTTGATTTGATATCGCTTCAATTCTACTATACTCGTGGATGTGGAGACATTTGGCACCTCACAAGTATCGCATTACGAGTCGAGTACACACAAACACTCACACACACACTCATTGAAGCATGTGATTGACGAGACAGAGTGAAAGCTAGACAGCGAGCAGACCGATAATCACAGCATCTAAAATGTCCCATCAACACCTGTCTACAGCCTGGGGGCGCAGACAGACAGACAGGCACCTGTCTACAGCCTGGGGGCGCAGACAGACAGACAGGCACCTGTCTACAGCATGGGGAAGCAGACAGACAGACAGACAGGCACCTGTCTTCAGCCTGGGGAAGCAGACAGACAGACAGACAGGGACCTGTCTACAGTATGTGTCAGACAGAGCAGACAGACAGCACCGCAGGGTGCTGATAGGTCAGCACAAAACAGACAGAGTCACAGACAACACCGCAGGGTGCTGATAGATCAGCGATCAGCACAAAGCAGACAGAGTCACAGACAACACCGCAGGGTGCTGATAGATCAGCACAAAGCAGACAGAGTCACAGACAACACCGCAGGGTGCTGATAGGTCAGCACAAAGCAGACAGAGTCACAGACAACACCGCAGGGTGCTGATAGGTCAGCACAAAACAGACAGAGTCACAGACAACACCGCAGGGTGCTGATAGGTCAGCACAAAGCAGACAGAGTCACAGACAACACCGCAGGGTGCTGATAGGTCAGCACAAAACAGACAGAGTCACAGACAACACCGCAGGGTGCTGATAGGTCAGCACAAAGCAGACAGACAACACCGCAGGGTGCTGATAGGTCAGCACAAAGCAGACAGAGTCACAGACAACACCGCAGGGTGCTGATAGGTCAGCACAAAGCAGACAGACAACACCGCAGGGTGCTGATAGGTCAGCACAAAGCAGACAGAGTCACAGACAACACCGCAGGGTGCTGATAGGTCAGCACAAAGCAGACAGACAACACCGCAGGGTGCTGATAGGTCAGCACAAAGCACAAAGCACAAAGACTTCAGACATCATGTTACATCATCCACTCCACAGCCAGGAAGCAGGGGTTGTAAAGGACATAATTATTGTCACCCAGCTGACGGATCGATGGAGCGGACAATGACGAGACAGGTCACATGCTACTTAAAGCATAATGAAATTAAGATTTATTTTCCTTATGGTATGGTCACATATTATGCCAATTATGAAAATTGCTCAACATATGCAAGTTAGCATCCGGCAGTTTCTACATGCTGGGGAACCATACTAACATTTCAAACATCAGTTTCTACATGATGGGGACCCATACTCAACATTTCTAACATCAGTTTCTACATGCTGGGGACCCATACTCAACTTTTCTAACATCAGTTTCTACATGCTGGGGACCCATACTCAACTTTTCTAACATCAGTTTCTACATGCTGGGGACCCATACTCAACTTTTCTAACATCAGTTTCTACATGCTGGGGACCCATACTCAACTTTTCTAACATCAGTTTCTACATGCTGGGGACCCATACTCAACTTTTCTAACATCAGTTTCTACATGCTGGGGACCCATACTCAACATTTCTAACATCAGCTTCTCCATGCTGGGGACCCATACTCAACTTTTCTAACATCAGTTTCTACATGCTGGGGACCCATACTCAACTTTTCTAACATCAGTTTCTACATGCTGGGGACCCATACTCAACTTTTCTAACATCAGTTTCTACATGCTGGGGACCCATACTCAACTTTTCTAACATCAGTTTCTACATGCTGGGGACCCATACTCAACATTTCTAACATCAGCTTCTCCATGCTGGGGACCCATACTCAACTTTTCTAACATCAGTTTCTACATGCTGGGGACCCATACTCAACTTTTCTAACATCAGTTTCTACATGCTGGGGACCCATACTCAACTTTTCTAACATCAGTTTCTACATGCTGGGGACCCATACTCAACATTTCTAACATCAGCTTCTCCATGCTGGGGACCCATACTCAACTTTTCTAACATCAGTTTCTACATGCTGGGAACCCATACTCAACATTTCTAACATCAGCTTCTCCATGCTGGGGACCCATACTCAACATTTCTAACATCAGTTTCTCCATGCTGGAGACCCATAGTCAACATTTCTAACATCAGTTTCTCCATGCTGGACGCCATGATACAAAGTAAACAAATGAATGCAGCGGTGGGGGTGTGGTCAACGAAGGTTCTAGGTGACGACTGTGTTTTGGGGCTGGTCTGACTGCAGTCTGAAGAGACAACCATGTAGTCCGGAAGGCACGTGACACTGATCATCATGAATTCAGAGAATTCAGAGAACATGAATTCCTGACCCAAAAAACCCAGGCAAAGTGTTTCTAGTGTCCTAAACATCATTAAAATAAGATCCGGTTGTGAAGTGGCCCTTTAATTCCAAGGAAGTGGAGTTCTTAAAAGGTCACTACAGTTCTTAAAGGTCCCTTATACACTGGCTCCCTGTATGTCAAAGAATGGATTTCAAAATACGGCATGCCGTTCATAAAGCATTGACTAGTTTCAGGGCCAAGAATACATTTCCAGTCTAGTGGGAAGAGTCTGACAGAAGAAGGTCTGCTTTCCAAAGCCAGAATCGTTAACTAAACGTGGAGAAGCAACGCTCCACATTCATGTCTGGAACAAACTACACTGCCACTATTCTTTTAATCCATTTAGACTTGAGGCCGATAAAAAAAAAAAAACATTTTCTTTCAGACATGCTCTCTCATGCTTTCAGTCTAGTGTGTGTGAAGAGTCTGCCAGTGCTATTAACTCATTTTGCTTTTTTTTTTTTAAACAGTTCCTCTCCTGAACAGTTAGTTTTGCCTGTCTCTGTACCAAAAAGGGTCACAAATGTGCTCTGTAATAAATAAACGTGATGGCGGTTGTGTAGGGAGGCGGGGCACAGACAGGCACACAGGACACCGACACAAACAATAGGTATTGTTCTGAAAGGTCATAGGTCAGGTAGGCCTCCCAGGAGAAATATAGGTACAATCCTTCATCCAAAAACTGTCCTTTCAAGGTATAGGTTACCTCATTAGGTATCCACACACCGGTACTTCAGTGTACTGTTTGGGATGCTCCACGTCAAATGGAATGGAAAATGGACTGAAAATTATCTTTATAATGTTATTTGACTTTCCACCCATTTGTGCGCGCACGCATGCACACGCACACACACACACACACACACACACACACACACACACACACACACACACATCAGCTCACCATTACGTGCTACAGTGTTGATTCCGTCGACTGAAACTATGACAAAAACATTTCGCAGACTATTTTAACTGACAAAAACTAAGCTATGATGACTAAAAAAACGAAATATATTGTCAAACAAATAAAAACGCGACTAAAATAGCAGACCTTCGCACATGGTTAAAGGTTAAAAACAGGGGAAAAATGCATACATTAATTAATTAATTAATGTTAACAATTAATATTGTGCAGGAGAACATTAAATATAAACAAAAAAATACCAGTAATACATTCAAATGTGAGCTTGTAGATCTGCGATTTTCAGCATGCAACCACGTGTAAAATCAGGATATTTAGTCGACTAAGTCTGTGACTGACAGTCACAGAAGGCCCTACATGCTGGGGACCCATACTCAACATTTCTAACATGTCCAGTTGACCCACTCACTCACCTTGGTGACAGTCGCAGAAGGCCCAGCCGATGGCGCCGGAGCTCTGCCTGAAGAAGCACCAGGGGTTGGACTCGCGGTCGGGGTTCCGGCAGTAGCCGTGGTCCCCCAGGCCGCGCCCGGGGTACTGGGCCACGTAGTCCGGGAACTCCGTCCACCTCAGGCACGGGGAGCCCGAGTCCGTCTGGGACACGGAGCCGTTGTAGTAACCCAGCTCCGTGAAGCCCTCCGAGCACGACAGAGGAGCTGTTGAGGGGACACAGAATAGTGATACATATGTTATACGTTATGTTCATTATTCATCCATTCGTTTCAAAACTAGATTCCTTGTGTCAGATTTTCTTTTCTTTTTTAAGATATTTCTGGGGGCTTTTTGTGTTTACTCATTGTAGCTTGACAGGAAACGGGGAGAGAGATGGGGGGGGACATCAAAGGTCGTCGGACTCAAACCTGCGGCACGGCGGCACGCGGTCAAGCTTGTTATGATTAGCAGCTAGCCTATAGCTGCCCGGACCGCCAGGCTGGCCCGGGCCTCCTTATATCAGATTTGTATTGTTAAAAATGTTCTAAATGGCCCAGGCCGTAGCGTAACGGTCTGGGCACCGGACTGGTAATCCAGTCGCAGTGTGCCGCGGGTTCGACTCCCGGACCCGACACGGCCTTTACTGCATGTCATCCGCCCATCTCTCTCCCGTTTCCTGTCAGCCTACTGTCTGTCCCTTCAAAAAAAAAATCAATAAAAGGCGTAAGCCGCAAAAAAATATCTTAAAAAAAAAAAAAAATGTTCTAAATTATTTTCTCTCTTTTTTTCTCCTTTTTTTTGCCGTGACACGTTGTGTGCTTGTAATCGGGTATTTTTGAAAAGCTGATGGGTTGAACGGCTATTTTGGCTACTTCTTCGGCGCAGTACTATGATGAAGTAAGAAATATAGGGCATTCATTTATGATATGGAGATAAGACGTTTCCGCTCGATATGTTATGTACATATTTATGTAGGCCTACAGTTTAGGGGATGCACGCGCAGATTAGACACACCAATGGACCCACATACGGAACAACATGCAATGCTCCCGTGCTTGCAGATGTCTGCAAACCTGTATAGATATCAGAGGTGACTTTGACACATCACATGGACACGCATTAATAATACATCTGATGATTTGAAAAAAGTGGACCCTGTTGTAAACAAGTGTAATGCTTTATCAGTGCGTCGTCCACAGTAACAGTCTTTGTATTGAGTTGTGCTTTCATGTGAAATAGTAATAATAATGAATTGCATTTTTATAGCACTTTTCCAAGTGCTCAAAGCGCTTTACAATGGTTCATTCATTCATACATTGGGAGGTGAAGCGGCGAACAGTCGACACCAGCGTGGAGTGCGAATGTGGGAAGTGAGGACACTGGTCCAGTACTGACCAATGTAGGGTTCAGTGTCTTGCCCAAGGACACTTCGACATGTGGACAGGAGGAGCCGGGATTCGAACCTCCGACCCAGGGATCATTGGACGACCTGCTCTACCTCCTGAGCCACAGCCGAACAAATGTACCCATTCTGCAAACTGCTCAATCAATCAACACATGGCCTTCCAGCAGGAACCTCTCTTGCCACGCTTGCTTTTATTTGCTTTAATGTCTCTCTCCGTTCCTCTGCGCACCCCCCCCCCCCCCCCCCCCACACCCACACTTCATGTTTTATAGCTGGGTTTTACCTGCCTGACAGCATTGTACTGCACTGCAGGGACTGTGTAAATATATTATATGCACTGTGCGTGTGTGCATGCGTGTGCGGCCGGGCACGTGTGTGTGTGCGTGCGTGTGTGTGTGTGCGTGCGTGTGTCATCTTTGCTGAGCCACACAGTGTGTAGAGAGCTACAGTACCTGCCCAGAATACCAGAAAGCTTGCCTCAGAACACAGTCAGGCGTACAGCCGGCGCCAACTTCTCAGCCTGGCATTCCTAAACGTAACCTCAGTAAACGATGCCTAATCAGTTCAACCTAACCTTAATCCTAACCTGAACCTCAGTAAAACGGTGCCAAAACCGAGTGCTCGGCGAGAGAGCGAGACGGGGAGAGAAAGAGAGGGACAGAGAAAGAGAGACAGAGAGAGAGATCACAGAAGGGCAATATTAAAGTATGCATTTGTTTGTCCAAAACACAAATACAAAATAACGTTTTGAATACAGGGAGTGGCCTATTTCTACAGCGTGGTGGTGTCCCCTTTTACGTAACAAACCCACTGCTGGAAGTGCACCACACTGCATGGAAAGGAATAAAGCCAACACACACGAACGCACGCACAGAGAATTTTTATGTTTAGATATTATTCTATATTGTTCTCTTGCTGTTCTACTGTACATGCAACCAACCCGTTGAAGAAATCACAGATTGAGGCTCCAACCTTTGCTTTTTGAGGGCCCTCCTATATTCAGCTATTTACGTCATGATGATGTACGATGATAAGAGCACCCCTCAGAGGGGCACGGTGACACAGTCTGTAGTGCTGTCGTCTCACAGCTAGAAGGTCCTGGGTTCGATTCCCACTCGGGACGCTGTGGGTGCTGGCGGCGTGTTTCCTCCTCCACGTCATCAGTGCCCATACCCAAGGCGGGGTTGGCGAAAGGGCCTTTCTGTGTGGAGTTTGCATGTTCTCCCCGTGTCCCCTAGGGTAGGTACCCTCACAAAAAACATGCAGTAATCCTGGTCTCTAAAAACTGCCTCCCCCTGGCCAGCCGGGGCGCCTGATGGAGGGGAAAGGAACTGGTTGGAATAACGTGTTCCTTCTACGCGCTATGTCCAACAAGGGAAACTCCCCCCTGTCAGGTGTAAAGGAGCAACTTGAACAGTCAGTCATGAAGGAAGCATGAGTTAAGTCCGTTGCTCTCCCCATGTGCCCCATATATGGGGACTAGGTTGGCGGAGGGTGTGTAAAGCCCAGGATCACATTAGATAATTGACACAGGGGTGAAAAATGGGTTGCACAGGTGTGATTTTTATGAAATATCGATCGTGAATGGTTTAGTGGAAGATGCTTCTGAACATACAAATGTTCTATTGCTAGTTTATGACGCTTTCTAGCAGAGCTCTTTAATCTAATTGAGTTCACAAGTTTCCTCCTCCTGCCTGGATCTGGGCAGCGGGACAAAAATGATGATATATCTCCATAATAATTTCGAGTTGTAGTCTTGTTAGGTTGTGTTTACATTTGCACTGTGGGCAGCGCTTCAATACGTCATCAGTCTCGCGTTGATCTCGCCTCTAGCAAACGGACGCATACGGCCGCATATCTCTCCGGTCAGAAATGGCTCGGAGTGCATCGTCTCTGCCCGAGAGGGACCAGATGGGAGCAGGAGGAGGAACTCACTGCTGCCACCAGCTGGCGGAGTCAGGTTACTTTAATCTAGCTGTCACAGAGAACTTTAATCTATGCATATGTAAGCTTGTAAACATTCTTTTGCATTTCCCACATTCAAAGAGAAACTAGACCGCATTTCCTAAAACACCTCCCCCCACGCAGCCAGGCAGGGCGCCGCACCATGCATACATTAAGCAGCGGCCTGCTGGGTTTGATCACAGCGGAGCTGCACACATCGTAGCCCTTACACACATACATATACATTAGTAGAGCAAAGGGTTTGATCAGGTCATGAGTGGTGTTGACAGTCGTATAAATTACCCATGAGCCTCTATGCTGTACTTAAAACCTCCGGTGGGACTAACAAAGTGCTGTGCTACTCCAGTAATTACCTCAGTCGTCTCTTCATCTGAAGATGAAGCTCACTTTCCCCCCCCGCCCGCCCCTCACTGCACTCCATTCCATGATTACATTTTCAAAAAACACCTACGGTACAGTACAGCACCGCCACCGAATGCAGCCCAGTGCACATGAGAGGAAAAAACACTTTCTTTGGTTTATATAGGCCTCCGCCCGCCTGGAAAAGTTTAATAACGTAACTTAAGCCAGTGCTTCCAAAACTGTTTATGCATCATCACAACCCACTGAGGAGTAAAAGACCATGATACGTGAGAGAAAGGAGAAAATGCCAGCACTCAAAAAATGTCCTTTTCACATGATTTATTTACCTCTGACAAGCAGACAGCGAACGCGTTTGAGGCCTATAGTGGGCCATCCTCAGCATACTCTAATGGCTATTTGTTGAAACTAAAACAGTGCGGGCGTCATTAATTTATAGGACGAGTATACCTGTCCGAGGGATCAATATTGTGTTAAGCAAGCAAGTCATCTAGAGACCCCCCGAAAAAATATTTTGGGGACCCTACTGGGTGTCCCGACCCACAGTGTGAGTACCGCTGCTTTAAAGAGAACGGTGTTGGAGGCATAAACCACTTTCTTAACAACAACCAGAAGCACAGTGAACCACTAATGCGCTCCATAAAGAAACCCACATCTTTTTTTTTATAACACATTAAACCATTTAGTCACGAGGACACATCTGTGTAGCCTCATAGTCTCTTTAACCACTTACCATTTTAAACTAGCCGTTGAAAAATATCAGATCTACAAGCTCGTAGCGTCGCACAGAGTGCCGCACTACGAGCTTGTAGATCAGATTTTGAATATATATTTGAATATATATATATATATATATTTGAATATATATTCTTTCACAGTGAACGTTTTTAACTCATATCTTTACTTCTGGGGGGGGGGGGGGGCGTGGAACAACATATTTTCAGCTTCTCCCTTTGCTAAAACACCCTGGACAACACTCCACACATCCCAGACTCTTCTCCTTTCCCTAAAACACCCTGGACAACACTCCACACATCCCAGACTCTTCTCCTTTCCCTAAAACACCCTGGACAACGCTCCACACGTCCTAGACTCTTCTCCTTTCCCTAAAACACCCTGGACAACGCTCCACACGTCCTAGACTCTCCTCCATTCTCTAAAACACCCTGGACAACACTCCACACATGCCAGACTCTTCTCCTTTCCCTAAAACACCCTGGACAACGCTCCACACGTCCTAGACTCTCCTCCCTTCTCTAAAACACCCTGGACAACGCTCCACACGTCCTAGACTCTCCTCCCTTCTCTAAAACACCCTGGACAACACTCCACACATCCCAGACTCTTCTCCTTTCCCTAAAACACCCTGGACAACGCTCCACACGTCCTAGACTCTCCTCCCTTCTCTAAAACACCCTGGACAACACTCCACACATCCCAGACTCTTCTCCTTTCCCTAAAACACCCTGGACAACGCTCCACACGTCCTAGACTCTCCTCCCTTCTCTAAAACACACTGGACAACACTCCACACATCCCAGACTCTTCTCCCTTCCCTAAAAGACCCTGGACAACGCTCCACACGTCCTAGACTCTCCTCTCTTCCCTAAAACACCCTGGACGATACTACACACGCCCTAGACTCTAATAATAATAATTATGAGACAGAGAGAGATGTGGCGAAATACAGAAAGAGAGAGAAGATGAAAGGACGATGGATATGAAAGAGAGAGACACACATGGAGGGAAGAGGACAAGCGGAGGGTGCTTAATGTTACTTCTTCAGACAGGTGTTGAGATATGAGAACACACACACACACGCACAGCACACGGCGCACGCACACACACACACACACACACACACACACACACACACCTCTAACTGTAACCATCACCACACTACGTACATACCTAACCTTCAACCCTACAGCCTGCTGTAACTGTAACTCCAGGTCTTAACCCTAAGCCATGCTGTTGAAATGTGAGGAGCAGTAATGTCCTCACTCCACTGTGTGGAGGCCAGGGTAAACCCTCTTGTGTAATATTGCTTAATTATATTATAGAATGTGAATACAGGCAGCCGGGAGATAGATATACAATAACAACCCCCCCATGGGGAACAGAACAAATAGCAGAGCACACCGGTGGTGGTGCTGGGGTGGCGGTGGGAGCAAACAGCACATAACCATGCACAAACCAAGAACCATTATACAGAAGGAACGCAGAATGAACACAATACTCCACCCCTATTGGTCAGCTGATTGCTACGTCAGCGTATGCCGCGTTTAACTTGCAGAACACTGTAGTAATGCACAGGCGTGTGTAAGCTGACCGTATCATTTCTCACATGTACCCCAGAGGTACATGTGACAACCACTGCCACCATAGACTGGAACTCACCTATATGCTTTCTATGGCATAGGCAGCTCCCGGCAGGATCTGCTGGGAGAAACTAGACGCAGCTGCAGGTCATGAGACTAATTAATTAGAGCGACAGAGAGAGAGAGAGACGTGTGCGCGCGCGCGTGTGTGTGTGTGTGTGTGTGTGTGTGTGTGTGTGTGTGTGTGTGTGTGTGTGCTTGTGTGTCAATTTAACGAAGGTGCAGACGATCAGTAATCAGCAGAGAGAGAGAGAGAGAGACGTTTGCGCTACTGTATGCCGAAATTTAAGTGGACTCGGCCCCATACTTTTGAGTGGTGCAACCACTCCTAGGCTATAGACAGCTATGTGTGTCCCTGGGTCTGTCCCTGTGTCCCTGGGTCTGTCTCTCCGAGCACGGAAATAGCGTTATAGCATTTGTTCACCACCAAGTGTCACTGTTCACTGTTGCACAGCCTAACACACAGACACACACACAGGCCAGGGAGGAGGGCTCGTACAGTACAGTACAGTACAGTACAGTACAGTACAGTACAGTACAGTACAGTACAGTACAGTACAGTACAGTACAGTACAGTACAGTACAGTACAGTACAGTACCACCCACTTCAGACGGGTCTGATATTTCTTATCCCTGGAAATAAAAACGTCTGGGTTTCCGAGGCTACTGCCACCATGAATCATCATATTTAACCAATGTTTCTCAAAGGGACCCTTGGGGTTTCCTTGAGAGGGGTTACAGGGTTGTAACTCTGAGTGTACAAATGGGGTTCTGTGGGTACACTCTCGGAGTAATAAAGGGAGCGGGGGAGGGGGCTTAATTAAAAAGGTTTGAGAACCTCAGGATTAAATCACTGCCACCATGACTCATCATCATCAGTGATGAGTCATCGGATTAAACCGCTGCACCCATGATGACTCATCAGAACAGAACCACCGCCAACGAGCACCGAGCTCTGCTCCAATCAAACGCAAAGCTTTGCGGTTCCCTCTAAACAAACAAACAAAAAGATCTCTTACATCTACCCCCCCCCCCCCCCCCACTGAGGATGTGTATAAAACACTAGGCTAGCTGACAGCTTGCTGAAAAGGTGTTTCTTTTATTTCTCCCGGCGCAGGGGGTTAGCTCATGAACTATTTTGTACTGTGCTTACTGTATTGTCCTTGGTAAAAAGCCTCTTGGGGGGGGGGGGGTCTTCTCTGCCAGAGAGCATTAGAAGTGTTTTGGACGACATGCAGTGTGAGATATCTTATACTGCAATATAGTAAGTCATGCCTGCATGTGTAACCTTTCCGTTCCCCCGTCCCCAGACGTATCCAGGCCGGCAGAGCTAGGCAGACACATGAGGAGAACTGAATCAGTACACTTTTTTTTGCCAAGTCTTATTATGAGCGTCTTGGGGTCTTATTTCTGTAAAGTCGGTGGAAACATTGGTATAGAGTTGTGGGTTGCAGATTTTCCCGAGCTTGAATCTAAAGTGTAGTTGCTCGTTTTGGACTTTCCTTCCGAATGTTGTCTTTCCTGACCCTGAAAGGGTTGAAGAACCACTGATGTATTGTGCAGCGTACTTCTTTCAGGCATACATTTCCCCATGTCTTCCATCCTAACCTCTTTCCCCAGCGCGTGTGCGCGCACACATGCACACATGCACACACTCACACACACACACACACACATCCATATTTGATAGAGTTCACCCAGTGAGACATGCAGGCCTACATGGGTGCTCCTACTGTGGGAGGTGGTTTATGGGTGATGGTATAAAGGTTATGCGCACGCACGCACGCACGCACGCACGCACGCAGTATAATATATACAACAATAACAGTGATGCCAAGTGACAACAGACAATGCCATGTGAACACTAGCATAGTAGTAGTGAAGACATCCAGAACAGAGCTTAATGGCCAGTAGGTGGGAGGATGGTGTGAGACGAGGGGTCAGGGGGTCAGCGGGGGGGGGGGGGGGGGGGCAGAGAAGCAAGCGGGCCCTTGTTGAGGTGGAAGGGCCCCTGGAGCTGTCCGTCCATCATTACCATAAATTACACCACGTGAACGTACAGGCATCTGGGAGGAATCCACAGCTGTCTGTCTGTGTGTGTGTGTGTGTGTGTGTGTGTGTGTGTGTGTGTGTGTGTGTGTGTGTGTGTGTGTGTGTGAAGTAACTCGTGCGTACGTACGTGTGTGTGCATGTGTACGTGCAAACGGCACAGTAACAGTCTCCATTGTAGGCAAAGGCTGAATGAATCCAGCGTTCTTCTGGAAGGAGCTGTGTAGAAGGTGTTTTTAGCCATAAGTTGGTCTCCGTGTCAAGCACTGATGGTGTTGTAGCAGACCCCCTTGTGACCCCCAAATACAAACATCATTGTCCCAATGATGGTGGCAGAGCTACAAAATGAAGTAGGTGGTGAAGGGCCTCTGGCGTTAATTACAGACCAGGTCGTTGTGTTGGTGTCCAACTTGTAGGTATCATTAGTCCATCTAGTCACCTGGTTGAATCCTCCATGGATAAACATGACCTTCCCCAAGACACAGGCAGAGTGGTTGGACCTCCCTTCTGGAACAGACCCAGAAACCCTGGGTTTAAACCATTTGTGGGCGTCCACATCAAATGCATAAAGCACATTGCAGTACTCATTTGAGTATATCTGACAGCCTCCCCAGAGGTAGATGAAATCCTCAACCAGCACTGCCGAGTGGCCCAAGCGCTTGGAAGGAACCTCATGGTGACGTTTTCCACTTCCAGTTGTCAATGGTGGAAATTCATCCAGAGCAAAGACACTGTGTTGAAAACATGCCCATACATCTGATCCATGGTGTCATCATCGCCCACTCCAAAGCAGTACATCCTGTCTCCAACTGCAACACCATGTTCATACACGATGGGTTGTCCTCCACTCAGATGCAGTGTCCAGCAGAACATATCGAACACTGTAATTTAGGTCTTGCTCTGTAAAAGTAGGGTCCTAATGTGTGTTCTGCTTATATTGGCTCAGTGGCACAAATGACTCACACAGTTGGACAAATCCACAAAGCCAAAGCTGATGAGTTTGATTTGACCAATCAAGGCAGCAGATGGCTCGTGTTAGCGAGTCGATCGTCAGCACAGTCAGGGTCGGGGTATCTTCTGGTAATGCCGAATGACATTTTCATTTAGTCAACATTTTATTTTATAGGACATGACAATGACACTGTGATGTCGTTGAGTGAAGATGTCATAAGGTAGGATAACCAATGATGTTACTCCAACTGACTGCCTGCCGTCTGTAGGATGTTAGCCTCGGGCAGAGCCATAAAGTAAGACCGAGTTACGACATTGAGGGGGCAGAAAATTGAGTGATCGAGCCTGGAGTGACAAGCTGGAGTTTGAATATAGTTTTAAACGAGGGAGGCGCAAATATCAGCAATTTTAGGCATTTGTGCAAGATGACTAAAGTCTCTGTAATGTTTATGTTGTACTATTACAAAAAAACGATCTAAAATAAAGGGATTTAAGAACATTAAACCTGGGCTGTTGCTTGAGCCCAGTGCATTCTGCCAACTTCCGGTCCAGGACTTTGTCACTCTCTCTGCTTAGCACTTCGCCAACGCAAGTCTACGTAGAAGAGCCGCTGTTGGACCGGCAAGAAGTGAACGGAGTTGTCATAACTCTGTCGTATTTCAATGTCTCTGTAGGATGTTAGCCTCGTTTAGTTTTCAATGTCTCTGTAGGATGTTAGCCTCGTTTAGTTATCAGAAGAAAAACATCCCATCCCACTCATACATCACATTCCATGCTCAGCCAATAATCAGCTGAGCACATTCCATGCTCATACAGACACACACACACACACACACACACACACACACACACACAAAGCTGTGCATAGGAACGGCTAGCACCGCTCACCGGCCAAACAAGTCAGGACAAGTGGCACAGGGCTTTCACTTCTAGTGATTTTTACTAGTGATCGACCGATATGGTTTTTGGCCGATATTTCCGATCACCGATTAGTGGACAAATCAAAAAGCCGATAGCCGATATTATGAGCCGATTATTTAAGTAAAAAAAAAAGTTTTTACAGTAACATAAATTCCAACACAAGAATTCCTTGAAATGCATTATTGATATTTATCGCTTATAAAAAAGGAAGTGCAAGAAGCACCAACATCGTTTCAGTAACACTTCCATCAAATGCAGCTTTTTTTTTAATTGCATGTACTGTAGCAGCATATCTGCTTATCTGCGTATCTATGTATGTATCTACCTATATATTTATCTATGAATGCACCAAGTGTGTGTGTGTGTGTGTGTGTGTGTGTGTGTGTGTGTGTGTAATTGTCCAGAACCGCCCCAAAAAGGCCCCTGCCCGGGCTCTAGACCGGGCCCATGCCCAGCATCCATATATGGAGCTGGCCTGTTCTGACCTCACAGCACTCCATATTTGGGCATGCCTGACACAGAAGACAGAACTCCACAAGCTGGCTCCCTATACTCCCTATTTGGGCATGCCTTACAAATAACTCCATATATGGGCATAAAAGGGAGACAGACATAATTACTGGGTGGGGCATTCATTTCCAACTTGCATCGTTCCAAGTATGTCAGTACCCAATGGGCTGTAGAGGCACTACTAGTTTATCAAAATTGGTGATCTACAAGCCCACAACACATTGCAGCATGACATGTTGAGAGCTTGTAGATCTGCTGCCCAAACTCTCCAAAGCCATGTGACCTTGTTTGCCACTTTCAAGATCACTGGCCACTTTTTTAATGCATGTAGAATTTGTTTTTACCATTCATTTCATAGCAATAAAAGACTATGTCTCAAAACACTGGCCAACAATAAAATGATTGGCAACTAATTATAGCCAACATGCAATAATCATATTAGGCTGGTCAGGATGGGGGGAAAAAAACGTTGTCCTTCAGTTGGCTGACGCACACACACACACACACACGCGCGCACACACACACACACACACGGACACACGCACACGGACACACACACACGGACACACGCACACACACACACGGACACACGGACACGGACACAACAGGCAATCAATAAAACTTGTTACAGCTGTTGTTTAACTTGTTTTGCAGCGTTAGCATGCAGCAGCTAGCTTGGCTAACGTAGTTCTACCACTGCTCTCTGTGACTGTCCTCTCACGTGTGGATTTTATTTTGGTTAATTGAAGATGAAAAAACAGCAAAGCTTTTTATGGTTACAAGGTTAGTAGCCTATAATCCTTTCTCCTCCCTTCAGTGGCCCTCTCTCTGACTCCGTGTGTGTGTGTGTGAGAGAGAGAGAGGAGACGTCAGTCTGTAGAGTGGAGCTAAGCCGTGTCTACTCCTCCGGTGGTGGCGCACTGGGAGTCGACAGACACGCAGCTATACATTTCCTTACAACCGTACTCTACCGGATTTTCAATGAAAGTGGTTGTTTCACCATGTTTGCGCATTTATGAGAAATATAATAATCGGCCGTTTTTTTTCGATTATTTGTTTTTAGCACCGATACCGATATTAATTAAAATCATGAATATCGAAGCCGATAATCGGCCGTGGCCGATTATCGGTCGATCACTAATTTTTACTAGTCGACTAGTTGAATAATCGACTAGTTGCTGAAACCCTAAATAGGAGTGGGAGCTAACAGAGGGGGAGACATCCGTGTTCTCCACTGTGTTCTCAGGTGGTTCTATCGGCCAGTCTACCTGAGCCACTGCCGCCCGTACGACCATACAGACCTCAAAGCTATAATGAGCGGACACACACACACACACACACACACACACACACACACACACACACACACACACACACACACACTTTGAAATCAGATCAATATCAGTGAAGAGCAGAGATGAATCAAGCTAAAGAGAGATGGAATGGAAACATAAAAGCTGTTTTTTTTCTTCAAAGTTGTTTTTGGGGTGGGGTGGAGTAGGGGGAGGGGTCATTTGGTGGCCATGGCGGAACGCTGTGTCTTTTGGCCGTGGATGAGATGGATTTCTGGACCAGAGGGAATGGCTGACTGGCACTACACCCAGTGGGGTGGGCTAAGCATTGGTTCCCAACCATTTCATACTGAATAGCCGGGGAGCCAAAGGCCCAAAAACTCAAGGAATAGGGTTTAACCTGTGACGTCATGCCGTACTTTGTATTTGTGTTTGTTCTATTAATTTGGTCATTAAGGTCCACAGAATGAGAGGTCTGCTCTGCCGGAAACATTTTCATGCAAAACAAATGCTTGGAATGGATTCAGAATCATGAACATTTCACAATTATCACATATCACAAAAATGTCCGTAACTCTTTTTTCGCAATGTTTCCGACAGAGCAGGCCTCTCATTCTGTCGAACTTTATAGAATTAATAGAAAAAACACAAATAAAAAGTACGTCCTGTCCAATTTTGGTACCACCCTCAGAAAATATTTGGCTCTCCAAGTACTACTATAATAACTGATGTTAAAATACAGGAGCGTATTTTGTTCCATTCCTAAGCCAATAATGCTGCTGCTCTGACAAAATCACTAATCAGCACAACTGATGATATTTATAATGTGATTAATCCGTTCTCAAATCTTCTATTGGCTAGGTGTGCTGTCAAACGCATTGACAACTAGAACTGCACTCTGTCTAGTGCATACTTGCTTGTTGCACACTAGTAGGCCATAAATGGCCAACTAGTGCGCAAGCAGAGCGCGCAAGTCCTTTCGACCGCTGTAAACTGTCAAATCTCAGTATCTCTGTGAAGGAACGTTTGAAATGATTAATGTTTAGATGTAACTATTTGCTACCTACTTTATACATATAAACATCTAGTATTATTAAGTATGATTCAAGTTTCTATCTATATAAGAAATACTGTTTTATCGTTGTAGATATATTCTGGATCCATTTTTAGTTTTTCAGAGACAAATAAATAATTTATATGTGTTGAAAAAAAAGGTATATAAACTGAATTAAAATATGTTATACAGTATAATTTTTAATAATAGCAAATTGTGCCTGATCTGCTGGGACCAGAGTACGTGGTGTGTATGTGTATGACTAGCTCTTAACAGTCTTCCTGCCATTGCCGAAGCCCTTCGGCAATTGAAGCATTAATTTGATATTAACGCTTGCTGCCATTGCCGAAGCCCTTCGGCAATTGCCCTTTATTAGTGCATATGATTGATCAAGCCATAATGCTACTCACGTTAGCCGGTTAGCTAGCACTGTTGTTAGCACTGCACTGGATCGTTCATATTAATTCACCGTCGCCATAAGAATCCATTCTATCCGTTTCTTTCAATCGCCTGTATCTCCTATTCCTTGTCCCAGATGGCATTTTTGGTAAAAACAGCGTTTCTTTGACGGCACGAGCCGACGTTGTGGAGTGCAAAAATGTACCGGCATTTTTCGATCATGTAAACAAAGGTTGTCTTGGCAACGTAAAGCTGGCAGGGATAAGCTCACTTCCGGTTGAGGCAAAATGTGGCTTTTCAAAATAAGAGCTCAAATTAAAAAAATGCTGGCATGAATTAGGTCCTAATTTCTCAATAAATGGCAGCAGTAAAAGGGTTAATGATGACGTAAGAAATATATATAGTATATATATAGTATATAGGCATATACTATATACGTATACATATATACTCTATACTCTATACTGTATAAAGTGTGTAGTTGTAAGTTGATTAGCGGTATACTGTGGTTACTTTGCGCCAAAAACCGTGACAGCTGTTCCGCCATTTGATGCTTACGCAGAAAAACATCAAATCTGTGCCTGTGTTGCTGGACCAAATGACCACAAATGACCATATTTCTTACGTCATACGTATACTATATACATAATCAGTAAAAATAAAATAGCAAAGTGTGTAGTTGTAAGTTGATTAGTGGTATACTGTGGTTACTTTGCGCCAAAAAACGTGACAGCTGTTCCGCCATTTGATGTTTATGCAAGAAAACAGCAAATCTGTGCCCGGTTTGCTGGAGCAAATGACCACAAATGACCATATTTCTTACATCATCATTAAGAGCTAGTCATACACATATACACCACGTACTCTGGTCCCAGCAGATCAGGCACAATTTGTTATTTTATTTTTACTGATTATGTATATAGTATACGTATGACTAGCTCTAAATGATGACGTAAGAAATATATATAGTATATATATAGTATATAGGCATATACTATATACGTATACATATATACTCTATACTCTATACTGTATAAAGTGTGTAGTTGTAAGTTGATTAGCGGTATACTGTGGTTACTTTGCGCCAAAAACCGTGACAGCTGTTCCGCCATTTGATGCTTACGCAGAAAAACATCAAATCTGTGCCTGTGTTGCTGGACCAAATGACCACAAATGACCATATTTCTTACGTCATCATTAAGAGCTAGTCATACACCTACACACCACGTACTCTGGTCCCAGCAGATCAGGCACAATTTGCTATTTTATTTTTACTGATTATGTATATAGTATAAGTATGACTAGCTCTAAATGATGACGTAAGAAATATATATAGTATATAGGCATATACTATATACGTATACATATATACTCTATACTGTATAAAGTGTGTAGTTGTAAGTTGATTAGCGGTATACTGTGGTTACTTTGCGCCAAAAACCGTGACAGCTGTTCCGCCATTTGATGCTTACGCAGAAAAACATCAAATCTGTGCCTGTGTTGCTGGACCAAATGACCACAAATGACCATATTTCTTACGTCATCATTAAGAGCTAGTCATACACATACACACCACGTACTCTGGTCCCAGCAGATCAGGCACAATTTGCTATTTTATTTTTTACTGATTATGTATATAGTATACGTATGACTAGCTCTAAATGATGACGTAAGAGATATGGTCATTTGTGGTCATTTGGTCCAGCAACACAGGCACAGATTTGATGTTTTTCTGCGTAAGCATCGAATGGCGGAACAGCTGTCACGACGAAGGAGACCGGGCGAAAACATTACTTGCGTGCTCTGCTTGCGCAGTAATGAAGGGAAAATTGACGTCATAATGTGTCATTTACAACATATTGTCTCTTTATTGTTAAGGGCGTTTAATGTTTGTGTTTGCACCGTTTGTTTTACATCGCCATTACTAATCAACATGAGTTAGACTTTAATATATTAGCGCCCCTCACTTCACACGGGTGTGTTTTTTTTATCGTTTTTTTGGGTGGACTGCTCTGTGTACCAGCGGAGGGGGGCTCAAGTACTACTAGCACCAGTGGTTGGGACTGACAACCACAGAGATGAAGGAACAGTAAAGAGAGAGAGAGAGGTTTACAAGGAGAGAATGACAAAGATTAGAGGAGAGGAGACAAGAGAATTAAGCAATCAGGTTGATGAAAACAAGCCCAAAAGAAGCGACTAGCCTATATTATGCCAAACCTTATAACAATAGGCTATTTGAAAAATAACCCATCCACAAGCTGAGAACACGTTGCAACACTTCTGCTATTTTCAACAAAAAATAAATAAATAAGCGGACAAAATGTCACAGTCATGAAAAAATGCCATGAAACATTTTAACCTCACAAATCTAGTGCGGGGGTCCCTGGCACAAAATATGTGGTCAAGCCCACATAAAGCAACTACACTACAGAAAACAACCCCCCCCCCCCCCCCCCATGCAACCTATAGGCCTACCAATATTTTTTTATTTTACAGAAAAACAAGCCCAATGTCGCTGTATAATGTATAATAAGCGGACATGGTACAGGTTTTAGTTCCGACATACTATTGGTCCGACTGTCATTAGACCGACAACCTACCTCAAACCCTAAGCTAACCCTAACCGCAAGCACGGGAGCAGCGCATGTCCGACCATTGTTTCCGCATGTCGGTCCGTTGGTGCGTCTAATCTGCGCGTGCATCCCAGCAACACTGGTAGAGAATCATAAAACACGGGACGTGATGTTAAGACTGTCCATGTGAGTACAGAGTGAGGACAGACAGAGAGAGAGAGAGAGAGAGAGAGAAAGAGAGAGATATGGTCTCCTCCATGAACATCTCTCTCCATCTGACAATCTGTGCTCACATCAAAGCCTTCTAATAATGAACCCAGCCTATAGAGAGAGAGAGGGGGGGGGGGGCTGTGCTTTACAACTACAAGCTATTCTCGTGCTTTTTAATGTCACCAGAAAATGTCAAATCCTGCTGAAATAACAAAGTTATTATCTCACACATCACACAAAAACGGGCCTCAGAATGTGCAGACCAAAGCTATATTTCACAGAGAACTTTTTTTCAGGTTGCCGTTGCCTTTCCAAACACGGTTTGCCGGCTTAGAGCAGTGATTCCCAAACCTTTTAGCTCAACACTCCGCGACCCAAACTAGAGAAAATAACCCATCTACAAGCTCTCAATGTGGCACATCGTGCCTGGATTTTCTTTTCTTCATATATATTCTCTTGAAAAACATCTTTTGAAATAATGAAATGTATTCAAATAAGAGGACTGAGACCCCATTAGAGCTGAAGTTGACCAGAAAGAGAACGGGTCCTCTTTCAGATGAACCGCCCTTTTCTGCTGGTCCCTTCTGGGTTTGGTTCATTTACTGCAAGTCAAATAGATAAGCAGGCAAAAACAAATTCTGTTCAATTGTTTATTAAACAATAAGCTGTGTGGTCTCTTCTCTTTCTGACCCTCCCAAGAAAACGAAACATTTGCTCCCTCCACATAACAAAAAGCATGTGTCCAGAGTAGACTATGTTTCTGTGTGTGTGTGTGTGTGTGTGTGTGTGTGTGTGTGTGTGTGTGTGTGTGTGTGTGTGTGTGTGTGTGTGTGTGTGTCCGCTCACAATAATCGCATCACAGATATTTTAATCATGTATCGTGTTCCGTCATACACTAGGATGAATCAGCTTTTGTTGAGCTGCAAATTCAGTAGGCCTACACTCAACGAACATAAGAGTTTTTTACCTTATTGGATATGGTATACGGTGGAGACTGGACAGAACAGGTAAATGACATCATGCCAGCCAGGAATTGAACCAGGGACTCACTCACTCGAGTCACCACACGATGACCGATTTAAAAACTCTTAAGAGAATTGAGGTCCCTGGCCCGCTGCCAACATGCACATTAAATATGACGCTGATCGGCCTATTACTATGCAAGATATTAACGTGCGCGTTAATACACACACACACGTGCGTGTGCGCGGGTGTAAACATGTTCTCCTGGGGATAAAATTAACGATGTAGAGTGGTCTAAATATGCACTGTAAGCGCAAGCATACTGTATAGCACAGTAAGTGGTGGCATAATAAACACTGTGTCCCTCAGGATAATAAAATGTAGGTTAATTCTAATTGAAAAAATGCACGTAAGGAAAACTCACCAGCACTCTGCAGCGTGTTCAAATAGCCTTCTTGAGGGACCTGGCGGAGCAAGATAGCATTTAGAAATGTTTAATCAAGCACACATTACATTATAGCCTAGTCACTCAATTTCCATGTTTGCTTCATCAATAATGTTCAATGCAATTCATTACATATTCAAGAGCTGCCTGCACGGCGTGCACGTCACAGTACAATAAGTTCAAACACCAGTAAACAGTGTTAAATTTCAATTCCATTCAAATGAGCTTCATTGGCACGAGAATATGATGTTTACAGTATAGGCTAGGCTACATTGACAATGCAAGTGTCAGAAACATAAGACAATTTGAGGAAAAAAGTGTGTACAGTTGGAGTGGTACAGCATTGTGTAAACGGGGCTGTTACATTGCAACTTAGGAAAAATATCCTTACAAAACCACTAATTCGCTGTTAGAAAGTCATATATTGCTTGCAGCAATTTTTCAGGATTCCGCAGTCACTTTTGGGACAATTAGCAGCCGTTTCACAATAAATGGGGCAGATTTTTCTCAACATACTGCAGACTGGAGGACTTTTTCTTTTGCCCATTTTCTGTCTATCTTCATGTAATTGGTCCTCACTACTAATGCTCATTATAAGATGGAACCAGATTTCGGTCTACTCTCTGTGTCTCAGAGGAGGGCTCTGTCTTCCAGTGACATCATCAGTAGGCAGGTTTGCTCATTTCTATTTATTCATGCTAGAACAATTAACGGCTTCTAATTCAGCATGTTTAACTTTCCAGGAACAGACATCCTGTCATTTCTATTAGCTTGGACCGATGAGGTCCAAGCTAATAATTATAATAATAATAATGGGCAGGATTCTGAACTGCCCACACAGTCCACCAATGAGACAGAGTGAGTAGATACAGACACCTAAAGCGATCTCATTTCTAAATTTGAGCAATAATTATGCAGCACTAGTTGCTAGTTGGCTGTCCAATTCATTTTACTCTTGTTTTTTGCTTTGATGCACTTTGATGTTGTCTGTTTAAAGCCACAGTAGTTGGCTCCAGGTGTTCCAGAATCCAGACTAAAGACACATATTTTCATGGGAAAAAACAAGAATCGTGATCTCAATTCTAGAAAATTGAGATTCACATTTGACCAAGAATCGTAGCAGCGGCACTAGTAGCGAGTGGGAGTTTAATATGGTATCTCATAATAATGAGCATCCTGTTCACATCCAGATTTCCTCCTCTTCTTCAAGCCAAGACATGTTGGTCTGATTGTCCAACCCCTCTTCTGTTTGTAATCTATTCCAATGGTTCCCAAACTTTTTCATGTCAAGGACCCCCAAATTGACACTAATTAGCCCACGGACCTCCATTTGAAAAGATATGCCAGGGACCCCCAAAAGAGAAGATTCTTAAGGCTCTAACAGTGATTTTCAACCATTTTCATTTCAAGGACCCTGCAGTTTGACATGCATTAGGCTACGGACCCCCATTTAATGGCATTTCTATCTCTGGAACTAGGGATGTCCCGATACACTTTTTTCGCTTCCGATCCGATCCCGATACCTCAATTTATGTGTTAGCCGATACCGATACCGAATACCGATACCAGTGTCGTGATTTCATGCTATCTAGCTATATATCTCGTGTTGTGTTTATAGCAGACTCCTCACTCAAATGTGCACTTGCAGTTTGGGCAACTCCAAAGCAAATTCCACATGTCCCAACATTTTATTTACCTGCCATAGTGTCAACCCCTTGCCCCTGTGTCGGATCTGTGGTTAGACTGGCATTTTCACAGATACCGATATAACCCGATATGACAAATAACAAATAAGGGCCGATCCGATACTTTTCCCGATACCGATACAGTATCGGGACATCTCTATCTGGAACCCCAATCTATATTGTAAAATCAATGTTTATTTAACTCTGAGAGTGTACAAATGGAACCGTTAGGGTCCATTTGATTCAATTAGTACACTTTCTGAGTTACAGACCCATAAAGGTCCATTTGGTTCCAAATTATTATTTATCTGGGGAGTGGGGACCCCCTGGAACTCTCTCAAGGACCCCTAGGGGTTTGTGAACCACTGGTCTATTCAATCGGTCTACAGGTCAGGGCTATATGGAGGACGTGAGAGGGCAGCAGCTGCAGCAGACATGACGTCAATATGGGCAGCCGAATGAATAGAATGCTGAAGAAGAATTACCCAGGGGTTAATTTAAGTGGCGTTTATTTTATGACCCCCCCCCCCCCCTCCCCCCAGACGGCTGAAATCAATACGGTCATGCGTGGGAGGAAAATAGACCACTATACATAATATGTCTGGAAGTGTTATGTTGTGTTGTCATGGCTGTCCTTCCTTATTCCGTTAGCTGTGGAAGGAGCTGTCAACAACAGTGGTGGGAAGTAACCATAGACTGTCAGGGGAAGAAACCTCTGATCTCCATAAAATTCAAACCTTTTTTGTTGGGAGGGGGGGGGGGGGGCTTTCGTAGATGAATGTTGGGCTTGTAGATCTGCTACTTTTTCCAAACCATTTTTGTTAAAATGTGTGAAATGGGCCGTACTTAAGTAGGCCTACTTTCACTTTGGTGTAAAAGTATATTCTGATTCTAATACATTTGTACTCAAATTGATTTTATTTGTAACAGATTATGCTATTTCTACATTAGTCTCTTACTACCTTTAAACATAAGTAACACATAAGATTTTTTATGGGCAGAAGTGGTGCTCCTGATGAGCAGGTTGGTGCCTTGCATGGTTTCCATCTGTATATGAATAGTGTGTGAATGTAATGCACAATCTATGTAAAGCACTTTTGGATAAAAGTGCAATATAAATGCACCGTTTAGCCTACTACCATTTACAGGTCTGTAAGAGTGTGTACAAAATGTAACCAAATGGACCCTTTTTGTGCATGCACTCTCAGACTTATGGTGTTGGAATAAAGACACACTTACCCCTTTTCCACCGGTTGGTTCCCAATGGGAACCAGTTCAGTTCTTTGTGGTTCTTAGTCCATGAGCCAGAGCTCCAAAATTGGAACGTTAATTATGAATTGAGTGGGCAAACCTATACCTATATTAAATTGTTTATACGATAAATATAAGTAAATTAATATATGATAAGCCTTCCACAGTAGTAGCTTTTTCATATTTTTTGCATATTTTCCTATATAATGCCTTATTTGCATATTTCATGGTGATAACAATTTAATATAGGTATGGTTTTGCCCACTCAATTCCTAAATTAACGTTCCAATTTTGGAGCTCTGGCTCATGGACTATGAAGCACAAAGAACTGAACCGGGAACCAAGCGGTGGAAAAGGGGTCTTTGAGGAGCAGTGCCAGTGACTGACTGGGGGCGTGTGGGCAGCCATACTCTGTCAGCCTTCTCTAATGAGGTGTCAGTGTCACAAGATAAGCAGACACTAGTTTATGCAGCTTCTTGGTCCTCCTGGGTTGCCTGCCCCGGAGCGTCGATCCTGCAAGTTAGCAGGAAAGCAGCATGCTTCCTCACGGTTTAACAGGAGATCTGAAGGCCGGGGTCTGCGGTCTGTACCTTGTAATGAGACCCCCGCTCCCCACGGGGGCTTTACGCATTGGCAGCAGGATTTAAGGGGGTTTGGTGAAGGTGCATTTGAAAAGAAACCTGAGAGATATTTATAATAATAAAGCTGTTAAATGATTACAGGAGGTGGCAACATCTTTTTTTTTGTTTCATCTCCACCGTGGAGTCCAAGCCAAGGTGGAGATTTAAAAAGAAGAATCACACCCGTGTGAAGTGATCGAGGGCGCTCTTATCATTATACATCATCATACATCATTGTATGTGTATGTATGTATGTAGGCCTATGTATGTATGTATGTATGGTTGGTTAATATTGGTCGTTAATGTTGGACATATTTGGCGGACATTTGACCTAATTTCTCCTTTCATTGTCAATGGCAAATATTGATAGTGTGGGGACAAAAGCTGTATATAGGAGGCCCTCAAAAAAACAAAAAATTACATTCATAATGTCATAGCCCATATGAATAGCAGTTATGCCCGCGGGTAGGCCTACAGGGGCTCCCAGTCCCTTCCCATTCACCCAAATGTGGTTATTTTTAAATTGTACAGAATAGGCTGTACGGCTAATATCAAAGACATCCAAATCATTGGCTTCAGTCCACTATTTTCCCATAGACATAATACTGATAAGGGGGCGGGGCCAAGTATCCCAGTTCCAGATGAGGGAATCTATCTGGGCCAACACAGCCTAGTAAAAACTTTCCGACAAGTGGAAATAACAGGGCTTTCAAAGGCAATAAATATACACCGATAGATCAGAAAAAGCTATAAATTGAACTGACGACTGACCCCGCGGAATTTCCCTTTAGTTTTTATTATATATCTATGGCACTTTAGGTGTGTCAACAACACAATAAACAAGATAGGTGTCATAGTTATGCGTGTGTGTCACTGGTGTGTTGATGTGCAAACTCTCATGCGTGACATTTATTCCTGGCCAAGAAGAAGAAAGCCAAGTGTAACATAACTCACCTCTCCGGCTAGTCCACGGACGCAGACAGGCTGCAGCAGACAAGCAGCGAGCAGCTGCAAGAAGAGGAGGCAGCTCCTCTGCGTCTGCACAGCTTTATTCCTCAGAGTCTGATCCTCCATGCTGTGTTGTGTGTGTGAGAGACAGTCATTGCATGGTGTCGTACCTTGAGCCCTGCACTCCGTCCATTTGCCCCAATTCCTTTTATTTGAGAGGCAAAAAAGAGCGACGAAAACCGACGTCCCAAGACTCCCAACAAACAAAAAACAAACACACACTCCACTCACACAAACCGACCCGTATACGTCGTTGCTTGTTTCGACCCCAAGTTTACGCACGGCGGGGTTTGAATCCTCTCGGGGGGGGGGGGGGGGAACGGCGTGAACGGCGTGTTTTAGTTTAGTATTCCGGTGTGACTGTGCGTGCTGCCTGGACTGGTAGATATAAATATGCTGCACTACCCGAGGAAAGGAAACCTCAAACTGACGCTCCTCGTGAGGAAAGCAGATACCACCGGTGTGAGAGAGAGAGAGAGAGAGAGAGAGAGAGAGAGAGAGAGAGAGACGATCGGTCCGTTGCGCGCAGATACACACACAGAGACACGCTCGTCCAGACCAGAATATCCACATAACACACTAGACACACTGTCACACACACACACACACACACACACACACACACACACACAGACAGACACTGTAGCCTACACGCGCACTGTCAGTCCACAATACATAAACATGTACACACACTCACACATATACTTGAACACACACACCCAGAAGAACAAACCATTGGATTGGTGCGCTGCGTAAAGGGGCGTTGCCGCGTGGCAGTAGCGCACAACACTGACACGCGGGGTCATGTTGAGAGTCGAGAGTCGTACATGCACATCATTCATAACTTCTGTGGGGCCGCGTGCACGCACGCACACACACACACGTTTTAAATTAGTGTTTGTTCTGTTAAGTAACTCTCCTCATCTCTCTCCAGGTCTTTAGTATATATGTTCGGGTCGGGATACCAGTTTCATCCAATCGGGAGAGCACAAATCATACAGGAGGATACAGGAAAGTGCAGTCTAGAAGATGAATGCGAAGGCGGGCAAACAAATCTTTACTATATACGACCATGGGATAGAGCCCAACAAGCTTGACGCTTCTCCCTAGCCCTTTTTCAGAGTCTTGGACAATCTATCTGACTATTGTTGTAGGCTAGAGAATTTTTTGTCAAACCCGGGACTCCCATGTGGAAAGCCAAAATCTTAACCACTAATCCAAAGGGATATCTCTATGGCTTAGAGGGGGGTTTTAGACTTCTGAGGCCATCAGGCTCAGAGCAACTCTGCTACATATTTACATATTTAGAGTGCGGTGCGCTAAAGCACAAAGTCAGTAACGATGGAAGTTGGAGATCCATGCCCCAACCGGCTATGCAATACCCGTTGTACCCGTGTCAGAGTACCTGTTCCCTTTTATGCCTGGACATTTCTCTATCTGTCTCTCTGTGTCCCTTTATTCCTATGGAGTTATGTGTCAGGCATTCCCAAATATGGAGTGTTGTGAAACAGGCCAGCTCCATATAAGGACCCTGGGCAGGGGCTCTGTCCAGAGGCCGGGCAGAGGCCTTTTGTGGCAGTTCTGGACAACCACGGGTCAACTGTAGGTCGACCGACTCGACACCGGGCACTGCACTGCATCTGAGGGTCTGGAACATGTGCGTTGAATTTGAAGTCGGTGGGGCGAACGGTTCTTGAGATACGTGGATTACAGTATGGTGCATTTATAGATAGATTTCCTTTGATCCACTTGTCCAATGACAACTTGTCCGAACTGAACGGAACTGAGGATGAAAACTAGTGAAATTCAAAGTGATGACACAAAGAAATGGGCAGACAAGTGATTCTTTAAGTGGGTTCTTTATCTCTCCAAGAAATATCACTAAACTAAAGCATCTGGAATCTCCCTTCAAGGACCCCTGGGGGTCCCCACCACAGAAGTAGACCCCGTGATGAGAATAAGTTCTGTAGCAGAGGGGGTCTTAAGATGCTTCATAGCTCTGTTTCCACCTGGGTTGGTACCCATTTGTGGGTCACGGACTGATTTGTATGGGTCACGACATTTTTCAAGGGATTTTGAATAATAGGGAATAATAAATAAGTCGTAAAAATAGCTGATCTACAAGCTCTTAGCGCGGTGCGAAGCGACACGTTGTGCACTTGTAGATCAACTATTTGCACTATAGTTTGGGTCCCGGGCCTTTTGGGTCTCGACCTGAAAAGTTTGGGAAACCACAATCTGCTTTTTATCAGTTTTTACTCACATTCATCCCTCCAGTTAATGCATGTTAACATGCAGTTACAGACAGTACACTGTATACTGTATATACTGTATGCATGGAGTTCCTGTGACATGAGTAGTGTTTCGTGTCAAAGCGTGACTTGGTCTAAGCTAGAAACAATGGAAAATGGAAGCACTCTTTGAAGACAACTCAAACCACATGTGAACGACCATGCAATGCTATATCTGCAGCACGGCAGTATTGCAAATAGGTTGCAGATGATGCAAAACATGGACTGACTTACGACCTGATAGTGACTACTGCTGGAAGAATGTGCACCAAAGCAGCCTGCTTTGGTGTGTAGATACAGGTATACTAGGGCTGCAGCTATCCAAGATTGTTTTAGCATTTTTGTTATATCGCTTACTTTTTCAATCATCGAATAATCAAAAAGGTCTGGTGGAAATAGCACATCTACAAGCTCACCCGTTGCATCTCAAACCCTCACCCCAACCTCCCACGGAGCAGCACACCTTAACCTAACCTTAACCCTCTCCCAACCCTTAACGCACCCCTCACCAACCTTAATTCGGTCGTTTTAACACACCCCTCACCAACCTTAATCCGGTCGCTTTAACGCACCCCTCACCAACCTTAATCCAGTCGGACCAATGCTATGTCAAACCAATGCTACGTCTAACCAAAGTATGCCTCCCTTGCATCGTTACTCGTTGTGAACTTGTAGTTTCCTATTTCTTTATATTAATTATTATGAATATGAATTATGTAATGTTAATTAAATGATCAATGTTTTTATAATCAATTAAATTAATTCGTTTGACTAAACCGTTGCCCCCCCTAGTGCTATAGTATTTTGGACTACAGTAGGTATAGGTGTTTCCCATTTGTGCATGTCAATCAGTAAGGTGTGGTCCAGCATAGCCTCATATGCACTAATAATAAATACTTGTATCTTTTAACACTGGGCTACACCTGCTGATAATGACATAGTGGACTGGGATGGAATCCAAACAAACCCTAGTAGGTAGGTGTTGAAACCCAAAGCAAACAAGTCATATTAATGGGCCTTTCATCGTTATCAGTGCACGCTGATAACAGCCTACAAGGCTGAGAGCCAAACTCTCGATTTCCTGCCCACAAAAAAGGCCCAGTGGGACAACGTTTAAGGCCCACAGGCTGGCTGTTTTCCTTCGCAAACATTCACAGATCCACACATGCTCTTAAAAGAAGATCATAATCGCCAGCTCCTCAAAGAGTCGATGACGCTCGGCTGGCAATCACTACATGTCAAAGATAATGACATTTTCTTGTCATATCTCTTTGAAACAGCTGAGGATTGTGTGCAGAGCTATTCTGGTCCCAACAAGGCATCTAAAGGGGGGGGGGGGGTCTCCACAATGGCAGTAGAAAGACCCTCTCCAGCCCTCCCTGGCACCGGTGAACAAACGTACTCGACCCCCAGCAGTACTCGAGTAGTCGAGTCAAAGAATACTCCTGGAGTCCTGGTGAAATATTACTCAACTACAAGTGAACGTTGCTCATTGAAAATTTGAAAAGTTCCCCAAAGATTAAAAACATTTTCTGGAATTTAAAAACACGAATTGATTAAATCAATTAATTACCAGCTGCATTGTTATTATCTGCGGGGGTCCGCTATAACTGCCTCTGTGTCAGTTTTTAGCGCAGTAGTTTAGGTAGGAACCAAAGTTCTCTAAGGCAGAACTATTGTATTCTGATCACCGCAAATATGTCAGGAAGGAAAACAACGACGTTTTCCTTCCTTGTTGCAAGTTTCAGACCTAGTCATAGACCACCTGCATGCTTCGTATGTTACAATATTTGTTATGGATATTTCTAATTTTCTACTATTGGATTCTAATGGAGTGAAAGCCATAAGCTTCCAAATACTGTATCAAAGAAACAAAAAAAATACAGATACTCAAACATGTACTGAGGTACAGTACTCAAGGAAATAAATGTAGTGTGTCCACCACTGCCAATATGATCTTGTGGGAGTATACAGTAGCTTTGCATCTTGAGCTGGGGGGGGGGTAGGCTGTGTGTCTGCAGTAAATATAGTGAAATCTTTGCGTGTCCGGAGGCGGACGGACGACGTGACCAGGCAACAACACCAAGTTTACAAGCAGGTGAGGACGGAGGTCAGCCGGTGTCGAATAGTTTCACACCCCGTCTGACATCCACCGGGAAATGTGTCTGAGTACAAGGTCAAGACTGTTGAAGTGTGTGTATGTGTGTGTGTGTGTGTGTATGTGTGTGTACTGTGCAGTACACGGTCAACCTGTTGTAACAAGAAAATTCCGCTCCCTCCAGCTCCGTTATAATTACCTGTATAGTAGAATACATTTTTTAAAATTCATAAGTGGCAAATGCCCTACCAAAATATGTGATAAAGACTGTAGAACCCTGAGTGTTCATTTTACTCCAGATTGTACAAATTAACTCTTGTTTGGGGTCCATTTGTACACCACAGATTTGACTGGGTATATGATTAACATAATAACTAGCTAGGGACACATGTACATTTTGTATTTGATACCTCTCTTCATTTGGTTTGAATAAAGTAATTTAAGATCAAAACGACATAAGACGCTAAACCCTTCAAAAAACCAAGTGGTTGAAGTTTCTTAAAAAGTTCAGAAATCGGCGTCTTGATTGGAAGACGGGGATTGTGGTAGGGCTGGGTGCAATAACCGCAATACCGCCATACCGCCGGTATGTAACGCATACCGCGGTATCGGGTTCATTACCGCGGTTAAAAAATGAAATGATTTTTTTTTTTTTTATGAAATGAAAAGTGTATCATAATAAACAGTGACGCTCAGTCAGTCTAATCATGCCAGCAACACAACAACACCAGAGGGAGTTAAAAAAACCATGTGCAACCCAGATTCGGCACAAACAAGGATTGATTGATTGATTGATTGATTGATTAAAATATTTATTAACCGTTTGCAGAATTACACTACATTTCAAGCACAACTCAATACAAAGACTGTTAACTGTGAGTGGACACTTGTTTACAAGAGGGTCCACCTAAATTCATTTCACTCCTATGCCACAAAAATGTGGAACGCCCTACCAACTGTCATTAAGATGTAAATCCCTTGACTCCACCCACCCCTTTCCCCCCTCACTGTATACGTTTTCCCCCTTTTTACCTCCTTTATGATGATTTCCTGTTTTTGGCTTTATAGAAGTGCATAGTGTACAAAATGATATGATGAATTGAAAATGGTGGACCCTCATGTAAACAAGTGTAATGCTTTATGGCAGGGGTATTCAATTAGATTAGGCCTCCTATGTGACACAGACCGAGTAGAAAGAAACGTGCCATTTTATCATGACTATTAGTGAGGACCTATTATATGAAGATAGGTTCAAAAGTGGTCCTTTAATGATTACCGTCATTATGGTAATCTCACAATTAATATCGCACACACCATACCTGTAACTTTTATTAGCCCTCTTATTATTCCGGGCCGGCAATAACCGCGGTAATAAAAATCCCATACCGCCCCAGCCCTAGATTGTGGCAGTGGAGGAAATGGTCCCGTCCTGTTTGGCCCAGACCAGAGTAATCTAGTAAGAGAGTGGTGACACGCTTTGATCTCGCCGCAAAGCGGGTGCCTATGGGTTATAGTTCCAAACATTGCTCCTATGGCTGGAACTATTCCATTGAGATAGAATGAGCACTTCCGCATTCCATTGTGTCATCTTTTACTAGATTACTCTGGCCCAGACATGCCAGAGGATGTGATAACCAGCCAGGCCGGGGGGAAATGGTTTGACCGGCGTGGGGTGGTTACGTTTAATGAGGGGCGGCCAGACACGGACAGACAAAACTAAAAAAAGACATGGCCCAAACCGACAACAGTGAGGAAGCCTTCCTGACACACAGACTAAACACGCTGCCTTCCCATTCTGCCATGTGTGAGCCACCATATGCAGAGTGCATCTAGACATTATAACATCATTAGTGGAATGTAAATACACACATATTTTTCTACCTTTGGATTCTAAGGGAAGGAAGATCCCTGAAGATAAGCTATAAAAGCTACAAAAGGTGGCAAAAGGAAAAGCCTCAAATAACTGGAACATCTGGAATATCATGACTGCATGCATTAAGCATTTTGAACATGGGTGGTCGGTGGTTTTCAACCTTTTTCCTACATTTCATATTTATTCAGCATTCGAGCTACAGACCACCATTTGATGAGGTTTAGCCAAAATGAACAATATTATGTTATTGTTTGGTAAGATTTGGTCCACAATTCCATGCTGTTGATGTGGTACCAGTAGAACAGGCACACGATCTAAATAAAATGACAAATCTACATACCCTAATTGTGTCTCTTGTAAATTAAGTAATGCAAGACTCAAGAGTTAAAGATCTTTAAGGGTCCATTTAGGTTGGTAACCAAATGGACCCTCCACCCTCTAGCTGTAGACCACCTCCTGGAACCCGCTCAAGGACCACTGGTACATGACGAGTCCGACATGTCAATAAATAAAGTGTGGTTCAAATAGGAAATGTATTGTAACATAGATTGGTCTATCAAATTCTGTAAGGTTGTTTTCTCTTCAAATGTATTGTAAAACATTGTACGAGGAGAACTTGTAGATTATATTTAGGTTATTTATGACATCAATATTGTTAATGTTTGATTTATTTTTATAGGACTTCATTTCGGTTAGTGAGTAGTGACACACTTTCTGGTTAAATGGTTCACCGTTTTGCCTAAACGATGGAGCTTGTACAAAAAATTATTTCAAGCCGACTCTTATGTGAACGTTTTAACCTAATGATACAACACAAACCTATGCTCAATTCTCTTGCAATTTTTACAAAATACATAATTCCATCTGGCCAATATTTATGCACTACGGGGAAATGAGATCTGGCATTCTGTTATTGTGTATAAGGTTATCTGTCCAACACAGGCCGATAACAGCATCAGGCTCACGTTACATAGAAAAAGAGATGCGTTGGAATCCGGTCAGAGTCTTTAGTAAAGAGATCAGAGATAAAAGGTAAACTCAGAGAGAGCGAGAGGCATGAAATCAAACACTAATAAGACCCTGTATCGTATCCACTTCCACTAATAGAATATATGAAGCATTAGCGGCCGCTGGCTGGCTGGGCCAAATTGAATCGAGAGGGAAAACGGACACTGGGATCATTATCCCATTTAGGCCCGACCTAAAATTAAAAAAGAAATCTTCTAAATGCTCCAGTTTTCTGAAATAAATATTTTCACTATTTTTCAAAAATAGCAGAGCTACAAGCTTGTAGCTTGTAGATCTGCTATTTTTCAATCGCTAAATTATTATTATTATTTTGGGGTTCCCGCCCAAAATGGGTTATACTTCCAAATAGATCAGTTACTGTTAACCATTAAGACCGGAGGACGAATCTGTGTCACGTTAGCTTTTAACCACTACTATAACCATTATATTTATCTTTTTTATATTATTTCACAGTGAACGCTTTTTTTGCTTCTGGGGGGGGGGGGGACCCTGGAACAACATATTTTTAGGCTAATTACAGATAATTCTGTGGGTCCTTGACATGAAAAGGTTTGAGCACCAGTGCAACACTGATAGGTTCTTCAGAAAACTGTCAAGATTTGAAAAACATTTTGTAGAAATTGCTCTCAGGTCTCAATGGCTTAATTGAACTAAATTGAAAGTATATTCACTATTATCAGCAAACAAACTAACAAAATAGTCTGAACGTTACAGAACATTCATGGTTTATATATATTATTTAAATCTACGAAGCTACCAGAAGAAATTACATTTAAAAAACAAAGCTAGACAAAGGTTCCAGTTCATGGTGGAAGCATCAGTTTATGGTGGAAAAAATTGACACTTTTTAATAGCAACCGCTTCACACGATGTCCAAATACATTTTCATTTTAACATAACTGTAGGAATTCTAATTCTAACTAAATAATGCAATGCGAGTGAGTAGGTTTCAACTGAAGAGATGGCTTCGTTTCTGTTGTACTCACCGTGCTGCTGCCTTTTTAAAAATGTTTCTTTGTCTTATGCCATTACTGACTTTGCTTTGATTTTGATGTTTTATGTTAATTTGCTTTTCTTGTTATTTTTTCCTTCTGTAAAGCACTTTGTACTGCATCCGATCATCATCATGAAAGGTGCTCTATAAATAAGATTTATTTTCTTCTCTCTTTCGGTTGCCGTGTCCAAAGAAACCATTTTCTGAGCTGCGAGGCTTTCTGGGGTGAGGGGGGGGGTGGAGGAGGGGTTGGGTGCTCCGTCAACCTAATGCAGAGCATCGCGGTTTCACAACTCTTGGCGATTTGTTGTCGTCCAGAAGTGCTCTGGGCGCCGCTCGCTCATCAATGTCATCATCTTTCCTATGCAGAGCGTTGACGAGAGACACCCACACACACATGCATTGAGCAAATGCGTCTCGCTCAGTACATGTGTGTACTGTGTAGCGATCCGGCCATGATGTCCAAAGCGCTCCGTTCATTGCTCAAAAAGACTCTCTCTGTGAACACGGTCCTTTAGTTTAGCACACCACCCAGGGACAGTCCTACACAGTCCCTACACAGCGGGACACTAGGGAGGGAGAGAAGCTAGACTTCAGTACGGATGTTGGGGTATCTCTACACAGCGGGGCAGGGAGGGAGGGGGAGACCCTAGACTTCGTTACGGATGTTGGGGTATCTCTTGAGCAGCGTCGTTGCTTGCTTGGCCGGTAAGCGTCCCTTTTGGAACCCCTCCATCTGGTCTGATTGGGACCTGGCTTCAACCTGCAACGGGAAAGACAAGAGAAAAGGACATTAAAGACCAATTCCAGCCCAAAATCCTATTCCTAGAATTGTCACAAAACATTTTCAGATAGGGGTCTGTGGCTAAATGCATCACAATCTGAGGGTTCCTTGACATGAAGCGGTTAGAGAACCACTTTATATTATAACTGGATTTGGATGCATTAACCCGCAAAAAACTGGGAACGCATCCCTGTAATTTTTAGATTTCTAGCCATGAGCTTGTACATCTGCTATTTTGGAAACTCTCTGAAACTGAGTTTTACAACTCTTCTCTTCTGGGGGTCCCTGCCACAAAACATTTTCAGATGGGGGAAGGGCCAAATATATGAATTTGGGGATCCTTGGCACTAGAAAGCTGGTTCAGAAGGCATTTGTAGAACCAGCATCAGGTCTTGATTCTTAATAATGCTCAGCTGAGAAGAGGAAGGAACCAATGACGTCAGTGATATACCAGCCCAAAACACACAGGGAGGAATGCTAGATACCCTGCAGGAAAACAATATGCTGTGCGTCCATGCGTGTGTGTGTGTGTGTGTATGTGTATGTGTGTGTGTGTGTGTGTGTGTGTGTGTGACAGGCAGGCAGACGGGTAAAGAGAGTGTGGGTTTTGTTAGGACTCCTCCCCGACCAGGAAATGTCTGCTAAACGATGTTAGTCGGGCCTAATTGGCTTTTCCCCGCACGTCTCCTAAACATGCTGAACCGACAGCTGTAGCACGACTGGGGCCGGCTCTTATCAAACATGCTGAACCAAACGCTAGAAGACGGTTCTGGAAAAACACAAGTCACTTTCTTCAACACCAGTTGCCGTTGCACTCCCCCGCACCCACCTCCGACCGAGGTGGATAGTCTGCAGACACTGACGCAAGGTTACTCCGTTGTGTGAAATAAATATTGCTCTGTGTTGCCTTGCCTTGGGGGGAGGGGGGGGGGGCATGCAGCTTACAGGACGGACGTGGTACAGTCTCCTAAACATGCTGAACCAACAGCTACTGTATAGACCGATTCCGTAGCGGTTTCATGGTCGCAGCCTACGTATTTCCTGTAGGCGGACTCGACGTAGCTGCAGGGTTTAAACCCTCACCAGGCGCATCTCTTCCACTACAGTGAACGGCAGAGTGACTGATGTTCACTAACATTACAAAGATGTCCAGAACATCGAGATGAACCTGTGTAGTTTATGGCTGCTCCAACAGTAGTGGCAACATAAAAAATAAATAAATACGGAATGTCAAAATATCCACCGCGGTGGCTGAGACCAGAGCCATTGAGTAATGGTTGAGACAAAGCAGTGAAAGGTCCTGAAAGATACATAATTTCAGTCTTACCCAATACCCAATCTTTCTGTTTTATGAACACAAGGCTGCTGTATTTTATACCTCATAGCATTTAAAGTATGAGGTATAAAGTACAGCAGTCTTGTGTTAATAAAACAGAAAGATTTGGTATTGGGTAAGACTGGCGTTATGTATCTTTCACTGCTTCGTCTCAACCATTACTCAATGGCTCTGGTCTCAGCCACCACGGTGGATATTAGACATTCAGTTTTTTTATATGTTGCCACTACTGTTGGAGCAGCCATAAACTACACAGGTTCATCTCGATGTTCTGGGCATCTTTGTAATGTTAGTGTTAGTAAAAAAGCAGGTAAAGGAGTAAAGTTTGAGGCAAACTAACATCAGTCACTCTGCCGTTCACTGTAGTGGAAGAGGTGCGCCTGGTGAGGGTTTAAACCCCGCAGCTACGTTGAGTCTGCCTACAGGAAATACCTAGGCTGCGACCATGAGACCCGCTACGGAATCGGTCTATACAGGACGGCTGTGGGACAGTCTCTTAATGACAGTTTTCTGAAAATGTTTCTATATCAGTGGTGCAGCTTCCCATCTGAAAATATGTTGTACCAGGGACCCCCCCCAAAAAATGTGACGCTGTGAAATTCAAAGATTTTCGCCACATTTTCACGATTTTTCAAAAATAGCAGATCTACAAGCTATGAGCTCGTAGATCTGCTATTTAACAACTATAGAGTTTAAAATAAGGGTTAAAGTGGTTAAACGCTAAAAGCGACAGATGCTAAATGGGCTAAACACGCTGAAGCAACAGCAGGAGGGGTACAGTAGGTTGTAACCCGCTATAGCCTGGAGGCCTTGTTTTGTGTTTGTGTTGTTTGTTATGTGTGCAGTGGCATGGCAACATGTTAGCTCTGGTCTGGTCCATATAGCGTTAGAATGACTTCTTCAACCCATTTAGGCCTGACTTCGAAATTAAAAAAATGTCTTCTAAATCCTGACAGTTTTCTGAAATACCTATGTTTCTATATCAGTGGTGCTCAATATTTCATGTCCACGACCCCCAAAAATGATATGTAATTGGCCGCCGACCCCCATCTGAAAATATGTTATTCCAGGAACCCCTCAGAACAGCAAAGTTTTGAGTTAAAATAATAATAATAATAAAAAGAACACTTTCACTACTCACCAATACAAAGACTGTTTTGTGGAGTTGAAAGCCTACTTCCCCTGTTGGACGCATTCTGAGCTTCCCACCACGTGTATAAAATGCACTTTTTGGCCAAAATATAAAATAATCCAGGCAATTATTTGAGATAATCGTTTCCATGTTGGAACAACGTCATACATTTAAAAAAAAAAGCTGTACATTTCAGTTATTCGTCATATCAGCCCTGTGCATTTTTTGATTACCAGACATTCTTCCTATGTTTCAATGTTCAACTCCAAAAAACACAATTAAATCGTCAATCTCAATTATTTGTGTAACAATTAATTGTCAACCCATCGGCACACTGATAAGCACCAGCATGTGCACGCAGGCCGGCACCACATGAACCCCACCTCTCATAAGATGCAATGGAAAAGTTCTAAACTGCACTCACATGTAAATAATGCACCAACAAACTCTCAGATGCTGAGATCTCTCGCCCATGAAATATATACAAAAAATGGTGGTTTGTGTGAACAATAATAGCAATTCAAAGCAGTTGTCCTCAAAACAATACAGTCGCTGTCGTCAGACCGGAGGGAGCGCTCATGATCACGGTAGCAGAGCCTGGTCGTGCACACGCAACTGCAGCCCGTCAAGTATAATTCATGCTCCGTCCCTCGAAGGTGATTGATTGCATGAAACAGTCACCCGTGCGAACCAGTCTCAATGTTTGCACACCTGTGTTTCACACCTGTAAAGCTGTGACGTGACAACGAGGTTGTCGTCGTAGTTACCTGGGCCTTCTCAACGCAGGTGTAGAAGGTTTTCATCTCGTTGGAGCACAGAGCTTCCACAAAGTTGTTCGCCTTCCAGCACACCATCATCTGCGACATCTCTGTGATGCACGTCGCCTCTGGCATGAAGAGAGTTACAATTAATATAATTAATGAATTAGTGACATCTCTGTGACGCACGTGGCCTCTGGCTTGAAATATTACTAACGAGGTTGATAGACAGGGAGACCCCATTACTGAACAAAGACTATCAATAATTACTGTCAGAATACAGAGCCATTTAAAGTAACACTGATTTTAACAAAAGTACGTCCCTTACACACAAAGTAGTTTAAAGCGGTATGAAATACTTGCCATTAATATAGTAGTGGTTGCAACTGTATTCATTGATTGCCAGAGTGCCGTGCTGGGAGTTCTGCTCTGGTTTTGGTGAAAAAACTTTCATTCATTTTTTTACTATGTTTTTTGTGTCCATCACTACGCCCAAAAAATAGTTCCATGTGATAGAGTTGAATGAAAGTTGCGCTAATATTTTAGAAATAGGTCAACAATACAAATTATGTCAACTTTTGTGGATTAATTTACTTTTAATGCATGGCCCAAGTGCCCCCCACAAAATGACCGGAACTACTTAATATTGACCAAAACCAGAGCAGAACTCTGAACTACCGGTATCCCTTTAAACTAGATACCTTAAAACTAAGAGGTATTCTATTCATTCATATTTTTGCATTACTGATCTTTTAACCTCAAGAAGACTAATTAGTGCTGAAACAATAAAACTACACTGATTTATAATGTAAACAATTTCAAATTATTATCATCAAGATGCTTTATAAATGCATTAATTTTAAACACAGCCAATACATTTTATCATTGATACCAATAATTGTGTGCATTTGAGAATGTTCTAAAACATGATCTATACATGATTATGTTAACAGTTCGTTGAGTTCAATTAAATTATTCAGAGAGAGAGAGAGAGACAGACAGACAGACACTCATTTTGAATGCATTTGTGATAGAGAGAGATTTTCATTAAGAAAGGAAAGTTATCTTGGCGAGGTGTTCTTTGATCACACCACTGTAATCTGTGCCAACAGTTTAAGGTCATCATGCAGACGAGAGAGAGAGAGAGAGAGAGAGAGAGAATCACTGAGTCACTGTTCCTCTCGAGTCACTATGATTTATGCTTCTACAGATTGTGTGATTTAACGTGAGCTGATTGAAAAGGTTCTCTAAGTGCTCAACCTCTGGCTCCTGCCAACTTTTTGTCCATTGTGTCCAACTCTCCATACAGTACATCTGAAGCCAAATCATTTCCATATCAATAATTCATCAACTTTGTTTTATTTTCAATGACACTCCCAGTTGTATGTGGTGCTGCACGACTCTTGCTCAAATGTGAATCTCGCTTTGCCTCCACAAGAATAGGGATCAACACAATATTCAATTTTCTTTCCCATGCAAACATGTATTGTCTTTAGTCTGTAGTTGCTGAACATTACTACATTAAAAATGTGGCACCTGGAGCCAAACCAACTACCGTGGCTTTAAACAGACAACATCCAAAGTGCTTCACTTAAACCTCTCTTAACGTCTCTCTCTTGTAGCAAAAACATAAGAGTAAGTCAAATGAATTGGACAGCAAACTAGTGCACCATCCTTGCTCAAATCCTGCACCATCCTGCACCATCCTTGCTCAAATTTATAGAAATTAGACCGCATTGGTGTCTGAATCTAGATCGCAATATTTTTCGATGAAGCATAGGCCATGGATTTTATGCCTTTCTTTTTCTTAATGGGACCTCAATCTATAATGTATAATGATGAATCGCTCTGTGATAATTTAACTCACAGAGTGTACAAATGAAAACCTCTAAATAAAAAAGTACCTCAAGATAGTACATAAGTACAGCAGTACTTGAGTGAATGTACGTGCAGTGCATAGCAATACATGATCATGCAATGTATTTTTATTTTTTAGTTAATTTACAAGAAGTCTAGTCTACACAATTAGAGAATGTAGAAGAATTGATATTTTGATCAACCTTTGCCACTTTACCTGTAATCTCTCCTATGTGGACAAAATCTTATCTAACGACAACAAAATATTCTACGTTTTGGGTCTGAGAGGCCAAATCTACAAAATGGTGGTCCGTGGAATAAATAATGGACCTTGATATGAAAAGGGTTGAAAACCACTGCTATAGACAAGTATAGACAAATGGAACCCATTTGGACACTGTCAGTCAGTAACCTCGCATCACCAGGCTTTCCACCTCGGAGAAAAGCCTGGTCTGTGTTACTAAATCGCTGTGTGATCCAGGTCGGAAGCGGATGGTAAAATACGTCATAGTCACTGATTTGTAATAATAAGACCGGAATAAACACTACCCAAAATAATTCCCTGCCATCATAATTTTAGAGCCTACCCAATAAAATAGAATTTCCCTGTGGAATAACAAATAAATAGTCTCTGGAAAGTACACTCACATGTATATTCATTTTGTATATATATTTTTTTAAATCACACCTGTGTGAAGTGAGGTGCGCTCTTATCATCATATGTCATCGTACATCATCTCATTCTGGACAATCACAATATGCACTCTCACTTTTGTCTTCAATGTTTGTTTTTACACAAATCCCCAAAGCTGGACATAAGATGCCCTAAAAAGAAATCAGCAAAACCACACCACATCAAGGATTTTATTGGGTAGGCCCTAAAATGATGATCGTGGGGGATTATTTTGGGTAGTGACTACATGACGTAAGATATCATCCGCTCCGGACCGGATCATAAAGCCGAAAAAGGAATGCTTCCCAGGCTAGTCAGTCAGAGTTAGCACTCAGCTGTTGACCCCACTGAAACACTGGTCAGTGGGGTCAGTATGGGGAGCCTGGGGACACATCTGAACCGGTTTGTGTTGACCTCTTTGCTGTTACTTTTAATACAACCTGGCACCACTTACACATCACCGCAAAATACATGTTTTGCTTTTATTGTTGTGAAGCACTATAATTGTGACTACGATGTCTGTGAAATGTGCTCTATAAATAAAATGTACTTACTTACTTACTTAATTACTTACTTACAAGCCAAGCGTTCAAAACATTTAATAAAATGTGAATATTATGTTTTCAACAACACAAATCTTGCTTGATGGATGGGGGGGTGCCCCCCACCCCCCCCATCCATCAAGCAAGATTTGTGTCCCTGCTGGCACAAAACATGTTCAGATTTGGGGGGTCTTTGGCATGAAAAAAGTTTGCCAACCATTGCTTTAGCCTTGGACCAAGACCATCAAAATGTAACTTTTACTTCCATTATTATGCTAATGTTAAAATCGACCAAATACATCAGCGATAGTCTCGATCCAAGGGACCAAGGCTACCAGTCAGTCAGTGCTTATAATATAAATCAGCAGCATATGTTCTCACCTCCTCTCTTGGGTTTTCTGTTGGCCACAGAGTCCTTCAGAACGAGCGGCCTGTTGGGTTTCAGCACCGGCTTCTTAAACTGCTTGCTCACCATGCGAGCGACCTTCTCCTGCAGATTGATGCCTCCCTGCATGGCCATGTTTATTTATTATTTAAACACTAAAAGCACCGATGTCTGACCGTACAGGATGCTCACACAGACGGACAACTACCTCGTGAGGTACAAAACATACTAAATAAACGACATTTGATGTTCAATAACGCAACGATTCCTCCTTTAGCCGAGGAGCGTTGATGATCTTGTGTTGTTGTGTACGGGCGGCGCCATGACTGGGTCGTAAAATGATGCCGTAAAGTAGCATGCCTACTGTTGTGAAATGTTGTAAATGATACTGCCAGCATCCCTATGGCCAGCATGCTGTAGTTGTTTTTACCACATGACTGATGTGTAAAACTACAAAGGGGCATTTCTCCAGGCAGTGTGGAAAGTGCTGGTTGATTACCAGATCTTTCTGTACAATATTTTCAATATTGTCAATGTAAAGGTTTCAATAAAAATACTTTGTTGAGTTGATTGAATATTTAATTGTCTCGTCACAATAAGTCTGGGTGACTTGTTTCCACTTGTATTCAAAATGTATTATGAGCATGTATTCTTAAAGTAGCTAAAGTAAAAGTATTCATGTATGTAATGTTGTTGTTTGTTTTTTAATATATTATTTTATCCCACGATTTTGTTTGCGCTGGGCCTATACCTAAAGCCAAAGTGCAGTGACTGGACACACCGACTTATTTGTGCATCATATTTTAATAACACTCATTTGATATCTCATTTCGCTGAACAGTTGAAATACTTTTTTTTTTTTTTTTTTAAGATATTTTTTTGCGGCTTACGCCTTTTATTGATTTTTTAAGGGACAGATAGTAGGCTGACAGGAAACGGGAGAGAGATGGGGGGATGACATGCGGTAAAGGCCGTGTCGGGATCGGGAGTCGAACCCGCGGCACACCGCGACTGGATCACCAGTCCGGTGCCCAGACCGTTACGCTACGGCCTGGGCCAGTTGAAATACTTTTAAACCCATTATTGGCTAAAACATTTTCCCGTAGTGACTGCACTTACTTTGAATGGCTTTGTATAGGACAGTATATAGTAATACTATACTAATAGGTGATATATTACCGTTTTTAAGTAACCTTTCCAACACTGACTACCTCTTTCACCTCTGGACTGAAATGCACAACAGTTTCTTTACTTCCCAGTCAATAGAAAGTCCCCTGGCTGGCTGCGTAGGTGTATCTACTCTGTGCTGGTGATATCAGGCCGTTGGCAACATGACATTTAGTTAGAATGTCGGACAAGTTTTAACACCCCCAGTACGAAGGCATGTTGTATCCTATATGTGCAGGGCAAAATAGCACTGTCAGCACATATCAGGCTTGGTTGGTACAGTACAGTGTACACTGTACAGGCCTAACTGTAGCACGCCGTGAACTTATAGTGATCTTATCTTACATACCTCTTACGGTAAGAGGTAAGAGGTAAGAGAGGTCAGAGTCTTACCTCTCCCTTCACAAAAACACAACAAACCCAACACCTGCTGCTGACTCTGTGCTGTTATAACTATATCACAAGTATCAATACCAACTATCATACCCTTAAAGGCATTTTGTTTGCCGAAACGTTGGTCTTTCAATTTTTTATTTATTTTTTGCATCGTGACTATACGAGCTGTGCTGACCTCTCCTTCCTTATAACGTAACTTTACAAACTGCTGTTTGTTTTAAAGCCATGATTGAAGAATGGAATAAGCTCCCTGCACAGTGCCACTGCCAACCAGTGTTGATTTTGACAGCACATTTTTAGTTTTAGTCATAGTCTCGCATCGGCTATTTTGGCGAGTGTGACACCCGGGCATGAGCATAAAATAACTTGTACTAATAGTTCTACTGGATGGATCTCTTCACACTTTTCCCGCCCCATCATTTTAGTTAATGTTAAACGGTTAGTATATTTAGTCATACTTTTAGAGTTAGACATCATAGTTTTCTTTTGTGGAATAAAAGGAAGTGAACAATAGTTTTGGTTTCTGACGACATCAGGTCTGGTATATGTAAAGTGTCTTTAGACAACTTGTGATTCAACAATATAACTTTAATATAACTGAATTGAAATGTACTATATTTTCCATAAGAATATACTACTGCATTCATTTCTTTCTTTCCCTTCAATCAGCACAAATCAGATGAAATCATCGTAGACCATCACTGTTCATTATTTACTTTTGCCCGTCGTAAAAAGGAACTGTTTTCACAAGGCAGCTGTAAAAGTGATGAATGACAGAAGCTTGATTGGTTTGCTGGCTGCTTGGCGGTGTTACATTTCCATTGTGTATACATAACACATAGTCTGCTGGTTAGGTAAAGGTTTTTGTCATGTTGCGTTTCTCCCCCTTTGTCACGTAGGATGATTTAAGGCAGCGTATGGACGGACACCGTATAGCCTCCAGGCCAAATTCTTGAAAGATTGCTCGATCTTGCTTGAAAGATTACTTTGCTAAACCCTTGAGGGTTTAGCAAAGTAATTTCCATGCATGATAATATGAACTCTGATATCCAGCCACTGTACTTTTTTCTCTCCCTTGCTTTGGATTTATGTGCTATGCTCATACACGCACGCACGCAGGCACGCACGTGCACACAGGCTCATGTATGATGTATAATATCATACATGTTTCTAATTTCAGACATATTATGTCTGAAATTAGAAACAGAAGCATTATCCTCGGGGGGGTCAACATGGAACCGAGGACAAGACAGACATTCGAGAAAACTCTCTAATTTAAGCGATTCATTGGTTCTCAAAGTGTTCAATTCAACCACTGCATGCAGGTCGGCGTATCGGCACATTCCTTGGACTCGGTGCTCGGTGTGTGCATGTTTATACCTGGAGGAAGGAAGTGTGTGTGTGTGTGCGTGTGCGTGTGTGTGTGTGTGTGTGTGTGTGTGTGCGTGCGTGCGTGCGTGCATGTTTCTACCTGGAGGAAAGAAACGTGCCTTAATGCAGTTCAGGTGATTGAGACCCATGCACTGTCTCATGAGCCGTGATGCGTATAGGGTCTCAACTTAAGCTCTCTCAGAATTGGCAAAACAGTGCAATTTTATTGAAAATATAAATATTATATGACATTAATTCAAGGAAAAGTGGGCCCCAATTCAGAAAAGGTTGAGACTGTCTGGTGATGCGTATAAAGAGCAGGATCAGACTGGTCTTCTACGCATGCTCTGTACATAGTTTCTGTATCCCTGGGCGACATTAGGAGACAAATAGTATACCAAAAACTAAATAATGTCTCCAGTCTTGCATGCTGCAAGGAAAGCAGCCTAGCCCAGATGGCATCCCTAAATATGGGCAGGTTGTCAAGACCTGAGCTGACCTTCTGGCACCAGCTCTCCCTGCATATAGCCCACGTGTTTCCAGAGGTCCACCATTGTATTGTCCACGGCGCCGGTACCCAAGAATATACTGCACCCACCCAAGCTGGCCTGAACCAGAACCATCTAATAGAAGAGTTGCGATGTTCAGGGGGCAGAAACCGAGCACTCAAGCGCTGTTCATGTAGCCTGAACTGAGACAAGCTGGAGTTGGAAATACATTGTTTTCAACAAGGGCGGCGCAAATAAGAGCAATTTTAAGCATGTGTGCAACATGACAACTGTTTTAAAGTATTGTACAGTAACAACTAAAGTCTCTTTAGTTGTACTATTACTAAAAAACGATCTAAAATAAAGGTATTTAAGATCATTAAAGCTGTCCAATGCATTTCTGCCTACTTCCGGTCCAGGACTTGTCCCAGTTGGTTGTCCCCATGCTCAATAGAAGTCTATGTAGGAGAGCCGCTGGGCCCTGGTTGCGCCCGGACCCCCATGTCGAAGACCCCTGCCTTAGACCCATTACAGTTTGCCTACCGCCCAACAACGCCATGTAGCAGTGGTTCCCAAAGTGGGGTCCAGGGACACCTAGATGTCCTTGAGGGAGTTCCAGGGGTTCCCCATATAGTTGGGAACCAAATGGACCCTCATGGGTATGTAACTCTACACTAAGAGAGTGTACATGGTTCCATTTGTACTCTCTCAGAGTTAAATTAACATTGATTTTACAATATAATTTGGGGGTCCCAGAGATATAAATGCCATTAAATGAGGGTCCATTGCCTAATGCATGTCAAACTGAGGGTCCTTGAAATTAAACAGGTTGAGAATCACTGCTAGAGCTTTAAAAACCTTCTCTTATGGGGGTCCCTGGCATATCTTCTCAAATTGAGGTCCGCGGGCGCATGAAAGAGTTTGGGAACCACTGCCATATAGCTACCAGGTTCTACATGCCACCCTCTCACCTTGACAAAACGACAACTAAGAGGGATACTGTGCGTGCGTGCACACGTGTGCGTGCGTGCACGCGTGCAGAAAGGGTGTGTGTGCTGTGTGACATGGACTGTCTTGTCAATAGGGCGACGGCAACATTTCGAGATGCTCAATACAATGGGGACAACCATGACCTCAGATGACCTTTGTACCCTTTGACCCTTGAGACAACTTCTCCTCGCTTGAACGAGCAGTGTCAAAGGGCGTGCAAACATACGCACACTTAAACAAAGACTCTGGAGATGTCTTCTCGTGTAGTGAGGGAACTGACAGATAAATCATTGTGACATGCATGCTCTGTTTGAGCATTCTGCAAGATGGCTTGACCAGGCAGTTTGTCTGTCTGTCCGCCTGTCCATTCGTCCGTCTGTCCGGACGAGAGATGATCTTCAAACTCCATGCATTTTCCTGGTATCTCACTCACTGATCGCAATAGAATTAAGTCTTTAGATTTCTTTGTGCATTCCGGATAATTATATCAAATAAATCAAATCAAATCAAAAAGTAACAGTTCAGATAATCATAACAACCAAAGAGCTTAAAAGGTGCTTTTACAGCTCACTGTAATGTATTTAATTTGAAAGTTAAGGGTCTCTTTAATGTTTTAGTGCGGTGCGGTGTCACATTCAGCTCTGCAGTCTGGAGATCCTTTTAGCTGCAGACATTGCACTGACAGTGCCATTTTCAGGTCGGGATACCAGTTTCATCCACTCAGGAGGGAGAACTCATGCAGGATACAGGATAAACAGGTGAAATTGGAAGTATCAGCACAAATAAGTAACAAGACTGAAGCTGATAAATGGGCACTCTTTAATAACTGGCTGATACTTATGGGACGGGGAGAACACTGTTACTGAACAAACAGTGTACAGTACTGTATATAGCAATGATTGCTATCCCAGTATAGAGCTTTATCTATATGACTTTTACACAACCTTTAACACTTGACACTTGAGATAAACAGAGTCTCCAAATTGCACATGTTCTATCCCACTGTGTATATCAGCTCCTCGCACGGAGAAGCTATCATATCATTTGTATTCAGACGGGTTGTCCTTGTCATAGCCACGCTTCTACAGAAGCATTACTCACACTAATGGAGCTCAGCATAAAGAGGGCATCTTTGGAATTACTACAATGACACTGAGGCAGTCCGGAGTGGGAGATTCTGTTATTGTGATCCAATGATATGCCTTGCAGTACTGTCTATGCAATGATGGGTTACTTGTCACTACAGCAGTGGTGGAAAGTAACTGAGTACATTTATTCAACTACTGTAATTGAAATTCTGACGATTTTGTTTTTACTACTTGACTTGAGTATCTGGCATCTCCCTTAGAGATAGAGTGAGAAGTTCAGTCATGCGAGAGAGACTCGGAGTAGAGTCGCTGCTTCTTCGCTCTGGAAAGGAGCAAGCTTATGGTTCGGGCATCTGGTTATGGTGCCTCTTGGCCGTCTCTCTAGGGAGGTCCTAGAGGTGAATCAGATTTGATTGGATGTGAGTCTAAATGAGGCCCTATAGAGATTGGGTGAAAACTTTTTTTATACAATTCTGAATATTTGTACTATTGCTACATTTACATGAAGTCTCCAGTCCTCACAGTATACTGTAGCTCACTTTGCCTGCAGGTAAGATCAACATAGGCCAAGTATAGGGAAGGAACTCAGGTCCGTACTTGAGGGAGTGTGCGTCATTTCTCTGCGTGCATGCATGCATCAGTGTGTGTATGAACGTGCATGTCTGTGTGTCCATCGTGTCCCTTTGCAAGCAGCCACACGTCATGCCCCCCAAATACACTTGATTGATGAATATATATATATATTTGATAAATACATGTGATTGTGATTGATACATCCGAGCGTGAATGATGCGCGACGGCAATGCTGTCGGCACTTCACCGATCAGATCGAATAAACACAGTGTGTGTGTGTGTGTGTATCAAGCAGAAGGCAATTTGTCAGAGTATAAAGCTTGTATTCAACAGGCATAGCAGACTTCATTAGCTAATGGCCTCGTCCAGAGCTAATCAATTCAGTCTGTCGGACATCCCCACTATACCCTGCCAAACAGTCTGATATCACTGTGACACGCACGTGCAACACACAAACACGCACGCACGCACAGACAGACATACACAGACACACACGCACGCACGCACGCCCACGCCCATGCACGCACAGGTGCTATAGTTTTCTTCTTCCTGTAGTAACTTACTTTTTCCATGTTTCTGCCTGCTGCTCTCCTCCCTCAGGCAGGCACTCTTCATGGGCCAGTAACATAGTTACTGTTTTATATATTGTTGTTTGAAATGTTTCTTTTGTTTACACTTAAGTTGTGAAATGGGACATTCTGCATAATGCGTTATTTTGCTTTTGATACCAATACTTTAATACCTTTGTACTTTCACTCAAGTAGGCAATTTTTTAATACGGAACTTCTACGTGTAAGAGAGTACTTATTAAGTAAAATAAATTGAGTAGGCCTACGTTTTCCATGCACTGCACAATTCAATAAAAACTAGATTGAAGTTGAAGTTTAGAATCTGAAGGGTGGGACTTCACTTGTCTCACACAAACACTTGTCTCACGCACACCCTCACAGAAGCATATTGCCCCCACACACACTTTTTTTCTTGATCGCCAACAGCTGTGTCTGTCAGCAACACACAGCAGGGGGCTTAGGTAGGGACCCCTCACTAGCCACTGTGTGTGTGCGCACACACACATACACACACACACACACGTTGTCTCTGCCTCATCCCACTACCAGCTGTGGCTCTCCTTGAACCCAGTGGCCTCATCAAATATTCAACGGTAACACACAGACACCCTTTATATGCCTGTGTGTAAAGGTCAGAGGTGACGTCCTTGGGATCCAGGGGGCAGGGGGAACTTTTCCATAGTAACACAAGCGCCACCAGTCACTATGTCGTTAACGGATGCTACTCTTTAGCATTGTGGGTAGTGAAACCGGTTTCCACCATGTGTGTTGGCACATTTTATTATGCTTTACTGTGTTTCCTTGAGTGGCATGATGGACGTGCGATGTCACGGCCCATCGCCCACCCTTGTTGGTGGATGGATTAGTGTCACGGCCCATCCTCCACCCACTTATTAGTGGGTTGATTAGTAGAGTATAAAGGCAGCTGGTCTCCTGTCAGCTGATTGTCTCTCTCTCTGCTGTTCATGGTGGCTGCCACACCAGGCTCTGCCAACCGGTGTGTCCACACAGAATATGTGTGTGTGCCGTTTATATTGGTGCAGCCTCGAGGCTACGTTACACTCCATTTGCTCCTTCCTTCTGGAGTCCTGCGTGCGGTGACGTCACCATCCAGTTGTCCACTTGTCCTCATATCTGGTCCACCGCGGTGGGCATCACGACGGTGCGTGTCGCCCTCGTTAAAGCGGGCCAGCATCACCACTGCTGCTTTGCTGGGGGCTTGTTTACGGGGCGTCCACACACGGCCTCCTCTTCCTTCACACTTATTCCTCCCAGTCGCCCACAACGGCCGGTGTGACAACCACACGGCGACTGACCGAGTATAGATTAACTCGGTCATCCATGGTTGACTGAACTTGGGGATGTCGCTGGTTTTATTCTTTTGTTTGTTTGTTTTGCATTTATTTATTTGAGTTTGATAGGTCGACACCTACATTTCCCTTAATTGGAGAATATTGCTTTGTGACAACCAGGTATAGTCTGGTGACCACCGGAGAGACAGGTGACAGCCGGAATGTAGACGGCACCCGGGTGAGCAGTATCGGTTAGTGCCCCAGCCTGTGTCCTCCGTGAGGAGGAAGCCCAACAACCCTCGGTGAGGCCTTTGGGAGGGCCATGCAAGCAGCAAGCAGAACCGCAGCACCATGTCCCTGCGGAACCATTGCCCACCACTCCTGAATGAACTGTCTGGTGCTGGGACTCTGGTGCAACGCACAGGTCTGAGCCTGGTGAGAGCAGGAGTGGACATGGTGAGATGTAGGAGGGGCCCGGACAGGAGACAACCCACAGAGCCTAGTCCCTCCATGTGCCAGAAGTGTACCTCCCAGCCCTGGCAGAGTAGTTCTGGAGTAGTTCCAACGGATTGTGTGCCCCTGGTTTTGCCCTAGTGGGACTGATTGAGGGCAGCTACTGGGACATAAGTCGGGACTTGATCACTCCCGGCTGGGTCGCCTGAGTGAGGGGTATGATGTTGAGAGACCCGAAACCCCGTTGACCTCAGGATACATCACTGAGGATACGTCCCAGGTGCATCCGTGCAATGTTTTTTAGTTATTTTTGAAAACATTCATGGCACTCCATCTTTAAATAAAAATATATATCTAAATCTACATAACAGAGGTCAAATCAAGATCATTATAGATTGGACACCCACACGCGCGCACGCACACACGCACAGGCCTGGATGACACCTCAGGTTCCAACACATCTCAGTTGCGTGTAATTACGAGACCGTCTTGATAAGCTGATCTGAAAACAGCCAACCCGCGACCACAGCTATGGGAGGAATGACTGAGTCCTCCGTGCCAAAGTGCTGTCTCAAACTTTCGCTCAGCAGCCAGCACATAAATCTGTCTTCGTTCTTCTTCCACAAGAACCGCAAGAACATGAAATGGAAAACAACAGGCATGCAAGCATATGTCGTTCCTGCGGCGGCCTACACAGCATGTTGAGGTGCGACTGTAAACTATTTATTTTGTCGCTTTGCAAAAACAGAAAGGGACCGGTGTGGTATATACACATGCGGTCTGCAAGGAGACAAATAACCAAAACACCAGCGAAAAAAAACGATGTACAGTAGATTGAAGAGGAAACAATAGACAGAGAGTAGTGTTTGTGTTCGTCTGCGTATTGCTGTTGTGGAACGCAGTCTCCCCACCACAGGGTTCCCTTCATCCCTCCCAATAAATCATCTTCTATCCTCTCTCTCCTCACATGGAATGAAGCAAAACCAAATCTCACGACTGAAAATGTAACATGTTTAGATATTATCATTCGAAACATATGTTGCTGCCGTTCTACTGTACATACAGCCAACCACAGATTGAGACTTTTCATGAAATATCTAGTAAGAGACCACGCACACCTCTAAAGTTTGACAGTTTAATGAAACAAAATGAGATGAATGCGATGAGGAACCCAAGGTTAGGGCGAGACTCAGGGTGGGAGTGTATATATAGTCTCGGGAGCTGACGGCCATCGTTGCTCTACTCGGGGAGCGATCGGTCGTCTCTGCTCCGTCACTGCCAGCCTGGATTCCTAGAGAAATAGAGACAGAAGGAAGAGCGAGAATCGAGGAGGAAGGAGGAGGTTGGGGTGGAGGAGGACGATGAATTTGAAAGCAGTGAATGGCAGAAATAGCCGATCTACAAGAGCACTCAAGTACTCAATCCGTGTTTGATCTGTTGTGAAGCAGAACAGACAAGCTGGGCCGAGATATCACGGCCTCTTTAGTCTTTTCTCTCTGGTTTCCATTTGTTTGAAATGGCCTTTTAAAGTCTTCAGGTGCTCCTAATGAGCAGCGGCCATTGTGCTGTTGCACTCTGGGAAGTGTAGTTTTTTGAGGTGCCAAGCAAAAGCTCCACTACTGAGTTTTGACTCAACAGTATTCATACTGTGGTGATCGCAGCAAGGATTGGCTGTGGAGAGTGTAGTGTAGTGGATAATGAGATTGTGAATGGGGAGTGGCTAATGAGTGAGGGTAATGTGGTCTCTACTCCTGATTCCTGAACCTACGTTGAACACAACTACATTTATGGAAGATGCTTCTGAGCATGTATTCTGTTGTTGGACCACTTCCGGATACAAAAATTCGGCCCGGACATTTTTAACAGAATTTCCCAGAACTTCACATTCGACACACACGTTCCACACCCCCACAGGGAGTGCAGTGCCAGGTATTGAGTCGGTCGGACCTACGGTTCTCCAGAACCACCACAAACGGCTCTGGTCAGGCTCTATGGGTCTAATGAGGCCACTCCTTTCACCTGGGCCAGGCTCTGCCCATGGGCCTAATGAGGCCAACTTTCACCTGTGCAATTTCCAGCCTCTGCCTCAGCCAATTGAGGCTCAACCAATCGGGCTCTGCCAGTGGGCCGAATTGATTGCCAAGTACACTTTTCAGTTTGCACTCTTCACACACAGGCACACAGGCTGACAGTTAAAACCGTTCCCAAGTAGGCCGGTGGCCGACTGCGACAGGCACGTACAGGTCTAGTGTTCAATGAACCAAAGGAAATAAACAACTCAAAAAGGAACTGCTGATTCCTATTTCCTACTGTGGCAAATATTCAACATATAGGACAATGAGCCAAACAGCTGCGCCATCATTGTCGGGTGTATGAATGGGTGATTAGACTAAACAAACATCAAAGGGAATCTCAAAGGGACTTTCCGGACTTAAGTTGTTTAATTGCAGACGCACACAAGCGGATGAATGGAGAATGGTGAGTTGGATGTCGGGAGGTGGAAGGTTAGGACTGAGGCTACAGTAGAACGCTGAGGTGGTATCTGAACCAGAAGGTACAGGTAGGCGTTGGCTGGTTAAATCCTCTCTCTCAAACAGCCGTGTACGCAGCCGTGAGAGCAGCACTGATTGAGATGACGTCAGGACTGAATTCCTCAGTGCATCTTTTCACACCACCCCTGACCACTTCAAATACTCTTTAATCTTAAAAACGAGTAATATCCCAGTGTAGTGCCCAAGTCCCTGTATTAGGCGCTACTGGTGGCTGACAGACGAGGATCAAGTTTAGATGTGTGCTGAAGTGAAAAGAACTATAATGTCCAGAATGTTGACTTATGTTCAAATAAAGATGTTTATTTACCGTCTAAAGTCCTATACTGAATACAAGGAAATACATACAAATAATAAACAGTCATGGCTCAAATGGCTCTTACACCAGAATAGCTCTAATAGATAGATAGATATATATTAATAGAGACGGCACCCAGAGGAAACCCTGAGGCGAAATGGACATAGTGGCTTAAAATTTGGTATTGCAGCGCTGGGCCATTGTCCGGGCTGGGCCTTGTCCGTTGACTATCATTGCGCACGTTCATGATGACAAGTGAATGCTGTTTCATACGTGAGCGCGTGCAATGATAGTCAACGGCCAGCGCGTTCACGATTTGGCCCAATCCATCCCAGAATGCACTCTGTTCCTACCCGGAAGGTGAAGAGTGAAATCGCCTCATGCGCTTTTGAGCAACTTAATGCAAGTGGATGGGAGGAGAAATCCAGGGGCCGTCTCTATTAATATATACTCTAACATCTAACATCGTCACAACATGTGACGTGCAGGCAGGCAGGCAGGCAGGCAGCTTATCTGTCTGGTCTGTCAATTACAGGCTTGTGATGCTGGCTGGGATGGTTAACATTTCAGAGAGACCATTGGGACTGGTTCTGGTTGAGTGGTGAACCAGAACCCCTGAACCTATAAACCCAGCTCCTCTTCACTGCTGCTGTCCCACTAATTGGTTACAGAACTGTAAAGATGACCACATACATACATTCTATATTTGTGGGGGACACTAAGGCGTGTTTGGAAATAGCGCACTGTGCAATGCAAACTAATAGGCGAGTGTGCTCCGGTGCGGTATTTCCGAACGTGCCCTAAATGTCCAATGAGGCTGGCAAAGGGGGCTTTTACAGTTGAAAAAGCACTTCCAAGCGCCCGAGTTGAAAGCAGATACACACAATTGTAAACGCTGCCAACAACAAATAAATGCACACCAACACGAAATAAATGCACTGTGTGTGTGTGTGTGCGTGCGTACGTGCGTGCGCATGCGACCTCTAACCTCTCCTGTCTAGTTTAGCTGTGCTGTGGTACTGGTCTGCTGATCTGCATATATACATAGGGTTGACCTTTGACATCTACCGGAGGGTCAGAGGCAGTGTACGTGGGAAGTAACTAAGATACTAAGTACATTTACTCAAAGTGCTGTACTTCTCCAGCACAATTTTGAGGTATTTGTTTAATTGACTTGAATCATGTCATTTTCTACTTCACTTTCAGAGAATTTCCCATAATTTTTTCCCATAGACGTTTCCCCCCCTCCCACATGTTTACTGTACATATATTTCTCTTTTAGTTTTCTACTCGTTTATTTCATGTTAATGTTTCAAGTACAAAGAACGCCAATATAGGCTTACTTCTCTGTGCTTGTCTTTGCAAAAATTTTAGTAAAGTATTCAATTAATCCATCACAGTTATTTATAAGCGACTTTATGGAAAAAAACAAGTGACCAATGGGCAACTGTGCAACACTGGTAGGTGTGCTTGTCAGGGTCAGTGCTGTCTTCCCAGACTTCTATTCTCCTACAACCTCACAAAACACGAAACTCGTGTGTGTGTGTGTGTGTGTGTGTGTGTGTGTGTGTGTGTGTGTCTCTCTCTGTGTGCTCTGTCCCCCAAAAGGGTCCTTGAGGGGGTTCCAAGGGGGTCACATCAGAATGTGTTAATATAGCATCATCAAAAAGTTAACCACTTTAGGCCTGGGCTGTGGCTCAGCGGTCCAGGCACCTTGGCTGGTAATCCAGTCTGGCAGCGTGCCGTGGGTTCGACTCCCGATCCCGACGACCTTTACTGCATGTCCCCCTCCCCATCTCTCTCCCCATTTCCTGTCAGCCTACTTTCTATCCCTCCATAAAAAATATAAAATAAAAGGTGAAAGCCACAAAGAATGTTAACCACTTAACCACAATTAAAAAATGAGACAAAAAAAAAAGAAACATTTTTAACAAAACAAAATATGTACGGGGGACGGGGGTCCTGAATGGCTCAAATTATATTTCATATTGGGTCTGCGGCCAAACATACATCCATTAAGTTGGTGGTCCCTGCCTGGCGTCAGTGGCGTGGAAAGGTTTGATTATCATGCGGTTGTACATCGTTGCAATGATACATGAAACTGATGCCACGTATATCTATGTGTTGAGAGAGAAACCAGTGGAACAGTCTTTCCACAAACTCTTGGATAGTGTCTCTCAGTGTTGTGGGCAGACAGACTGTGGTGAAGAGACTAGCCCTGAATGCAGGGCCAAATTAGGCACCATTGGGCCTGGGTACCGGGGCACAGGGGCCCTTGGCTCTCAGGGGACCTTCGGGGAAACTGGACCACGCGATACTGGGTTTGAGGCCAGAAGCGTACAGCGTCCATTGGGCCACCCGGGCACAGGCCCAGTCAATTGAGATCTTGCCCATGCAGTCTAGCTTCTAAAATACTACGACTAATAAGAAAAACAAGAAAAGATAGCCTAGATTGGCACTGGCAGTAACCTCGCGTCAACAGACTTTCCACCTCACCTCGGAGTGACATTGGCAGCCCCTCACATGTGCTGCACGTGCACTATAGGGGACCCCTCACGGCCCAGGGGCCCTCGTGGGGTTAATGCTGCTAAACACATGTGCTCTTCAGGCCAACACATGCATTGTAGATGTCACACTTTTTTCGACTGCATGCATGACTGCCTTGTAATATATGAACACTAAAATTACTGTATATATGCCTTAACTTTACAATGAATTAATCCTGCTTAAACCAGCCACCGCAAAAAACAGCACTGAGTTGCAAAGCCAGCTGTAGCCATACTATGTTGAATATTGTTGACTCCTTTTCTCAGCAGAAAAAATTTATGGAAACTCGAGATATGAGAGATTCTGTCCTTCATTTATAAGAACATACATGGGGTGGCGGTAGCTCAGGGGTAGAGTGGCCGGATGGAAACCGATGTTGCCAGTTCGATCCCGGACTCCCCCAGACCTAGTGTCGGAAGTGTCCTTGAGCAAGACACTGAACCCCTAATTGCTCCTGGTGTGCAGGTTGGTGCCTTGCATGGTTTACTCTGCCATCGGTGTATGAATGTGTGTGTGAATGGGTGAATGTACAGTAATGCACAATCTATGTAAAGCGCCTTGGATAAAGGCGCTATATGAATTAAGCAATATTACACGAGAGGGTGTGGTTTAACGTGATTATTGCCACGACAGTGATGCGGTCAGGAACGAGACGTAGTCGAGTTCCGCAAGCATCACTTAAGATGGCGATTGTAGCCCCCAGCCAAGACCCAGCCCGCAACAGCCCTGCCAATCAGGCTCAGCCCTATTGGCACGACAGGTTGTTGTGTTGGTCTGGCGAGTGGGAGGCCTGGGTTCAATTCCCGCTTTCTGTGCAATGCTACACTGGCATCCTATATTATGGTGAATAGGCAAATATTTTCTATTGTTTGAGACAGTGGTTAAAAACTGTCCTTCATTTTTGAAACTTCCTCAAGTACGTACCCCACTTTGAGAATCACTGTTTCAGTGGACTGGTAGCTATTGGAAATATCAGTTCTGTCATTGGGTGGTTGCCACCAAAGGAGGCATGGCTGTAGTGACTGGGAGCGTGTAAGCCTTCACTGAGTATGTAAATAGGACACAATGACGACTTCAGCACTAAATGGAAGCTTTGTATACTGAACTCAAATGCCCTTCCGACCTTCATTCAGGCCGTACTAATGCATTTAAGCTGCCCTGCATTGGACTGAAGCCTTTATAACCACTGGAAGCAACCGTGGTTTTCCCACATTCATTATATAGCGTCTTTTTTGCGTCGCATGACTGCGTGTCATGTGTGTGTGTGTGTGAGGTCTTTTAAAATGTCAAATGGAGGACAGACAAGCAGCGCTTGTTAAGGGAGAATTCCAGATGAACCATTTTCTTACGTTAATCTGATGTTATTATAGAGAGGGTATGCATGAAGTGAGTAGCAAAGTGAGTGGCAAAGTGAGTTTAACGTCGTTTAACATAGTTTAATGCAAGATTTTCTGTATGGATGTGTCAAGGCCAGAAAGTAGTTTTTTGCCACTCAGTAGGCGTTCCTGCATAACTTCCGGGTATGTTGATGATGTCACGCGCATACCCTCTATAGCCAAGAACGGTATCCAAACCATCTCGCCCCTCTATTATTTTCCGCCGACCTCACACAGACCTCTCGGTGCCGCAGTTCTTGCATTATTTATTTTGTTTTACTGAGAATAAGGTTGGAAATAAGTTTAGGTTTAGGCATAGTTTTACTGGGGATAAGTTTAGGTATAGGGCAGGGTTCCCCAATAAATTTTCTCAAGGGCCATTTTGACTATAGGGTACCGAGTCTGGGGGCCGAGTCTGCACGTGCGAGGTCGAGGTCTTGCCCTGAAAATTCTTCTTCAGGGCAAGACCCCATTTGAAAAGGATGCCCAGTTTGACATGCATAGGCTACTGACCCCCATTTAATGCCATTTATATCTGGGACCCCCCCATTTGCCGCAAATGGCCCGCGGGCCGCGGTTTAGGCATAGTTTTACTGAGGTTAAGGTTAGGAATAAGGTTAGGTTTAACCGTTTAAGCATAATTTACTTAGGTTACTTTAGGAATACCAGGCCAAGCAGTTCCGCCGGCTGTACGCCCGGGGCGAGTTGGTAAAGGGGCGACTCATTTGGTATTCCCAATAACCAGTGGTATAGCTTGAGAGAGTTTAGCTAAATTGGCACTCATTGGGCTAAATTCTGCCATAGCCACTTGCCCAAATGTGCCCAAATGTGATGACCTCATCACATTTGTGATGACCTCATCACATTTGTGATGACGGGTATGGCAGTTTTTCTCATGCAAAACTAATGCTTGCAATGGATGGGTTCAGATGATGTGATCTGTAGCATGCCAGTAGAAACATAGAATTTTATGTAGACATAGAATATGCATAGTTTAATTATATAGATATATTCCACTGTTATGTTTGTAGCTTACGTATGATTCATGATAACTAGTCTTTATGATGTATCACCATGTTTTGTTCTTGCTTAATGTAAATCGCTAGGGATTAAGAGCGTCTGCAATATAAATTGTAATGCATATGTCACACTATCATCCTCATGTGAAATTAAAATGGTCTAACTCTGCCCCCTGCTGTTCCCACGTAAGTAGTGGGGCTCAATGGTTCACAGAATTACAAAATTCATGGTTCTGTTGACTGTTCGGGTCAATATTTTGGTGTCACGGTTTGATACTTCAATATCTTTTTGTTTTGACGCACAACTTGGCACAAGATGTGCCTAATCTTAATTAGACTACCTCTTATTTATAGACTAGTATTTTGAAACATTTTAAAATAGTGTAAACAGCCTCTATTCTACACGTTATGAGCACAAAAAAAAACAAAAACAAGGGACGCCTTATTTGGTCTAGTACCACACTTCAAACATTTCAAACAAACTGCACCAATTCAGTTCAAATGCAACAGCTCATCCAGCTCATCAGTTCAGTTCACCAGTGTAGTATTTGGAGTCTAAAACCAATCATCAGTGTCAGTGTTAATATCATGTATTGTAAAGGAAGATTAAAATGTTTGCAGAAGAATAGGGATACAGACCTGCCACAGCCAGTGATGTGCACCTCACCGACTGAGACAAAATGGCTGTGCTTTATACTAGGGTGTGGTGATTACTAGGGTGTGGTGATGATTGCTGAGTGACCATACAAATGCATGCATACTGATGCATACAAACAAATACAGACATACAATTATAAACCTGGGTTACACATGGCTGTCTTCTGCTTCTTCTACTCTGCACCACTGTTTGTAATTCATTATTGTAATTAATTACAACACGTATTTCAACGTATAAATTATGAACTATCAATCAATGTCAAGAAGACTATTTAATTGTGCTCTTTAATAGTTACAGTAATAGTTATGTCCGCGTCTGTGAAAAGTTTATAGTAGGCCTACACATGATAAATCAACCAGTAAAATGGCCCATTAATCTTACATTTTGTATTATTCTAATGTGCACTTCTTGCAGTCGCCCAGCAGATGGTGCTGTTTGTCTCATCCATGTGATCCATCCGATAATATAGGAACTGCATGGAACTAGTGGTCCGTCCGTTGGGTGGGCCGCCGGTGAGTCATCCCAGATGACTTTTCTTGTACCACCACCACCACCACCACGCTGACTTCTGGTCCTCGTCATAAACAACGCACACTGTGGCAAGAAGAGTGAGTTTAAAAATCTTTATTTTCTATATCAAAACAATGACAAACGTTTCGTCAATCCAGCCTTATTCAGTGTGGTGGACCCTCTTGTAAACAAGTGTAATGCTTAATTGGGTCGTCCACTCACAGTTAACAGTCTTTGTATTGAGTTTGTGCTTGAAATGTACTGTAATTCTGCAAACTGTTAAAAAATATTTCAATCAATCAATCAAAAAGTCGAACCACTGACCAAGCATGCACATTGAAAGCTTTGAGCTATAGGGAAAGAATTAAAGAACACCCGGCTGTGTATTCTCTAATAACTTTATTTTGTTGTTGTTGAATGCATTGACTTGTTTCCTGGTTTAGCTGAGATCATTGGCCACTCAGTCAAACCTGGGGGAGAGAGACGGACCAATTAAGACTGTGGTTATCATGATGATGGGCAGGTGCAATGTGGGCAATGATGTGGAGTTTTGTTGTTGAGCTTTGATTGAATGCCTGTGATGTGTTTCAGTAAAGATTGGACTGGACCTGCATGTCATAGCAATATCCTTGAAAGGATGTTGTAGTGTATACTGTATAGTGGGACTTATTATATAACTTGTATAGTTCATGAAACGCTTTTAGTTAGAGCTGGGACTTGATTTAAAAATAATCAAATTAATTCGATGATTTGTAATGAATTAATCAAAATGAATCACATGTTTAATTGGCTATATGAATATTTGACCTTATCTTTTTATTTTTTATTATTAAAACTGATCAATGAGTGAATTATTATTTTTTAATCAAGGTGGAATTAAACAGGCCAACAGATCAGTGCAAATTTTACTGTATGTTTATTGTTTACTTGTATATGTATTGTATGTTTGTTCATTTATCTATTACAGTCCAGTTAGTGACCCATTAGGGCATAGATAGAAAAATACATGCATCATTGGCCGCTGCAGTTCGTGGGAGCCGTGTGTCTCCAAAGAAGGCGAACGTCAAGCGGAAGGCAAGGCACGCTACGTCACTGCCACTCAAGTGACTGCTGGCCTGCTACTGGCCAATCACAATGTGTCATTTCCGGGACTTATATCGGTTCAATCCAAAGGAGCTTTATTGGCCTCAGAGTGCATGACAAAACAAACGCTGTGCCTCTGATGATTGGCCTATACCGAACGTCCGCTTCTGTGACTTCCGCTCATGCTTCCAAAGCTTGCCTCCATGTTGCCTGCAAGAGAGACACATGCCCCAGAGCCGAAGGAGGCGTCATGCGGAAACAACGGTCGGACTACAGCGCTCGAACGTGCGCTGCTTCCGTGCTTGCGGTTATGGCACGTGCAGAGTGTTAGAGAGGCAGGGGCTGAAATCCCGTTAAGAGGGCACCTTTGGACAACAATAGCAAAGATAGCAGATCTACAAGCTCACAACTTGAGCTTGTAGATCTGTAGATCTTGTAGATCGGCTATTTTCAGGGTGCAACCCTGCACTCTTTAGTTAGTGGAGATGCGGTGTGTACGACATGGATTTCGAAAAACAAATTAGTTCAACCCAAAATGCTGCATTCCAAGTTCAATTCTCCTGCATGCTGCCTTCCAATATGGCATGGAAAGGAGTGGCATAATTAGCATTTCTTCCACCATAGTAAATGTTGCATTTGTGTTCTGGAAAGGGCAGTTGTTTTACAGACGGGTAAAAGGGCAGGGGCTGAAGCACCCTTTGACGTCTATGTGTGCACGGTCTGATGACTGTCGGACCAATGGTATGTCGGCGCTAAAGCCTGTACCCTCTATACCTTTTTATGACTATGCATTAGGGCAGCATTAGGACTATGCATGAGTCCATCACAGGCTGCCAGTGCTCTTGGAGTGTGTGCTGGCAGCAGAGCATCAGGTGTT